>NW_017731457.1:1742712-1816503 GCF_001890085.2 Hipposideros armiger | reverse complement strand
AAAAAAAAATCTGTTTGAAGAAAAGGTTCAAGGAGAAGAGCCTGCAGTATGCTGAAGTTTCTCTCTCTTTCCAATCCTTCCTGGATTGTATTAAAAGCCCTATTGAGAGAGAAGACGGAGGACCGGGATCAGGGTCTTTCTTCTGTGAAAGCCACTTTGTAAGGCCACGGAGGCCCAAGAAACTGTCCTGAGGAGTAAAGGAAACCCGCAGGAGGTTGCAAAGGACTCTGTCTCCTTCCTCTTCTCCTTCCTCCTCTCCTTCTTCTTCTTCTTCTTCTTCTTCTTGTTCTTGTTCTTCTTCTTCTTCTTCCTTTTCTTCTTTTTTAATTTTATTGGGGAACAGTGTGTTGTTCCAGGATCCATCAGCTCCAATCAAGTAGTTGTTTCAATCCAGTTGTGGAGGGCACAACTCAGTGGCCCATGTGGGGATCGAACCAGCAACCTTGGTGATATGAGCACCGCACTCTAACCAGCTGAGCTAACTGGCTGCCCCTCTCCATGTCTTCTTAAGCTATAACAGTGAACCTTCTGGAATTCATTAACAGAGAGGTGTATGGGCTAAAAATGGATATGGTTTTAGAGGCTTTCAAAATGTTCAGAGGTCCTTGATGCATTGCTAGTGAGAAGTGCCAGGAAGTAAGAAACAAGAATACAGCCAAAGAGGGCCAATCAGGGACAGAGAGTCCAGTGCTGCCCTCAACTGTGAGGAGCCCCCAAGAAGCTGTTAAAATGCAGGTTCTTGGGCCCTGTCCCTGAAGTTTTATCTCCATAACTCGGTAGGACAGCTTGGGCATGTGTGTTTTATTTTCATATTATTTACTTAATATATAACACATGCATATGCTAGAAAATTAAAAGGGTACAAAAATGTTAGTACTTGTTGAAGTTGGGTGATGAATACATGGAGGTTCACTATACTATCCTCTCTACTTTGTATACTCTGAAATTTTCCATAATACAACGTTTGTTTAGTTTCCTAGAGGTATACAGTAAAGTTCAAAGGTTAAAAAAAATACAGCAAGTCCCTCCGTCTTTCCCTCCCTAGTCCTGCAGTCACCCTGTTCCCCACTCCCGGACCTTTCAGTGATAGTCCACCAATGATCTCAACCTAGGAAGGTTCAAAAGATACTGACGCCTGGCTTCTTTCCCCCACCCTGCCCCCAGAGGTTCTCAGTTAATAGGTCTGCAGCCTGAATATTGGGATTTGGTTTTTAAGCTTTCCTGATTGCGCTAAAGCAGGGGTCGGCAAACTTTTGAGACGGAAGAGCTGCCAGGGGTCAGCAAACTGCGGCTCGCAAGACACATGCGGCTCTTTGGGTACATACATGTGGCTCTGAAGTAAAATTGAAAATGAAAATAAAACTATCATAGCTTCATTTATAAAAGTTTTAAAGGGTATTATTCACATAATGGTGATTATGTAAACATATATTTATGGCTCTCAAATAATTTATAAATTGTTGTGAGGGACAGGATTGGCTCTTCTAGGGGTCGGCAAACTTTTGAGACAGAAACTACCCAAAGAGCTGCGTGTAGCTCGCAAGCCGCAGTTTGCCGACCCCTGGTCTAAAGTATAGCCAAGTTTGAGAAGTACTGGTCCACATATTCATGAATTATATACAAAAGTACCTATTCTTTTGTTTGTCCACACAAATGGTTGTAGCACAGTCTATGCATTATTCTGTACTTTGATATTTTATATAATATTGANATATACAAAAGTACCTATTCTTTTGTTTGTCCACACAAATGGTTGTAGCACAGTCTATGCATTATTCTGTACTTTGATATTTTATATAATATTGAAACCGGAGACCGAAGGAGTCCGGGGCTCGTGCTGCCTGCGCCGCTTAGCCAATAGACTGACATAGGAGTTGGGTCATAGAATAAGCGTTTATTTTCAGAACACCAGTGGTCTGAGAAGGCAGTGGGGTTAACACCTCCAAAAGCTGCCTTAACATTCTCAGACTTGCCTGGGATATTAAGGGAGAATCTGGGCATTCCTCCAGAGGTTGCGTGATGGCTCTGGGGGTCTGCATGGAACCTCCCCTCTGGCGATGTGGATCTCTAACGTGGTCACCAAACCAGGAGCAGTGATGATAGTAACCTGGAAAGAATGCTAGGCCATAGAGATTGTAATCGGCAAGTGTGTGGGGGGCGGGTGACTAGTAAGCAAGCATAAGTTTCAGGGTAATTATCTAAAGCAGGGAACTGGGGCAGGGGCCATCCTAAGCTCTGGTACTGGGACAGGGGACATTCCAAGCTCAAACCTCAGGGAGGTGGTTGATCACTTGATAAGCTCTAGGGCAGGGAGAGGCGAGGCCAGGGACATTGCAAGGCCTCTTTTGTGGGGGTCCCAACCGGGCCCTGTTTCAATATGTCACTGTATTCATCTGTTGCTGCTGTGACAAGTTACAACAAAGTTAGTGGCTTAAAACAGCACAAGTGTATTATCTTATAGATCAGAAGTCTGACATGGATCTCACTAGGCTAAGGTCAAGATACATTCCTTCTGGAGGCTCTAGGGGAGAATCTTTTTCCTTTCCTTTTCCAGCTTCTAGAAGCTGCCCACTTTCCTTGGTTCATGACCCCTTCCTCTATCTTCAAAGCCAACAACATCAGGTTGAGTTCTCCTCATGCTGCCATCTCTCTGGTTCTCTCTCCTGCTTCCCTCTCCTACTTTTGAGGACATTGCGTCTCTGATTACATTAGTCCCACCCAGATAATCCAGGATAGTCTCCCTATTTTAAAGCTGGTTAATTAGTGACCTTAATTCTCCTTTGGCATGTGCAATGGACTGAATGTTTGTGTCTCTACAAAATTCATATGTTGAAATCTTAACCCCCAACATGATGATATTAGGAGGTGGGGCCTTAGGAGGTAAATAGGTCATGAGGGTGGAGCCCTCACGAATGGTATTTGTGCCCTTATATAAGAGAGCTTCCTCACCCTCTTTCTGCCATGTGAGGACACAGCGAGAAGAGGACCGTCTATGAACCAGGAAGGGGACCCTCACCAGAGACCAAATTTACCAGCATCTTGATCTCAGACTTCCTGCCTCCAGAATTGTAAGAAACAAATTTGTGTTGTTTAAGCTGCCCAATCTATGGTACTTTGTTAAAGCAGCCTGAACTGACTAAGACAGCATGTAAACTAACAAATTCACAGCATCGAGGGATTAAGACATGGGTGTCTGCAGGGGTCCACTATTCTGCTACCACATCATAGAGATTTGTCCATACCAGGGGAAATTTTATTTCGTGTGTTTTTAAAAAGATGATCTGGGGCCAGCCGAGTGGAGTGTTGGTTAAGAGCTGGCTTGGGATGCCAGAGGGCCCCAGTTCGGATCCCACATATGAGGGCCAGTGACACTGCCCTCCACAGCTAAGATGCTGAACAACAGCTCAACCTGGAGCTGGGCTGCCGTGAGTCGCCGGCAACGGCGTAGGCTGCAGCCCCTGCTGCAGTGGGCTGTCATAAGCTACTGTGAGTGGCTGGCAGCTAGTGTGAGCGGCCGTCAAGAAGCCGGCAAATGATCTGCCTTGCCCAGGAAGAGTGCAATGATAGTGCCAACTTGGGCCAGTGAAGCAACGCCCTCCACAACTAGACTGAAGAACAAAAGGACAGTAACTTGTCTGTTCCCCTTCCCCTGATTCCCCATGGCTGTTCCCATCCCCAAATTCCCCAATAAAAATCTTAAAAATAAATAAATAAATAAATAAATAAATAAATAAATAAAAAGATGATCTGATGTGTAGCTCAGTTTGGTAGCCAATGCTGGGGCCCTGCTCAAAAAGAATATGCAAAGAGGAGTAGGGAGTTCTGACTTGGTTTTACTGTTTGTTTAAATATTCTCCTTATATTTAAATAAATGAGTAAATATTGCTTGTTTGTTTTAATATGCTGTATTTGAGATTTGTAACCTAGGCACATGCAACGAGGCCTGCTTTCTCCCCAAAGTCACAAGGAGGAAACATCTTGTATGCTCTACGCACACCCCATGGAAGGTGCTCAGCAACTATTTGTAGGAGGAAGAAAAAAAGGAAAAAGGAGGAAGGGAGGAAAGGGAGGAGGGAGGAAAAGAGGGTGCTCTCCTTACCTGTCCTCATGACACTGGGTTGGCCCAGCTTCCCATCTACGTCTCTGGGAGACCTTGTTCTCTCTTCTCCTCCAGCCTCTGTTGCTACTTCCAATCCCCTCCAAACGAGGGTCCTTTAATACTCTGTAATACCTTGGTTGTCCTCATTTCTTCATTTCTGAGTAGCAGGCACTGTGCTTGGCACAGGACTTTGCCTTGCTGATGGCAGGTAACCACATTCTGGCCTATGTTCTGGGTACAGGCACAGCTGGGAGCCTGCAAACAGAGTGGGCTCAGAGCACAGGTGCTGGATCCAAGTTGATGTCCTAACTCTGCCACTTAGGGAAGTCCCTTAACCTCTTGTTTCTTAGTTTCACCATCCGTAAAATAGAAATAGCAATACTATCTACCAGCAGAATTGTGGTGAAGTTTACGGAGCCTAATGTGTGTCTGAGAACTGAGTCACTGAAAACCTCACCTACCACATAATCAGTATTCACTATTGCTACTATTATTGCCATATTCCTGAGGCCTGATCAAGCGCCTTCTGGATGGAAAGCATGCCTTCCATGTACCCATCTTTGCTTCCCAGTGGCAAGCACTGAGTATTGGGTGCAGAAACTATGCAAAAGATGGCTTTTGAATTAACGTATGTGGTGAACAATATAACAGAGGAGCACACTTACATACAGTCCACAAACTGAGTCTTTAGATAAAAATCATCAAAAGAGTCCCCATTTGTCATTTGCATGTAGGTAGCTATGAGTTTTGGTTATTTGATGCTTTTGATTGACCAGCATCCCTACTTCTGAAACCAAACTTCTCTTTTTGTTGGGAAACAACCTCCCTGCCAACCTCAGTCCATGGGGTTTTGGGCAAAACTGACTTCTTCAAGATGGGCACATGGCCAATCAGAACTCTGTATATCATTAGTTACAGCAATTGGCTCAGGGATGGATGTGTGAATTAAGGAAGGTCCTTCTCAGGACTTTTGCAGGAAGTCTTTAGAAAGAGACACTCTCTCTTCACCAGTGGCTAAGCTGCAAGATTGTAAGACTGGAGCTCCTGAAACCATATTGATCACCACCTGAGGACAACCTCCCTGACAGTGAAGTCAGCCCACAGGAAAACAGTTAAGAGATTGGGATAGGTAGGTTCCTGATGTCTCCACTGAGCACCAGGATCTAGCTATGCCTGAACTCCTAAAATTTTCATTACATGAACCAACAAGCTTCCTTCCTTTTTTTTGGTTAATACAGTGTGAGTCTGGTTTCTGACACTTGAAACTGAAGAAATCCCAATGTAATTCTGATTAACTTATCAAATCAAAATGTATTTATTGAATGTCCCTTAGATATTAAAAAAACTATACAAAGTCCTATGATGGATGCAAGCAAGATCGATTTTTAAAAGTATAATTAATTTTTCCCTACTTTACTTACATTATGATTTTAGAAATGCAATATCTCCTGTTTTGCTGACTCCCTGAAGGGCTATGGGCATGTCTCTGTGACAGGCACTGGGACAGGGGGAAATCCAGAAAATATAAGACCTTGCTTGTGAGGCATAAGTAAGACAGAAGGAACATAATTTGGGCAACATTTTAGAGGGCAGGTGTATTAGTTTTCTATGCTGCATAATAAACTGCTACAAATTTAGAAGCTCAAAGCAACACACATCTATTACGTCAATTTTTGTGGGTCAGAAATCCAAATCTGGCTTACCTGGGTCCTGTGCCAGGCTATAATCGATGTGTTGGCCAGGGCCCAGTTCTCATCTACAGACTGTACTGGCGAGGGACCCACTTCTCGGCTCACTCTGGTTGTTGGCAGAATTAACTCCTTGCACTTGTAAGACTAAAGGCCTCAGCCCTCAACTCCTACAGACTGCTCACATGGCCCATCCATAGGCCCTCTTACAATAAGCCTGCAAGGATAAAGGGGGGTCTGCAAGCAAAGAGTTTTATATGACATATTGTAATCACCAGTGACACCCCACCCCCTTTGGCAGATTCTATTGGTTAGAAGCAAGTCACAGGTCCTACTCACACTTAAAGGGAGGAGATTAGATAGAGGCATGGACACTGGAGGCAGGGATTGAGGAGAGTACCTTAGAGCCATGTCTGCCACAACAAGAGAGGAGGCAGTCCGGCTGAGCAGGTGGGAGAAGGACCAAGCCTAGGTCTGCATTGTGTGACAACTTGCTGAATCACTTTGGGCAAGTAACTCCAACAGTCTGAGTGTCTCTTCTGTAAGATGAGCACTTTGGACCCATTGGTCCCCAACTTCTCCTCATAAAAGATAGGGACATGCAGATGTGTGGGGTGTGGGGAGGTGAGAGTCCCCAAAAAGTGCAAAGCAGGAAGGGGCTGAGAAGTTAAGAGAATTTTGAGGCACCCTGAGAGCAAAGCAGGAGGCTCCTGGTACCCCAAGTTCTCAGACTAGGGACTAGGGGAGGGCTATTTTATCTCAGTACAGGCTTGAGTGGGGGGAAAAAAATCCTGAAGGCATCACGGGGAAGGGAGAGATTCCTAGAGGCAGGTCTGATTCCCTGAAGTTACCAGCCAGAGACTGGATAAGACCTCCTGGGCCATGCCCCTTACTTCTCCCCATATGGGCCACCAGCTTTGTATAGAGAAGTAATAGATTTTTAATACTTCACAGTTAATTAGCTTTCACTTCTGTTTATCACAATCCTCAGAAGCAATGTAGGCATCATCATTATTTCCACTTTTCTTTTTCTTTTTTTTTTTTTAATTGGGGGGAACAATGTGTCCTTCCAGGACCCATCAGCTCCAAGACAAGTAGTTGTTTCAATTTAGTTGTGGAGGGTGCATCTCAGTGGCTCATGTGGGGATCGAACTGGCAACCTTGGTGTTATGAGCACTGAGCTCTAACCAACTGAGTTAACTGGCTGCCCCATTATTTTCACTTTTCAAGAAGAAGTTAAGGCCAGAAAAGTTAAATGTGTTGCAGAAGGTTGCCAATAACTTGTGTGAGGCCAGGCCAGGATAGAACCCGACTTCTGACGCCAGGTTCTGTGGTCTTTCCCCCAATCCAGCTGCATACAGGTAAAATTGGAAGAGAACTATAACACCACCACAATTAGGGTGGGGTGGAGCAAGGTGTTTAGATCCTATGTGAAGATTTATAAGAACTTTAATATCATAAATTGTTGCCCAATATTTGGATTTTTTTTTACAGCTTGAGCTCTGAAGCTGCTTGCAGAACATAACTTTGCCCCTTTTGGGCTCCAGAGTTGCCCGCAGAGCAAGCAGCCCCCCTGTGCTGATTGTACTATCTGGTAAATTGTACTCCTTACACCACTGTTAAATAATACTCCCTGTAACATCATTCCAGGATTGAAGACAGCTTTTTTTGTTCTACAGGCCTGAGCTGAAACTAGGACTTCATATATGCTTAATCATGTATTACCTGTTGTTCTCATCTCACAATCCCACTTGCTTGACCACTGAGCAAGCTGAATGTTAAAAGTCCAATCACCCCCACCAATCAGAAAACGAATGATTTAAGTTTACGGTCTTGTTTCCCCTAGCAACCCGTATCTAACTTTGATTATCAGCTCCTTGCAACTTTTACTTTTATAAACCCTGCCCTTTCCCCTCCATTTTGGAACATGTCTTTAGTTCACACCAAGGGCTATGTTCCTGATTTGCAAATCATATATAAATAAAACTCTCTTTTAATTTCTTTTGGAATTTTTGTTAACACATGGTTCAGGTTTACAGAAAGCTGGCTGCCACACTAGTTCCAGTGACCCCAAACTCAGGAGTTGTTTAGGAAAAACACTCCTGTTTCTCCCTCTAGTATTCTCAATTCTGGTCACCAGAAGTGTGGGCTTTCCCCACACCAGCCAATTCTCTGAAACCAGCTGGGTGCCCTACAATTGAAGTCAGTCCTGACCCTACCTACCTGGAGTAAACAACAGGTCCCATTGGTTAAGGACTCAGTCCCACAAAACTGTCTCTTTCACCTCCAGTTCAGGGGCTTCTCACCTACCAGCCATCAACAAAGTTTCCCACAACTTTGTCAAGTTTGATTAACTTGCTAGAAGAGCTACAGAACTCAGGAAAACTGTTTACTTACTAGATTACCGGTTTATTATGAAAGGACACAACTGAGAACAGCCAGATGAAAGAGATGCATAGGGCAAGGGACGGAGAAAGGGGCACAGAGCTTCCATGCCCTCTCTGGGTGCAGTTACCCTTCTATCACCTTCACGTGTTCAGACTCCAGGAAGCCCTGGGAAGCCCTGGATTTTTATGGAAGCTTCATTATGCGGGCATTAATTAAATCTTTGGCCTTAGTGATTAAGTGCATCTCTAGACCCTCCCTGATCCCTGGAGGTAGGGTAGGGTGGGGCTGAAAGTGCCAACCCTCTAATCACTGAGTTGGTTCCCTTGGCAACCAGCCTCCATCAGTTTATCTGGGGCTTTCCAAAAACCATATTAACATAAACTCAGGGGTAGTTGAAAGGGGCTTGTTAGAATACAAAACACATCCATTTCCCCTTTATTTCACCTCTGAAGCTATTTATGGAGCCAAAAACAAACAAACAAAATACTATTTAAAAAGTTGCCCCTATTGATCTAATCACTTAGGAAATTATATGGGTTATGGGAGCTGTGAGCCAGGAACGTATATTTCTTATTATAAATCACAACATTCACAGAGGTAAGTGAAAAGACATTCTGTACTAAGAATGTTGGGATAATCTAACTGCTGTAACAAACAACACCACACATTCCATGGCTTTAACACAATTCAAATTTATTTCTTGTTCATGGTCACATTACAATGCTGGCATTGGGGATGATCTGCTCCACATAGTCACTCAGGGGCCCAGGTTCGCTCCATCTACTGGCTCATCCATTTACAGCCTCAGCAATGTCCACTGAATTCTCTGCCCCCAGCTAGTTGAGAAGAGAGAGCATGGAGAACTATAGGAGGGTTTCTAGTGGTGGTCCCAGATTAAACAGATCACTTCTGCACAAATTCCAGGACTCATATGGCTTGACCTAATTGCAAGAGCGGCTGGAAAATGTCTAGCCTTGTATCCAGGAGAAAGAGAAGCTGGATGTTGGTGAGCACTAGCAATCTCTGCCACAGTGGGCTAGTCCCTGGCAGTCCTGCCACTCTCAATACATGAACACAGGTGGGGAAATTTGGAGTGCAGCATGTTAACAAGTTCACATTTGCCCTGGGCTCCAGCTCACAGAAGGATTAGAGGTACGTAGGGCAGAGGCCACCTTGTTAGGGTAAAATGAGCACTCAAGGACCAGAGACCATCACAACCATCATCATCACCTTTAACATCACCGTCTCTTTCATTTTGGGTTTTTTTGGGTTTTTTTAAAGATTTTTATTGGGGAATTGGGGGGATGGGAACAGTGCTGGGGAATTGGGGGAAGGGGAACAGACAAGTTGCTGTCGTTTTGTTCTTCAATCTAGTTGTGGAGGACGTTGCTTCACTGGCCCAAGTTGGCACCATCATTGCGCTCTTCCCGGGTGAGGCAGATCAGTCGCCGGCTTCTGGATGGCCGCTCACTGCGGCTGCTGGCCGCTCACGCTGGCCGCTGGCTACATACGGTAGCCCATGGCAACTCACTGCCACAGGGACTGCAGCCTACGCCGTCGCTGGCGACTCACAGCAGCCCAGCTCCAGGTTGAGCTGTTGTTCAGCATCTTAGCTGTGGAGGGCAGTGTCACTGGCCCTCATATGTGGGATCCGAACCAGGGCCCTCTGGTGTCCCAAACGAGTTCTTAACCATCGTGCCACTCGGCCGGCCCTTGGGTTTGTTTTTATGGTTGCTGTTTTTCCTTCCTCTGTGTTCCCAGAGCCCCTGAGACCAATACGTGGGCTGTCAAACCCCATAAGGCCATTATGGGGATGGTTTATGTGCATGCCTATGTATGCAACTAAACATATTATAACCTGTAAACACCAAGGCAGAGGAATTAGCAGTCATTTAAGATCTGATAAATTATCTGGATCTAAAAGACTTGACAGAGGTGAGAAGGGGTACCTCTTACTGGCCAGAGGGAAAAGTGGTGATGCTGTGCAGCGAACACCAGGGTGCAGACTGCTGAATCATGCAACGTCACAATGGCCTCTGAATGTCTGTCATTGGTCCCATCAGCTGATTCCCTGGAATCACTACATGGAGACAATGACTCTGGGTTCCAGGGATCCCAGAAAGTCTTATAGAGACCAGGGAAGCAAGCATGTCTTAGGGGTCTGATGAACTGCAGATACCCATCCCCACCCCATCCCTCATGTATGAGCATGAAGACTTCTTTGTAGCTGTTGCTTTTTCTTGCCTATGTGGAGAGTTCAAATCACCTGGTTGTGATGGAGATGAGGTGAAGTCCTGGAAGGTGCTCAGGTGACTGTAGCCTCCAAACCTAGAGTTTGGCCTTCCATTTCTGCAGCCTTTATGATCTCCTCACTTGGGAGCTACTAGTCCCTGGGAGAATCAGGCTCCAGTGTGTGAACTCACAAGATGTAGTCACCCCAGAAAGTAATAGAATTTCTATTGGCGGCACAATTGCATGGTGGATAAGGAATGGGTGGCTATAGTGAGCTCATTTACTGTTGAGCAGTAAGTGTATGTGTTTTTCGTGTTAACCAACAAATATAAAGTGCCTACTGTGTGCTCACTTGTATGGGTGCACTAGGGCTAGAAAGAGGTGCAAGACAGACTCCTAGGACTATAAACTCAAGGAACTTAGGCAACTCAGAGGCCATATGGGGTAACACCAAGAACAAGCTTGAACTTTATACTCAGTCCCAGGGTTGAATTCTTGCTTGTCACTTAACCTCCACCAGCCTCAGTTTTTTTATCTACAATATGGGGATAGTAACTGATCCCTCACAAGAGCTGCTATGAAGCACATGAGAAAATGTATGTAATGAGAGGTTATTATTCTTACCATATATCATGTGATGATCTTACTGATTTTTATAAAAGTACATGTTCATTGTAGAAAACAGACAACACAGAAACAAAACAATGCACTTTACCCCAAGATATGAGTCTCTGAAACATGACTCCTGGATGGAGTAGCTATAATTATGAAAACACGTCCAAACACAAAGCACTATCCAGGGCTTCAGTATCACAGAAAGAAGGAAGGAACTGGTTTCACTGATGCCCCTGAGGGGATGGGTGCAGGCAGTGGGAAGATCTTCCGGCTCCTGGACAAGCAGTCAGAATGTGGGGAAGGGGGAAGGGAAGAGTCTCTGCAATGTCACATCCAGCTGTTAGTTAGGATGAGAATGCCATCTTAATCTCTCCATGTATTGTGTGGTTTAAAAGCCCACAAGTCAAGTCTGTTACTGACCCTTATCTTAAGGCAGCCCCTGGGAGTTTAAAGGATGTGACCCAAATCATGTGCCGGTTAGAGGCTGCAGTATCCCTGGGTTAGGCGTTGGATGAGCCCTTCAGAGGGAGGTGTCCAGAATGAACATCCAAGGGGGCACTCAACAATTGTGAGGCCCGGGGGCAACTGGGGAAGGTTCCAGGGAGGCAGAAGTTCTTTTATTCGAGGGACTGGCCCTATGTCATGCTTTAAGGATACTAAAATTAATCAGACACATCGTCTGCCTTCCAGATAATCACAGCACAGATCAATGACAATACAATGTAGGGTAGAGATGGAGGAATGTGTAGGCTTGTGAAAGCACCGAGAAGCCTTAAGTTGGGCTGAGGTAATGGGGGGAAGGCACTTTCCAAAGAGAGACTCCTGAAAGAGCTGAGGTGATAGCCGTGGGGCCAGGGACGAACTGGAGGATTTCCACTGCCAAGCAGGGAGTGGGACAGCCCTGAGAGGGTCCCTGGATGGTTCCCCTGCAGTTTCTCCTCCACTAGGCACAAGCAAGACAACACTTGTAGGGACAGGAACACACCCTCAGGTAGGGCTGCAGCATCTGAATAACATTCGAAGTCAAGGCTGAAGAGCACAGTGCAAACTTTGGTATCTAAATCACCTAAGAACTAAGGAAGAAGGCAGAGGTCCAGGCCTGTTTTGAAGCAGGGTAGGACCTGGACCTTTGTAGTTATGCCCGGGTCCCAGGTGATTCTGATACCTGCCACAGCTTGATGAACAGTTAGGAACCTGAGCGCTGGGCCCAGACACCATGGGTTTGAACCCCAGCTCAGCCATGCACCTCCTAAGTGACCTGGGCAATGCTGTAGATTCCCCATTGGTAATATGGAAGCTACAATAGTACGTATATCACAGAACCACTGGGAGGATGAAACGAGTTGTTATCACTACAGCACTGGGAACAGTGTCTGGACTACAGTGAGTACTCCACCAATGCTTGCCATTATCAACTCTTTCAGTTGTGGCAGAAAGGTGCCATTAGGAAGAAAAAAAAGTAAAGGAGAGGATGAGAGGATAAAACAGGATAGTCAATAAGTTTAACTGAGATTTTTTACAAAAACAAACAGAACCCCACTCAATTCAATAGCATAATTTACAAGCTGGTAAGCACTTTGAAATGTTTAAGCGTGATAAGGGTGGGTTCACTTGCTGCAGTAAAAGCACCTACAATGAAAGCAGGAGGAAAAGCTTTATCAGTGCACTAGTGAGGAAGCTGGTATGCTCAGCTCGCCATGGCTTCCTTCCTAACATTGTCACATTGATTCTGGGATGTGATGAAGGAATGATTAAGGTGTGAATGGTTCCTAGCCTCCTGGCTTCCTGGCTGCAGCTGGTCTGTGGGGTACTTGTAAAAACTTAAAGGTGAGAATGGAGAACCAGTAATCAGGCCACAGATACCTGTTAAAAAAAATATCCGCGGCTACTTCCACATGTCTGGAACTTTTAGAAGAACTCTGAGATATACCTGACTGATCCCCCAGGAACACACAATAAAATACTCACTGCATTCTGTTTCTAATGTGTTAAGAGTTTAGTAATAGTGAACTTGGAACTGCAGGGAAAAAATGAAGTGTGGTTAACACAGAGGTTAACAGTGTTAAACGTGGGCAAGAGGACTCCTGGAGGGACTTATCCTGGCCCTTCTCCTGCCATGTCCCTCCCCATGAGGCACAGAGGTTGCAGGACCACGGAAATGTGACCACTCAGACCTTGTGTCCCCACGTCATCCACCAAACCACAGTCCAGCTACCCAAGACCCTGGAATCTCTGCCCAGAGCCAAGCCTGCTTCGAGGGGCTGTACGAGCCTCTCCCCTCAGTCCATTCTCAGAAAGGCAGAGCTGCCACGCACACTGCACACCCTAAGGCCCAAGTGGTGGGTGGCCAAGGGATGGTGGTTTTCACGGATATGATGGCATTGGAGGCGTGGGCTTGGGTATCCCTTGCAATGTGGGAAAGAACCAGATGGGAAGAAAAGTGGAACAGGCCTTAACCATGGGATGGCTTGCTTTGACACATTGTGGCACAGACCTGAGTCTGAGAATTCTAAATTCAAACTTGACCTTCCAGGATGTTGAAACTATCACAATAGGATAGAGAGTATTTGAGCTGTTTGATTTATAACTTTTAAATATTAAGACATGGCACGTGGGCCTCCATCTGTATCCTTGCCTCTGGCTTTACAAATGTTGGGGATGAGCTTGGTAGTTAAAGGTAGGTACCTTAGTACCAGAGGCTTAAATTTAAATATCTGGGCATGATATTTATTATGTGCCTTGAGCAATTATTTGGACTCTGTAATAATAATGATGTTGTCTTTTTCGGTTGCAAGTCAGAGTACCCCAACTCAAATTGGTTTAATCATAAACAGGAACTTAGTGGCTTTTATAACAAGTCCAGTGGTGGAAACTTCAAGTGTGTCTGGATTTTCCAGTTGAAACAGCATCCTCAGTATATGGTCTCTCTACATCTTTGGCTCTGGTTTCCTGGGTTACCTTCATTCTTGGACAGGACTACACATAGTAACAAGCCTACATCCTACTTACTAAGCAATCCCAGCAGAAAAAGAAAGTCGTTTTCACTTTTGTCAAGTTCTGGCAAATTCCAGGGATCTGCTGATGGTTACACACCCACTATGGAGCGCCTGGGTCTATCTCCTGTAAATCTATGGATCAAGAGCCGCGGAAGTGGTAATTCACCAAATAAAAATGAAGATGTGTTTACTAGAATGGCTGAGGCGAAAACAGTAGCAAGTTGGTAGGGATTAAATTCTTAGCACTCAGTTAGCCAGTATTGTGATCAAGAAAATGCAAATGGACTCACACTGGGAACTTACACTGAATAGAAAGCAAGCAGAAACTACTTCTTTTCCAACTGCCCTGCACTCGGAGAAGTTGGAAGCTTGAAGAAATGAAGGCTTGGAAATGCAGTCCCTCTCAGAAGCCAGTCACAATTTTGTGTGTATGAATCATGTTTTCCGAAGCTGTGGCTGTTTCTGCAATGCCAACCTGTGCCCATTAGTGGACTTCAGCCTGAAGAGCTGTGGGCTGAAACCAAGTCGTGCTCACCAGAAGACACATATTTCTGGAATTTTGTAGCGTACACGAATCCCCAAATTATTAAGTTTCTAGATATGGGGCCAACTTGGGAGAGCGTTGCATCTCTCTAATGGGGTATGAAATAACCTACCATCACAATAACTCATCACAATAGTATGTTTCCTAGGTACCTCCTATCATCTCCAATTACAGAACAATCTTTTAAATATTAGTGGGTCAGCCGAGTGGCGTGTTGGTTAGGAGTTGGATTGGGACGCCAGCTCTGAGCAGCAGGGCCCCAGTTCAGATCCCACATGAGGGCCAGTGACGCTGTGCCCTCTACAGCTAAGATGTTGAACAACAGCTTGACCTGGAGCTGGGCTGCTGTGAGTTGCCAGTGACGGCATAGGCTGCAGTGGGGCTGGCGGGCAGCAGGCGTGAGCTACCGTGAGCGGTCATCAGTGGCCATCCAGTGGCTGGCAAGTGATTGGCTCCACCGGGAAGAGCGCAATGATAATACCAACATGGGCCAGTGAAGCGACGTCCTCCACAACTAGACTGAAGAACAAAAGAACAGCAACTTGTCTGTTCCCCTTCCCCAATAAAATCTTAAATAAATAAATATAAGTATTATTACCTTGGAGAAAACTGACCAAGACTATCAACAGGTCTTTAAAGGTATATTTTGTGGTTTAAGTATTTTTGTCTGATAAAATATGGTTGACTGATAAAAAAATAAGTTATAGACTACCATTTTTAATATTTCCCCAACTTTTTATTTTGAAAATTTTCAAACCCACAGAAATTGAAATAGTAATAATAAAATATTAAAGCTGCCTGCACACACAAGGATTTTTGATCAAAAAAAGAGTGGCTTCTGCTCTCCGTTAATATCCAGATGCCTTCTCCATGCTTACAAGAGAAGCAGCCTCATCTTTAGTGAGAGCTTTCTGTCCACAGGGAAGTCTGCATAATGACTTTTTTGTAGTGCTTTCACTCGGCTCATTAGAAACACAGAACAGGATTTACTCCCACTTTACAGATGAGGAAACAAATTTAGAGAGGTCAAATGGTCTACCCACTCAAGGTCTCAAGTCAGTAAGCTATCCAGCTGAAACCAGAACCAAAGACTCCTTACTTCAGTAACTCAACGTTCTATTGGGTTGTCGGAAAAGTCATGATGTATTTTTCTATGTTTTTCATTGCCAAAATGCGTCATGACTTTTCCAACAACCCAATATATGGTCACTTCCTCTCCTTGATGTACAATGAGATTAAGGCCAGAGCCAAATAGATCTGCAAAGACCTTCGTTCTTCTGACAATCAGCATACAAATACTCACCAGGACCCATGTGCATGGCATTATCAGTCAGAAGTCTGTTATTAGGAATACAAAACCAGTGGAAAGCAGGGTGGGAGGATATACACAGTACTGAAATTCCTGTCAGCTGCCCCTGGTTTGAGATCATTTATTGAGGGTTTATTCTATCCCAGGCACAGTGCTTGGGATACAGAACAAATAAGACAGACAAGGATTCTGCCTCTGTGGAGCTCACATTTCAGCGGGTTAATGAACAATCCAGACGCTGCCAATGAGAGATGGGGCGCTGCATCTGGCCCATGTCAGTGTTTTGTTTTGCCCATACAGTGCTTAATTTTTTCTTTTTATAATAAATTGCCAACTTGTAGCTTCTCTGAAACAGGCAATTTCTTCTGGGTTCCTGAATAAGAATCAGCAGCCACCCCTGCTCCCTAGCTAGGACACACTCCCTTTAGAGATCACTTTAGTCCCCACCATTTCCTACTGTTTTACACCCAGAAGATTGGCCCAAATCAAGCATTTATGCTACCCACTTGACGTCCATAAGCATTTAAGCTGAGACCCCTAAAGCAAACAAATATCCAAACAAGATAATTTCAGATAGCATTAAGTAAAACAAAACAAACAAAACAACCAAATGTGATGGATGTGGTATGACTGGTGGAAAGGGCTACTTCAGATTGGGTGGTTAGGGAGGGTCTCTGAAGTGTAACTGAAACTGAGACCTGAATTATGACCAGCATGACAAGTCAGCCAATAGGAAAGAAAAATGCCTGCAAGGAAGGGGACAGCACGGTCACAAGTCCCTCTTGAGGCTGGAAATAATGTGGGTTGGTGGAGGAACAGCAAGGTTGGGGTGGTTGGGAGAGTGGTAACAAGATCACAGAGGAAGGAAGAAGCCAGATTACATAGTACCTTGTGGGCCATAGTGAGATTTTTGGATTTTATTCCAAGGGTGATAGAAAGCCTCTGGAGGGTTTTAACTGGGGAACAACATGATCTGGCTTACATTTTCAAAAGATCACTCTG
Source organism: Hipposideros armiger (assembly GCF_001890085.2). Lineage (NCBI taxonomy): Eukaryota > Metazoa > Chordata > Mammalia > Chiroptera > Hipposideridae > Hipposideros > Hipposideros armiger. The sequence goes on along the minus strand of NW_017731457.1, from coordinate 1,799,630 downwards.
CTATGTACAAAAGTGATTTAATGAGGCAAGAAAAGCAGGGAGACCAATGAGGACTATAGTATAGTCCAGTAGGTGACAGTGGCTAGGACCAAGATTGTAACAGAGAAGACGGAGAGAAGTAGTAAATTCAGGATATAACAACATCTGGAGTATAACCAAGAATTTTTTGGTGGAGTGGATGGTAGCAGTGGTAATGGGGTGGAGGGAGTAATGAAAGGTTGTGGTTCAAACATTGGGGGTGTGTAAGGGAGGTCCCAGTTTTAGGGAGTGGGAGTAAGAATCTGATTTGAGTGAATAAATTTTGCCTGGGCTCAAGTCTTCCTAGATTCTTCATTTCCCTTATTTCCCACATCCAGGCAGTCCTCAAATTCAAAAATTCGAACTTCTAAATACCTCACCTCTTGTCAAATCTATCCCTTCAACTTCAATTTCATATCCACTGCCTCTGACCTGGTTCAGTCCTCTGTTGCCTTGATTTTTACAACAGCCTTCTACAGCTATAAATAAACGTACAAAAAGCACATAAGAGGCATGTGTACCTCTCTCCAACCAGTCATCTTTGATGGCAAAGAGCATCTCATTCATATCTATGTCCAGTGCCTAGTGCTGTGCTGGGCAGAGTAGGCACTCAAACGTTGGTTGAACCGAAAAGGGGTCTCCTCCAAAAGGATACAACCTCCTGGAAGAGAGGAAGGACTCCATTTGGGGATTCTATGATGCTATCACACAACTTACAGCAGAACCAGATATGAAATGATCCCAGAAACTTCACTTTCCCAAGGGATATGTTTCTTTCTTTCTAATTTAGTTTCAAACTAGTGTATGAGACTCATTTTTATCCAGTAGTTAATAAATGATATTGAACAGATGACATATTACTACTCTTTTCCATTTTCCTCTCAAATTAAGGGACTTTTATACTCTCATATTCTCACAACATCTTGGTAAGGAGGTCAAGAGTAGATTATGCTCCATTTTAGAAATAAGAAAACTGAGGCACAGAATGGAATCCCTTAAAAACTTTTTGATGAGGTTGGGAGCTTTGCCTGGATTAGGACTAGCCTTTCCCTGACCCACACCACAGTTCTGTAACTGGACAACAGTCCAGTGTCTCAACCTCTGCAACACTGCTGATTAACACTCAGGAGATCTCTAGGTTTTGACTCCACAATTACAAACTTTTTTGGATTCCAGGGTGTGCTGCCACAAGGTCAAAGATCATGTTCTCTCTCTCTCTCCTATTTACTACTCTTCTCCATGCTCAGTGAAGACAGATTCCACCCGTTGGGCCCAGGAAAAAGAAAAGCACCTTGGTCATTAGCCTGGGAGGTCAAGTAAGGCCAGGAGTCACAACCAGAAAGAAGAGAGAGAGAGATCTAAGTAGGCAAGAAGAGTTTCAATGGGAAAAAGGAGAGGGGGCCACCACTGAAAACAATCAGGATACCCCTTTTAAACCCTTTCAAAAGGTTTCCAGCTGGAGAGTACCTGGGAAGGAAAGTGGCCACAGAAGGCCACAACCTGCCTGCTTCCCCCTCCCAGAGTCATTTCTTCAAGGCACCCAGGCTCTTCAGGGCCTCCTGGGCCTGGGTCAGCTGCTGCTGCAGCCTCTGGCGGGTGCTCTCATTGGAGGCGCGCTTCAGGAGGCCCTGCATTTCCTCCACCACTGCCCGGTAGCCAGGGGTGTTGTGGATGAGCCGCACTGCCCGGTCCCCGCAGGAGGCCAGAAGCCGGCCAGTGATGTCAAAGGACAAGTCAGTGATACACTCCCCATGGACTTCCTTGAAGCTCTCCTCCTTCTCACCCCGCCGGGTATTGTAGAGATGAATACTGCTGCCACTGGCCAAGGCCAAGACCTGAGCGTCAGGGGAGAGTGCCAGGCGGCACAGCATGGTGCTCGCCTCTTCAAAGCAGCCTGTCCTCAGCAAGTAGGGGTCCTGTTGCTTCTTGTATTCCACATCTGTGTCCCACAGTTTCCACGTACCATCCTTGGAGACAGAGGCCATCCTGCAGCATGGAAAATCACAGCTCTAGTCCCAACACACCCTGGAGGGGAGGGCACTGAGACAGCATGAAGGGCTTCAGTTATGAAGCCGACTCCACTGCGATGTCTACTTCCCGCTGAGGGTCAGGCACCCCACCCACCTCGGAGGTGCTGCAGAGAGAGGCAGAAGGACCATGGTTGCCAAGAAGGGCTAAGAGCCACTGGTAAGAAATCAGGGGATTCACTCACCTTCGGGAGTCATTGGAGAAAGCAAAGAAGTGGACAGCTGCAGAGTGGCCCTTCAGTTCAAAGGCTCGTACCACCTCCTGGAAGTCGCCTTTTTTCCCAAAGCAAACTTCCCAAACTTTGACATCTGGGGTGAAGCCACACGAGGCCACAAACCTGCCATACAACCCACGTTCTTTTAAAACTTAATTTTAAGGGCATCTGGTTTCTGCAAACCCACTAAGCCTCTTCTTTGAGAAAGTTCATCAACTTACATCTAAGTAACACTATTTTTAAAGTGCCTTTAAACACACGACCTCAGTTCATCCTCACAGCCATGCTCTAAGATGTGTAATACCCCCACACCAACCTTTTAAAAACTATAGATGAAGAAATAGACTAAAGACTTGAATCTAGGTGTCCTGATTCCACACTGTATGCTCTTTCCACTATTTTTTGCTAGCTCACTGCTCTGCCCCTGGCCCCCAGCCCCAACCTCTTCCCATTCCAGATGCCAAAGTCCCTTCATCTTCACCTGCTACAAGGGGATATAGCAGCATGTGTATTGTTCATCTGGTTGGTGTTAATGGTAGACAACACTTGACCTTTCAGATTCCAGATGAGGACAGCCGTGTCACTGGAAGCAGTCATGATGAACTTTCCTGAGGAGTGAGGGGAGTGACGTAAGCTGAAGTCAATTACCTAACAAACCGTCAATCTCCAAGGAGACACTTACGAAGGCCTCTGCTGCCCAGAGTGTCCATGCTCCCCTCCCGGGCTAAGGGTCACCACAGATAAGGACTTTGCTGAAGACTGTGACTCTTACCTGCCTTCCCTGGGGATTTGCTATGGCTCCCAGGTTCCAGGGGGAACACAGAGCCCACTTATCATGCTGGGGCTGAGCATAATGCTGAGAGAGACAGCATTAACTCATTCACCACATATAACTGGAGCCATTGCCTTCTGCCTTGGGCAAGCGCCACCCTCTGAATGCCTCTTACCTGTGTCAGCAATGCCAATGTTGATGACGGGTGCCTTGTGCTTTTTAGGAAAGTCCTCTGGGGTGGCTGTGAAGGTATAGCCCCCATCCTCTCGCTTGGTCATCTTGAAGACACGGAGGGTTTCTCCATTGGCCAGCCAGACAATGAAGGCTCTAAAGACAGGTAGCAAACAAGTTAGTCCCTCACTCATTTGGACATGGAGGACTATGTGTGCCAGGTCCTACGCTAGGTGCTGAGGAAAATCAAGATCTCCCTTCATGGCCTACAGTCAGCCTTACAACTTAACCCCTTGGTTCAAAAGCTCTTAAACCTCCTCGGAAGATAGGACTCCCATAGCTTTGTCTCCCTTAGTGTCTCTCTAGTGCTTAGAAAATCATTACAGCTTCCAAGACTGGCCTGGAAGCCAGGCTTTGGTACTTCCCAAGTTGGAACAGACCTTCCAATCTCTGCTGCCTTGCTGCGTAGCTGCACAGCCCTCTAGGGAGCCCCAGGCAATGCTCAAGGTGTCTAGATGCTCTCTTTCTGCTACCCCAAGGAAGACCCTGGGTCCCCCTTCACTATCCCAAACCAGATATGGGAAGGCCATAAGTCTGGGGCTGAGCTTCTACAGGCAAACCTGAGGCTCCACCTTGTCCCACCTGCAGTCAGGGCTGAAGCGCACCAGCGTGGCATGGTCCAGCTCCACATTGGCTCTCATGCTGCGGTGCTCCCGCTGCAGAAAGTCCTTGGTGCTCCAGATTCGGACCGTGCGATCGTCGGCACAGGTGGCCAGGTACTTGCCATTGCTGCTAAAGTCCATGCAAGATATGTTTCCACTGTGGCTCTAGGGGGAGGGTTGGAGGAAGAGTGAACAGGAACCCCTTGGGCAGATGGGGAACCCCAATGTGCAGCCCTAACTCCAGGGCTCAGTTTCCTGGATTAACAGCAAGTTATTGATGCGATGTGATGAGAAGGGATAGGATGGGACATCCAAACTGACTTTGGTCAGAGGCAGAGGGGGTCTGTTACATGCACAGAACACTACGAAGGAAAAAGTCTGTAGGAACGTGAGTCTTTTTATGTGTGTGTTGTGCACGGTACCCATGTACCTTTAGTGCTGCAGCCAGGAGGCGGTGGGTGAAGTTATGTTGTTGAGGCTTCTCCTTGCGAATTCGCTGTTGCTGTTTCTGCTTCTTGGATTTCAAGGACTTGTCAAGTGGAACTCCATTTGCTTTTTGGCCTATAAGAAAGGGCCATGTCATCCATCCATCCATTACTCACTCAATAAGCATTTACTGATCATCTATTATTGGCCCGGCATTGAGAGAAGCAGCAAGAGATGCCCAGATATGGCCCCTGTCCTCAACAAGAGAGAGTGATGTGAGTAAAAACAGGCTTTGGAATCGAATCTGGGTTTGGATTGTGAGGAGGTTGCTTATTGTTAGTCCATATAGCACCTCGATATAAATTAGAAAAGGTACCCTTTTTGAGCTGGCACAGCTCAGTGGGTACACAGCACAGCCAGTGGAGTGCAAATCCTTGGCCAGATATCCCTACATAGGGAATAATGTGCACAACCGACTATGGTAGCCCTGGCCTTGGGTAAGTTACTCAATTGCTCTGGGCCTTGGTTTCTTTAAAGAGATGCTGTGAGAACTGGATAACATATACAAAATGACAAGCAGAGTACCCAACACAAGCAATGAAGGCAAAAAGGAATAAGAGAGAACTGATGGATGAAAGGCAGCCAACACGTGTTGAGTTACCCTGCGCCAGGAATGGTGCCAGTCACTTTTGTGTAAAACAGCTATTTTAATTGAGAATCAGGCCAGGTGCAAAGTTGGCATGTGTTACATCCCTGCTGACACTTCTCAATTCCTATAGGAAAAAACTCCTGAGGCCCCATACAAAGATGGCCAGGCCCAACGTGCTCTCGGCTTACCTCTCCAGCCTTGTCTAACAGGGCTCGCCCCTCACACTGGAGTCATGCCAAATGCTGTTCGGGGCTCCTTACCTTCACGCATGCTGCCAGTGCCAGGAATGTTCTTCCTTGGCCTTCTGGCAAACTCTTACACGTCCATCCTTCAAGACCACATCTCATGTGTTTGTTCCCTGCTCTCAGTGAAGATTTTCTTGACCCCTCCCCCCGCAAAAAGCAGGGCTGACCACACCCACCCTTGGGTTTCCTGTTTCTAGTACTGACCTCTTCTAGGACACCTATTACACTATATTTTTCATTTACATTTTAAATGTTCTTCTCCATTACCCGATAGTGGACTCCCTAAAGTAAAAGACCCCAAAGCCTACTGAGGTAGTAGGTACTCAATAAATCCGATAACTAGAGTGCTTACAACTATTGAATGTCCGTCCTTCCCCCACCACCCCGCCCATTTTCATCAAATAACGAACAAGTAGCGCGCTTGGGAGTTTCTATGAGAAGGGCACTCTAGGCAACCTCAGAGGGAAGCTGAGGCTCAGACAGGAAAGTGCCTTAGCCTCGGCCACCGAGAAAGCGACAGCGCGGGACCCAGGTTCTAACTAGTCCTCCCGAAGGGGCGCGACCACCCGGCGAGGCGGCACTTCTTGTTAGGAAGCGAAGCTCATTCCACAAGAGGAGAAACTAGGGGGTTTCTCGGCCGACCCGCGCGCGGGCCCAGAAGGCAGGTCGGACCACGGCGAGGCCGGGAGCGAGGTCCCTGCGGGTCGTCCCTACCCGCCCCGGCCCCACTAACCCGCGGACCGGATCTCCTCCTCCGCGCGCAGCCACCCCCGCGCTACCGCCGCCGTCGCCATCAGAGCCAGCAGCCCGAGTAACAGCGACAACCCCATCAGCTCCGGCATCTGTGGCAGGTCCATGTTGGCCCGGCTGCTGCCACCTCAGCCTCGGGGCTACGCGGGCGCCTGCACGTCTCCGCGGGGCCGCGCACGCACGCGGATAGGGGCCTGGCTGTTAAAGTATCTCGTGGGGTGGGCCTGACCATTGATTGGCAAGTCTCGTGGGGCGGGGCTTGGCGGTTGGTGAGTTCTGAGGGGCGGGGCCCGGACCTTTGGCGACCCCAGGGGCGGGGCTTGGTTGTTCGGGAGGTCTGGCTGTTGAGACTGTTGTTGTGGGGGTTGCAGGGGAGAGACATGCAGGCCCTGTCTAGACCGCCCCTTAATTTACTGATAATTGTTTATTAAAGGCGTTATCCTAGCCATCACCACACTGGAGGCAAGGCGGGAATTATTACTCCCATTTAACAGGTGGGAGCCTTAGCACTGGAGGAAATTCAGATAGGCCTCTACTATTAATGAAGAAGGGAAACGATAGTTCTGGAATTGGGAGTGTGGGACAGCCTCAGCAAAGACCTGAGAAGGACGCATACTGTTAGGGAGGCAGGGCATGAGCAAAATAAAAAGTAGCAGATGAGATTGGAAAGGTCTGGAGGGCCTTGAGCGCCAGTTCAATCCAAAACGCAGAGATGAGACTCCACTGGTATTACAGGGCAAGATAGGGCAAAATCGGTGTCTCGGAGATTTGTCTGGATGGACTAGTGTGTGCCAAAACTGAAGGTGTAAGGAAACCCAGGAGGTGTTTACTAGGATCCAAGAGGGAAGTGATAGGGACCTGGACTTAAGGGTGGCCTGGGGAATGGAAAGGGAGTTGAAGAGATTTTTAACAAGACATTTCTTATTTTGAAATAATTATAGATTCACGTGGAGTTGAATAAAATGAACAGTAAGCTTCCATGTACCGTTCACCCCGTTTCCCCAGTGGTAACATCTTGTATAACTATAGTGCAATACTAAAATCAGGAAATTGGCATTGATACAATCTACAGAACTTATTCAGATTTCACTGAAAAGGAGCTATTCTGAAACACTAACTGATAGAGTTTGGATTAGACTCACTTGGCTAGAGAGGGAACAGTCTCAGAGCAGGCATGCCCCATAGGCTTTCCAGCCCTGCTATCCAGAGCAAGATGAAGTACCAGGGTCAGGAATTCCAGATGCAAACGTTTCCTTGCCCACCAGGGAGCCTCTCCTGACAGTCCCTCTGAGGAAAAGAGGCTGCTGCAGAGACTAGGTGACAGACAGACACACGCGCAGCAGCCTTGGGTGAGGAAGCAGATCCAGTCAGAGAGCAAACCCAGAGGCCACATTTCCTTCCCTTTTGTCGTGTGTGTGTGTGTGTGTGTGTGTGTGTGTGTGTTTGTGGTGTGTGTGTGTGTGTGTGTGGTGTGTGTGTGTGTGTCTGGTGTGTGTGTGTGTGTGGGGGGGTACTGGTATTGACTGAGCTGTGGGTAGTGGGGTGGGGAGGGTTGGGAGGGGGGTGTCCAGAGCATCTTGGGGCTTTTCCTCATTAATTTGCTATTTAGAACTGTAGGCCCATCCATGAACCACTTTCTCTACCATCTAGAGACAAAGCTGTACTTTTAAGAAGAATTTCATTCACCAAACATTTTGCATGTGATATTTATTGATCCAGGAGCCTTGCATTTTATTTAATCTTCTCACATTCCCATCCCACAGATTGAGATTGATGTTCTAGGAGGTGCTTGTTAAGTGACTTTCCAGAGGTCACATATGTGAAGAGTGAACCTGGGGACACATGCAGGTCTGTGACTCCATCTATTGATGTGGAGGACAGGGAGAAGCAAGAATAGGGCTCAGCTGTGTATAGCTCAGTCACGAGTACAAGATTCTTTTTTTTTTTTTTTTAAGCTGAGCCATCCTGCTACCCGTTGGCAGTTCAGCGGCTGCTCAGCTCGGGCTGGACTCGAACCGCTGTTGCTCAGAGCTCAAACTCTTGAGCGAGCTCTTAACCAACTGAGCCACTCGGCCGGCCCTAAGATTCTTTTTTTTAAAACATTTTATTGGGGAATTGGGGAGGGGAACAGACAAGTTGCTGTCCTTTTGTTCTTCAGTCTATTTGTGGAGGATGTCGCTTCACTGGCCCATGTTGGTATTATCATTGCGCTCTTCCTGGGTGAGGCAGTTGCTCACGGGCCTGCTCATGGCAGCTCGCGGCAGCTCATGAAAGCACACGCCAACTGCTGGCAGGCCCCACTGCAGCCTACGCTGTCGCTGGTGACTCGTGGCATCCCAGCTCCAGGTCAAGCTGTTGTTCACCTTCTTAGCTGTAGAGGGCGCAGTGTCACTGGCCCTCATGTGGGAGCTGAACTGGGGCCCTGCTGCTCAGAGCTGGCGTCCCAAGCCAACTCTTAACCAATGCTCCACTCAGCCAGCCCAAGGGCACAAGATTCTTTCACATCATGAGTTCAGTTGATCTTTATTGTGACCTTTAAGACAGGTGATGCTATGAAATAACATTATTATTATTATTTTTATTTTATTGGGGAACAGCCATGGTCATTGGTTACACATTGCTTTCATGCTACAATGGCATATTTGACTCCCTCAGAGAGGGCACAGCTCACAGTGGCCCATGCGGGGATCGAACCAGCAACCTTGGTGTTATCAGCACCACGCTCTAACCAACTGAGCTAACCGGTAACCCCATGAAATAACTTTAAAGAGATGAAAAAAAACTAGGCTGAAGTCAAATAACTTACCCAAGGTCAACAAGGAAGCCAGGGATAGAGCCCAGAGTCAAACTTGGGTCTGCTACACTCCTAATCCATACTCCTCCCACTGCACTACTGGGCTGTGGTAAGGAATGTCTTACTCTTACCCTCAAGTGTTGTAAGCCCAGTTGGTAGCCAAGGCCCAGAGAAGGACAACTAATGACACAGAGCAGGATTTGGCAAAGCTGGACAGATCAGGGAGGAAGATCTGTCGATGGATTCTGAGGGGCAGCAAGACTTGGCTGTACCTTCAGGGGTGGACATTTAGACAGATGAAGCAGAGGCTAGGAGGGAATTCTAGGTGGGGAGCAAGGCATGAACAAACATATGGAGGAAGAAGTAACTGATTCCTGTGCAGAAGGGAGTGACTATGCCAGCCTCTCTGGGTGAGTGTTGCAGATGGGGTCAGAGAAAATTATGCAGTGGGAAGAGGCATGTGCAGGGAGACAGAAAAGACTAGGCCTGCCTCCCTCATGGGCTGATTAGGCCTTGCAAAGGCAATGCAGAATGATGCATCCCAGGAAGCACTGGCAATTCAAGATTCCTTGGAATGTGAAGGGAGGGAGGCTGTGGAGAGAGGAGCCTGCAGAAATAGCAAGGCCCAATTACAAAGCACCTTGAACATCTGTACAGAAACCCAGCTTCATGAGAGGGAAGCAGGAGCCAAAGCAGCAATGGAAGCACAACTTCAATTTGCAATTGAAGATCTACGTTGCATTGATTGGAATCCTCCCTACCTCAGGCCTGTGTTTGGTAAAACGATATATTTCCTCATTGTTTAAGCAGTGGTTCTCAAAGTTTGGGCCCTGGACCCAGCATCAGTAGAAATGCAAATTCTTAGACTCTGTCCCAGACTTGCTGACTCAGAAACTCTGGAGGGGGGGGGGGGGCCTGGCAATCTATGTTAGCAAGCCTGCTAAGTGATATCTGATGCACACTGAAGTTTAAGAACCACTGATTTAAACTAATTTGAACCCCAGACATTTATAATTTGCAGCTCAATGCCTCTGTTATAGTGGTTCTTAACCTTGGCTGCATTATTGAAATCACCTTAAAAAATGCTGATATCTAAAATCCAACAGCCAGAGATTCTGATTTAATTGGTTCACACTGGACCTGGTCATGAAGATTTTTAAAAGCCACCGCCACGCCAAGTTATTCAAATGTACACTTAAGTTTGAAGATAAGCTGTAAGGGACACAGCAGGCTCATGCGAAAGTACTTGTAAAAGGTGATATTCTGTTGTCCAGGGTGGTGGCCATAGAGATGGATGCTTCCAAGGTTAACTGGCCAGTACTCAGTAACAGATACCATAAGGTAGTGGGATATGGGGAGGAGCCAAAGATGACTGCAGCTTGCCCAAGTGTGTGAATAGTGCAGCCTTCTTGGGTATGGGGAGCATAGAGAGGATGAGGTTTGAGCGGGAAGACCGTAGGGTACAGTCTGGGAAATGAGTTCTGTTTTGACTCCTTCAAGGCTAAGGAAGCTGTGAAACATTGAGAGGGAGGGGGCAGGGTGGCAGTCGGCTATGTGGTTATGTAGCTCTGGGGGGACAGCAGGACAGATACACAATAGAGGGTCCTCAGGAGAGAAGCCAAAGGGAATGACTGACATTGCCCGGGGCTTGCCATAGAGTGAGAGGGAGGTGAGCCAGGGAAAGGGACAGGCAGAGGAAGAGGTTCCCACAGCAGGAACTGGGAAGGCACTGTCAGGTAGGAGGAAGGAGAGCTTGGCGAGAATCCTGGATATTAGGGCCCCGGGGAAGACAAAAAGAACATGCAAAGTAGCCCCTGAATTTGGCAAGAGGGAGTCAAGGGACCTCAGTGAAAGCAGTCAATGCAGGGGTGAGGCTGGGGTGGAAGGTGGGAGGAGGAGCCCAGAGGCAGGTGGCTGGGGGAAAGGGAGAGGGGAGAGGGGAGATAGGGCAGGGTGTGAGTAGGTGAAAACAGCACAAACTACCAGAATTTTACCTTTCTAACAGTCATGGTCATTGGTTACACATTGCTTTCATGCTACAATGGCATTGTTGACTCTTTTAGGGAGGGCGCAGCCCAGAGTGGCTCAGTGGGGATCGAACCGGCAACCTTGGTGTTACCAGCACCATGCTCTAATCAACTGAGCTAACTGGTCACCCCCAGGATTTTAGCTTTCAAAGAGCCACTTCCAACCTTTGTCTGCAGCAGCAAATAGCACTTAAATGGTGGGTGCACTTGTCACTGCACAGTAAAGAGAAGTGGCAAAAAGCAGAGACTACAGTCAGACAATGTGGGTGAGCATCCCAGTAACCATGCAATTAATTAATCTCTCTGTGGCTAATTAATCTCTCTGTGCCTCAATTTTTCATCCGTGAAATGGGGATGATAATAATAGTTATGATAACTCTTACATAGTGTTCTTCACCAGGCACTGCTGTAAATGCTTTGTATATATTTACTCTGAAATCCTTAAAGGCCTGTAGAGATAGGTGTGTAGGGGTTAATATATATCAAGTACTTAGAATAGTGCTTGGCATGTAGTAAGCACTGGATAGGTGTGCAGTTATCGTTATTATTCTACATGAATGAGGGAAGGGCAAAGCCCACGAAGGCTGTCTTATATCCTGCAAACGCCTCCAGGAGTTTTGAGAAGATATGAGAGGATTCCGACTCGCCAGGCCTGAGTGGTCAGCTCCATGAGGAGAGCGGTATAGCAGCGAACAGAATCCCCAGAGCAAAGGCCATCCCCTGGTCCACAGTAGCCCTTCAGGGAGCATTTGTTAAATGGATCAATGAAAGGGTGAATGAAGTATTGGGGCCTTTTACCCCAACTCCCATCTGAAGTATTAGTTCCTTCTAAGACATCCCAACCAAGTGGCTATCCAGTCTGCTTGCACATCTTGCACAGGGGGACATCACTAGCCCTGAGGTAGCACATTCTCCTTCTTGATCGTTCTGATGGATGGCCCTGTCACTTCCACTCCTGGGTCCTAGCTCTGCCATCTTCTAACTGGGAAGGTGGTGAACCTCTCTGAATCCCCTCCTGGCCATGGAGGGAGGATTTCCAGGACCAGTGTCTTGTCATCTCTTGCCTGGTGATAGCAACAGCCTAAAACTGGCCTCCCTGCTTCTACCCTTGCCCCACTGCGGCCTATTCTCAACTCAGCACCCAGAGGGATCCTGTTCAGAAGTTACATCCAATCTTGTCCCACCTGTAGTCAAAACCCTCCAGTGGCTTTTCAGCTCAGAGGAAAAGCTAAGGTCCTTTCAAGATCACCTTCCATTGCCAACCGACTCTCTCCATCCCAGAATAAGATACACTGACAGTCCCCGACAGTTTTTTTTATTATTAGTTTCAGGTGTACAAAACAGTGCAATAGTTATACTTTTTACCCCTCACAATGTGACAATCCCCCCTCTCCCAATCCACCGCCCCCCAACCAATATCATACATAGCTATTACAATTCCATTGACTCCACTTCCCACACTATACTCCACATCCCGTGACTATATATATATACACTAAGTTATAGTTGACATACAATATTAGACAGTTTTTTGTTTTTATTGGTCAAGAATTGTTTAAAAAATCCACATCCACACATCCACACACAAGATGTCTACCCTGGTTTGGCTACACCCTGCCCTGCTCGCTCCTGGGATCAGAACTTCCTGGTCTCATTCACCCCCCAGACACTATCCTATAAACGCCCCCAGGTTACCAGTAAGGAGCAGAGAGAGGGAACCTCCTTTTCTGCTTCCCTGCTCAGAAACAGAGGCCTGTGTCCCACCTGTCGGGGGAGCAGGTGAGAGTGACAGGGAACTAGGATTGTCCCTTTCCCGTCTTCAAGCTCTCTGAGTTGCTAGTTTAGACCGCCAAGTGTCAAAGCTGCTAAGGCCTTGGGATCATCTTCTGCTTGAAGCTTCCCTATCCCCATTTTGCAGGCTAGAAAATGGAGGTCCAAAGAGGGAATCCTGAGTCCCCGAAGTCACAGTGTTAGTCACTGGTAGAGCAGGGCCTGGAACTCAGCTCTTCCTGGCTTCCAAGAGATGGGAAGAGGCTTGGGTCTTGCTTAACGCGCAGGACAGGGGACAGCCAGGGCCTGGGGCAGGAGGGGAGTGCCCAGGAGTTGTCCCTGGAGCCCATGCCCAGAGAAGGCAGCCCCAGGGCCGCTGAGTGAGTAGCAGGGTCTGGTCAGCACTATGATGGTTTGCCAGGGGTGCCCTCTGTGACTGCCCGTGTGGCTTGCTCCGGTATACAGCCTGGGTCTGTCAGTATACTGGTAGATGTGCTCAGCTGGCGGAGGGAGTTCAGAACAGCTGGGGAAAGAGAGAGAGAGAGAGATACCTCCTGTGGTCAGGGCCCTGCCCTTGGATGCTGAACACAGAGGGCAGGGGGAGTTGGCAAAACTGTCAGCCCCTAGGACCTCTGTCCTAGGACCTCTGTCTGCCGGTGTCCTGGTGGCCGGGGGACCAACCAGAGGGCATAGTGGGATGGCTATTTTGAAGGCAGGCTGACCCTGGGATCTGAGCAGAGTAGAACCCTCTACCCTGATGCCTGGACATTCCACTGGACAGAGAGGTGGCTCACGTACTTGGCCGGAGAGCAGGAAGGGAGCAGTACTGGTCCAGCCAGGCCAACGAGGTCTGGCGGAGGCTCTCCAAGCTTGCCGTGGACACCATCCCGTTGAAGGACTCGAAGAGAGGCCGGATGAGGATGCTGAACTAGGCTCAGGTCAAGGAGCAGGCCTGTTGTCCAGCCAGTATCCTCACCCACCTCACATGTAGCCCTGACATCTGGCCCAACCAGGGGAAAGGCCTGGTCAGTGTGAGGCCTGAAACCCAAGGACCTCCACTGCAGCTGCCCTCCGATCCTGCCAAGGCCTGCCCAGCTCACTGGCTCTCAGCAACCTCCCCAGCTCCTCCATGGCCCTCCTTCTGGGCTGGACCATGCCCCATCCCTGGGCTTCCTGCCCTGGCTCAGTCAAGGGCTTGACCAGGGAAGGGGGTAAGTGATTCCATGTCCTCCCTAGGGCCCAGCCCACTCACGCCACTCAGACTTCAGGTTTTCCCAAACTGCCCTTAAGACTTTCTGTGGGCAGGGCTGTGGACCCCCAACCCAGTTACCCTCTGCGCCCAGCCCGTCACTGGGCAATCCTGCTGGCAAAGATGCCAAGGCTTGGAAGGAGAGGGCAGAACTAGAGCCCCTCCCCTGGAAGCAGCTCTGAGACCCTGCCCAGAGCCGAGCCAGACACAGCCTGGTATGGCTGCAGCACGCATCCCGCCGCTGGCCAAGTGAGGATACTACCCAGAACTTCCAGTTGTGCAGTGTGCGGGTCCGGACATAATCATCAAACATGTCTCGCATCTGGTCGAAACGCTGGTGTGTGATGGGCACCCCGGTAGCTGGCAGCTGCTGCTGGCACCGGCTGGGGGCATGAGGTGGGTCAGGGGTTGGGAGTCAGGTGGCAGGCCCCCTTGCCCCAGGGCCCACAGGTCTCCACCTACTTACTTAATGGCAGCGTTCAGCTCCTCGATCTGCTCCCTCAGCTGCTGGGCCTCCTCCTGCAAGGCCACCCGCTCCTGCTGCAGCATGATGATGTACTCGGCTGTCTTCTGCAGTGTCGTTGCTTTGCTGACCTGCAGGAATCGCCAGTGTGGGCTTAGGTGCTGGAGCCACCCCAGCCTGGGACCCACTGAGGCCCTGGGGCAGGAGGGGAGGGGCGGTGAAAGAGGCAACTGGGTGCCTGGAAGGTTCTGGGATTTGGTCTTGGGTAGGGGGTCTATGAAGTGCCCTGTGGTTCTGGGGGTGCCAGACTGGATTGTGGGCTCACCTTGAGGCTAGGCTGGGCGCTGAGTGTGCTCACCAGCCCATGCAGAGTGTCAAACCCCAGCTTGATATTGAAGCGCCGCTTCTGCTCTGCTGAGATGTGTGTGATGCGCCGGTTCTCAGTCTTGGGGGGCAGAAAGTGGGGTTAGCATAGGAAAGAGCATGGGACAGTTTGGGGGTAGCAAACACATCTTGGGGTAGGGGGATAGTGCCACCTTGTTGTCCAGGCGGCCCCGGTTTAGGATGGGTTGAGGGGAAGAGACTTGGACACTCAGAATCCCCAAGCCTGGCATGGAGTTGAGCTCCCCAGACGGCCGTCGCTCACCACCTGTGGCAGGGACAGACAAACCCACAGACAGACCCACACAGGGGAGAGGGTCCCATTGCTCTGTCCCTCTCATCCTGACCGCAGACATAGTTCTCCCTTCTTCCTTCCCCTCCCTCCATCCCCTAAAGTCCCCCAGCCCCTGCAAACCCTCTTTACCACTGATTGCTGGGGGCGACAGCCGCTCTGCTTTGGGGACAATCAGAGGCCTGGGAGGGGCCAGTATGGCTAGGCCTGGAGGTGGCTGGGGTGATGTTGGGGCTGGGGTCGGGGGAAAGAAGGTGCAGGGGAATTCACGGACCGTCTCCTGCTGGGGTGGAGAAGGGTGAAGAGTTGGAGTGAAGCTTTGAGGCTCCCCCCCCACTCCTAGTGCCCATCATCTTACCTGGGACTCTGTAGGCTGCAGGAGGCAGCAGGACACAAGTGGAGGCTCAGGCTTGGCTGTGCACAAGCAGAACTGTGAGGGCCACTGGGGCTGGCCCCAACCCCTTCATCTCCCAAGACCCCCTCCCTCCGCTCCTAATAGCCCACACCCCTTTCAGGTTCAGGTCCCTTGTCCTTAATTCCTCACCACCCTGCCCCCAGCCGAGCCTGCCCCTTACCTTCACCCTCTATTCCCACAGGCTCCCCACTTCCACATTTGTCCCCATCTCACCCTCTGTTGACCCTGCCCCTCACATCTCACCTGCTGTGAGCAGCTGTGTGAGGCAGGGGTTGTTGCCCTCAGCAATGCAATGGACCAAGGTGGGGGAGCTGGGTTTCTGCCCCCTAAGGGATGGTGTGGGGAGCTTGCCTCTGGACTGTAGGCCTTGGGGTACTGTGAAGTGAGGCCCAAATGGGGGCTCTGGATACCCAGAGGGTTGAAGGTCTATGGGGAAGTTGGAAGGGTCAGGGCCTGGGCCAGGCTGTGGGCTGAGTGGGAAGATCGTGGGAGCAGGCAATGGGGACACTCCCTGCGCAGGAGGGACAGTAGGGAAGGAGAATCTGGGAGGGAAGAGAGGCTCTTCCTGCAGCATAGTAGGGGGTGGAGACATAGGAGAGAAGAGGGGTGGGGGGCAGGGCTCCAGGACAGGCCCCTTGGCAGGGGAAGGGAATTGAAAGAGGGGTAGGGGTGGGAGCTTGGGCTTAACGTCTTCAGGAAGATCGAAATCAGAGCTCAGGAAGGCACTGGAGTCCACGGAACCAGGGCAGCTGCTCCGAGCCTGGTTGGGGGGACAGACAGAGAGCAGGGGAAAAAGCTTTGCAGACACCCAGGCAGCCTCCTGCCCTGGCTGAGCTCTGGACTGGGCACGGGAAAAGATAAAGAAATGATCCCTGCCCTTCAACACACACACAAGGGAAATTATAACCTAATGAGGGGAGGGAGTGGAATACATTTATGCACAAATTCAGCCTAAAAAAGAGCACAATCTTCCTGCCCACCCATTCATTCACCAAATTATCTATCCATCCATCCATCCATCCATCCATCCATCCATCCATCCATCCATCCACCTACCTATTTATTCTCTTACCTATGAGCTAATCCATCTGTCTTTCCACCAGCCTATCAGGTCCTAACACATTCACCAATCCACCCAACCATCTATACTTCCTTCATTCATCCACCATCTGTATATTCACCAGTCACTTTTATACCCATTACCCCATTCATTGATCCACTAAACTATTGGTTCATCTATGGATTCATCCATCAGCCCATCCATCCATCCAACACTCACTGACCTATATATACATCAACTCATATAAGCATCTACCCCCATCTACAATCCATTCATCAACACACCCATCCATCCATCCACTCATTCATTCATTCATTCATTCATTCATTCATTCGTTTATTAATTCATTCACTTGCTCAATCATTTACCCAGTACTGTTAATGTGCTTGAACTGTGCTAGGTATAGAAGATGCAGTGGTGAGCAAAAATAGCCCTTCCGGCAAGGACCTCACTGTCTAGTCCAGGAGAGAGACCCCTCAACAATGAACTATAATAATGCCTGAAAAGTCTGATGATGGAGGGAAAGGCATCTAACCTAGCAGCAGGTGACAACATCTGATTTGGGTATGGGATTTCTTGAGCCAAAATGGCAGATTCACTATTTCCCAAACACACACGCTCAGCTTTCTGCCTCCATGCACGCGTTCGAACTTCTCCTCCCATCTGACTTGCCCTCTATTCGTTTCTTCCATCCAAACCCAACCAGTTCACTAAGGCCCAGAACTCGCCCTCTTCCAGGAAGCCTTCCACAAGCAACCCAGACTGTTCCATGCTCCTCCTGCCCTCCGCCTAACTCCCCTACAGCCATCATGTCAGTTCTATTTCATGAGGGTCTTTCCTCCGCAGCTGAATTCCACCCTCCCAGAGAGGAGAGCAGAAATGGGGTCTTTCTCCCCCTCCAGTATCTCTCAGTGGACCAAGCACAGGACTGGACACACAAAAAGTGCCCGGAATACCTCCTGGACATGGACAGGTGAGCTGGGTAAGGCTGGGTGGGGTGGGGTGAGCTCACCTGCAGGCGGTTATGCCCTGAGAGGTAGGTCATGCCCGAGGAGGCAGGGGGCACCTCCGTGCCCAGGATCCCACTGCTGAAAAGGGAGTCAGCCATGGGGCCAAAGCTGGAGGGTTCCAGGAAGTTTGAAGGCGTGGGTGTCTGTGGGGGACGGTAGCTGGTGAAGAAATCTGTAATTCAGATACACAGGGTGGCAGCAGTTAGGGCTAAGGCCATAGCTAGAAGCTGTGGGAGGAGAGCGGACCTCGTGCCCTGTCCCCAAGCTGGCTGGGGAGGGGGGGCTTCCACAGGAGATTGTGAAACTGGGAGAGTTTCTGTCTCACTCAGGGGAAGCAGCAACAGAGCTCGGGTGGGGTGGGCCTGAGTGGAAGATAGCAGGGGACTGAGTGGGGGTGTGAGCAGGACCCCAGAAGTAGCCTCCCCACCGAGACCCACACTTGGCTCATGAGGCCCCCTTCCCTATCCCCAGGCCTATACCCTCCCCCACTCCCCTGTGTCTGCTCCTGTTACCAGCCCTGCTGGGACATAGAAGGCGGAGGGAGGGGTGGGGAGCAACAGAGTATGCCAGGGAGGGAAAGGGGAGAGGCCCAAGGAAGGAGGTCTGGGATGGGGAGGAGCCCCAGGGTGACATGAGTTCAAGGGGTGAGTTAGGGGTGAGAGGAGTCAGGAGGTCAGTGGGTTTGGGACAAGTTGGTTTGTTGGAAGGTCAACAAGTGGGGCCTCAAGATAGAGCCCAGGAGTGGGCTGAAGGGGCTAAGGGGATGATATGGGTCAGAGATGGGCTCAGAGTTGGGGCTGGAGTGTGGAGGGTGCTGGAAAGCCAAGACGACTTGGTGGGGAGGGGGCAATCAGATTTTTTGAGGTCCGGGTTGTGTAAGCCCCAGGCTATTCTGGTTTTGGGAAGCAGCTGCCTGTGGCCTAACCACATCCCGGGCCTGGGTGCTGCCCGCCCTCCCGCTCCCTTCCGGGCACCTTTCTCTGACCCTGACCAGCCTTCAGTCTGTACCAGCTCTCAAGGCCTCCTGGTCTGGTCAGACCCAACCCTATCCACCCTGGATGGGCCCCGGCTCCCCCAGCCAAGAGAGCTGGTCAAGGCTCTCCTCCGGGGGCCACCTCAAAGGAGACCCAGGAGTGGGACAGAAAAGACCACGCCATACATTGAGCCTGAAGGGGTAAAACCTGTGTGTACCCCTTATGTGACGCTGGGGCCCACATGTCACTGCTACTCGTCAGTGTGTGGTCTCATGCAGCATCTGTCTGTCTGCTTTCCTGTGCGTCTGTCCCACTGTCTGTAGCTCTGAGTCTGTGTGCACCTGCCCTGATGTGAGGTGCTCGGTGTGTGCATGTCTGCCTTGTGCGTGTGTGTGTGTGTGTGTGTGTGTGTTCTTGGCCACACGGTCAGAAGGGATCTTCTTGTCCTGCCTCCCTTTAATGAAGGAACTGGGTAGCAGGGTGAGCAGTCACTGATTCTCTGTTTTCCAGCCCCCAGGGACCATGGGTCTCCTCACAAGGCCCCTTGAAGCCTGGAGCAGTGAGTAGCTCCCTGCTCACTGCTGCTGCCAAGTCCCCAGGGCTTGGCAGGCCTCATGGAGCATTGAGCCCAGCTCATCACTGAGTCACCCCATCCCCTTAGATTGCAGGATTGCCCCCACCCGGCCTTGAGAGGAGCTGCTTCCTAGCCCTAGTCACCCACTGAGTCCTTCCCTAGCCTGTTCCCCACACTGACCTACCATCTCCTCCCTGAGCCCCTCTCCTACTCCCAAGCTCCCTCCCCTTCCCTGAGCACCCCTCACTCCTCACTGAACCCTCTCCTCACCAGCCCCCTCACTGGGTTTCCTCTCCAGTGAGAAGCTCTTGGGACAATCAAAGCAGCAGCCCTGGCACCCCAGTGATTCCTACCCTCCCAGTGCACGGAGCACTTGAGGGGGCTACACTAGCCACCTCTTCTGCATGACAGCCCCCACCATCGGTTGCCCACATTCCTTCGCCACCCATCCCAGCAGCCACCCTGGGCTGAGAGAAGTCACTTCCCAGCCCCAGGTTTGCCCAGAGCCCAGGGTGAGGGCGGCTGAGCTCCTACCTGTGGCAGGGGTCTGTGTGCCCAGGCAGGGCCACTGTCCTCCCAAGTTGGTCTGCTCCCAGGGCACTGCCATCAACACTTCTGCCCCCTCAGCCCCCACCCCCACCCAGGGCTGAGGCAGGAGTGGGGGTGGTTCCTCATTCCCTAGTTCCCACCCCATAGGCCTCCACCTCTTGACTGACAGGCCCAGGACCCTGTAGGGAAGGTGTGAAGGGGTCACTGAAACTAAGCCTTTATCCCAGGAACCCCCTTTCTGCCCCCTAGGCCTTGGCGGAGATAGGCTGAGCCCCAGTGTCTACCTGACCCCCAGAGTAGCGCTGGAGTCCTCTAAATGTATGAATATCAGGGGCAGTCTCCAATATCTACAGCTAAGTGAAGGAAGTGATGTGGGGAAGAGTCTACTCTGAAAACAAAGCAGACATTATTAGTCCACATGTGCTTATTTTATACAGACATTAGTATCTCTGGAAGTACACAAGAAACCAGTGGCTTGGTGGCCCTGAAGGTCAGGATAGGGAGTCGGGGAAACATATTATTTAAAAAAAAAAAAAAAAGGGATGACCCGTTAGCTCAGTTAGTTAGAGTGGTGCTGATAACACCAAGGCTGCCAGTTCGATCCCTGCATGGGCTACTGTGAGCTGCACCCTCCTTAAAAGAGTCAACTATGCCATTGTAGCATGAAAGCAATGTGTAACCAATGACCATGGCTATTCCCCAATAAAAAACTTTTTAAAAACCCACAAAACTTTACCAGATATAATTCCTGGGATTTTCTTTAAAATAACATAGAAGGGGAGAAGTGGGTGAAGCCTACATGAAACAAGACTGATCAAGAGTTGATAAATGTTGAAGTCGGTGATGGTTACATGAGGGTTCCTTGAACTCCCTACTTGCATGTATGTCAAATGTTCTTTAATAAATAGTTTTTAAAATGAATTATGTAAATAAATAGACCTAAACAAATCACAGTCCCTTTCTTCCCTGAGAGAGTCCCAGCATCCACTGCTGTCCTGGGAGTTCCCAGAGTCTGTGGCTTCAATGTCCCTGGTCTCCTGTCTCCTGCCCAGGTACTCGGTCTGGCCCTGCTCTCACCTGAGGCCACACCAGCTTCATCCCAAGGCCAGACAAAGGGAAGCCAGGGAGATCTCTCAGAAGTCACCCCACCATCCACCTTCCCAGAGGGGTGTGGAAATGGCCTGAGGTCAAACTTGGGCTCTCCTCACACTGACCCTGCCCTTCTACCCCAGGAGAGGGGCCTGGCCCACCTGAGGTTTCCATAAAGTCATCCAGGCTGGGCTGCAGAGGCGCCAGTTCCGGCTGGATCATGTCAGCATTATTGACGTAGGCTGGAGGAGGCAGTGGTGACATCAGAAGCAGCAGGCAAGGTGGAGTGGTGGCACCTGTCCCCGGCCATCCTCCCTTGGCTGCCTGGATTCTCAAAGGCCTCCTCTCCCGGGTGCAGGCCCTCACCATCTTCAGGGAGCAGCTGCAGGGGCGTGGGGCTGGGCTGAGTCATGGTGAAGAGTGTGTCGGAGATGTCGGACAAAAAACAATCCATGTCCAGAAGCTGCCGCCCACCGGGCTCCTCCTCTGGACCCCTCAGCAGCACAGGCACCACGCTGGAGAAGAGCTGCTCACACCATCGCTCTGGTGGCTGCCATCCCCCTTCCTCCTAGGGAGACAGAGCAGTCAGTAGCAACCGGAGGGCTCCACTGGCCCTTCCATATCACCCCCTGCCTGGGGATGAGGTGGTCAGCTAGCGTGAGGGCCTCTCTGCACACAGTCCCTCCTCACCTCTCTCTGGTGGACCCAGTTTGCTGCCTGAAAGCTAGGGTCACCCCATTGGCCTCTAACAACTTCCCCCAGGAGATAGGCAGGGATGGCCTGCTGAGGAAATAAGGGTCCCCTTCCTGCCCCCATACTTTTTCCTGCCAGGGACCCCAAGTTTTTAGGACCCTTTGTTCTCCCATCCCTCCCCACCACTTGCTCTAGTTAGCCAGAAGGGTTAGAGTCTTCCCACTACTGCATTCCAAGGGCAGAAGGGCTCACTCAATCAAACAGAGGACAAGGAGCACGCCCACTCCCCTGATGACCCACTATCACCACCCCCCACAATCCGCCACTGCTTCCACCCACCCTGAAGGAAGCTGTCAATTCTCTGGGTTCAGAGAGCACCCACCTGCTTTGGGGCCAGGAGATCCCCTTCCCTGCTGGACTTACGAAGCTGCAGGAACACACAGAGGTGAACACTGGATTCCTTGCCCCTCCTCCATCACCCCATGCCAACAAAGGCCTCTCCTACTCACAAGATCCCCCAAATCAACAGGATCCCCCATTTCCCTTCAGGAGCTCTTTCGTCCTGAGAGGTAAGGAGGCTATGAGGAGGCCCTATGGCCACACGGTGGCGATGTCAACCTGGGTCTTAATGGAGGGCGGGGTCGGGGGGGAGGGAGGGTGGTCGAGTGAGCCCCTCCAGGGCTCTTCCAAGAGATGCAGTGGCCAGCAACCTCAGAAGAAAGGTGTGGGGCTTCCCCCGGGGCCCCCACTGACCCGCTTTTTGTAGTAGATGCGCCACTTGTGGTACTCGCGCATCACCACCTCGATGCGCCGCTTCCAGTAATTTCCCTCCAGGACCACCGCCTGGGGAGGGTCGGAAGGGGGATCAGTGCGGGGGTAACACTGATCCCACCCCTTACTCAATCCCCATCTGGGCCGGCCCCTCCCGCCGAGCCAGGGGAGAGACCAGCGGCAGGGGCCGGGCTTAGTCCGGAGGCAGGCGGGCGGTTGCCCCTTGAGTCTCAGCTACCTCAGGATTCCGGTGCTCGTCAGCCTCAGGTCCCTGCAGGGGAGTCACGAAGCCACATACTGGGCTTTTCCTCCGCTCTACATCTGAGAGAAGGGGGCTAAGTCAGGGGTGCCCAACTCCCTCATCTCCCACCCCAAGGAGACTGGGACTCAAGTGTCACACTACAAAATCCTTCCTGGCTTTTGATGCTCAGATTAAGTGCCACCTCCTCCAGGAAGCCTTCTGCCTTTCTCCTTTAGCCCTACCAGATTTCCCTCTTCTATATGACCCTGTGAAACGAACTCAGCCTAGTAAGTACGCAGGTAATTCTTGCCAAATGGGATTTGGGGGTAACAGGGGGTGAGCTGCCCCAAGAACATCCTGGTCAGATTGGCAGGCCAGGGGCCCAGAGCCCTTGGTCTCCAGCCTCAAACTCCTTGGCACTGCCCACTCTGATCTCAGAGAACCACCCCTTGTTCACTTCAGGCCACCTACCTGAGCCCTTTTTCCACCTCCTTTACTCCCTTCCCTGTCTCCAATCCTGATCTCTCTCCAGGCTCTGTCCTTTTAGCCTATAAACACACTCCAGGTTCTCCTTTACCTCCCAAACTTTTCCCTTCCCTATGCTACCCAACAACCCTTTTGCTTTCCTCCTTTACCCCTTTGCTTTCCCCCCAAACTCTGGAAGAGTTATCACTTGCCACCTCCATTTTTGCACCTCCCAAATTCATCTTCACCTCCTATAACTCAGCATTTGCCCCCACGTCCACCTCCCAACCGCTTTTACCCTGCCCCTTTCCAGCTTCAGACTCATTCCCTGGTTTCCTAGGGACCCTCCACTAGGATGTCCCAAAACTTGTCACTCTCAGATGTTTGGGTGGGGTCAGAGCAAGCACAGGATGGGGCTGACACCTGGGGGTGGGACCTGGCCCAGGGGCAGGAAGGTTCAAGTCCTCAGCCAGAGGTCTGGCCTTTAAAACCCTGGGACCCCCTGGCAGTGACTTTCTGGCAGTCCTGACAAAGAGGACTTCAGAGGTATCCATGGGGGCTCATCCTCTGTAGCCCTCAGCAAACTTCCTCTGGGACAATTGACAAAGAGGAGAGGGACCACCCAAACATGAAATTTCTTGGGATCTGCAGAATCATTTACAAAGTTCTGTCCTAAAGGACATCCTTCAAAATGATCTCCATGGGATTGGGGTGTGTGTGTGTGTGTATGTGTGTGTGTGTGTGTGTGTGTGTGTGTGTGTGTGTGTGTGTGTGTGTGTGTGTGTGTGTGTGTATAGAGGTGGGGGTGGCTTGGACAGAAAACAAAGGGAGAGGCCCTCAAGTGTGTGGACTCCCAGGGGTTACAGCAAGGACACTCTCAAAGAGCATCTGCCCCTGGCTTCCCAGAAAAGGAAATGAGTATCAAGAAAGAATAAGTTTACCCAGAGAGTCAGGGCAGAGCAGGCCTGGCTGAAGCACCCCCCACCCCCCACCCTCCATGGAAGGGCAGTGGCCACGTGGCTTCCTGGGGTGGGGCAGGCTTTATTTAACAACGAGAAGTTCATCCATTCATGCAGCCACCTAGCCCCTTGCACCTATTCTGGGACAGATACTGGGACAGAATCCATGGATGACTCAGGGCACTCACAGCTTAGTAGGCGGGATGAGGAAAGCACACATATACATGAGCTAATCCAGGTGGAGAGTCTGCCCAGGAGAGGAACACACTGCTCTGGGAGCTCAGAGGAAACCGAGATGATTTTGGGGTGTGGGAAAAGAAGGGATCTTGGAGCTCAGGAGACTGCAGAGGGGTGGCATGTGTCAGGAGGGTAGGCCAGGCAGCCCTCTAGCAGTCACCACTTCTCTCCCTTTCCTGAAGCTCACCTGCAAACCTTGGGTGCCCAGGGAGAAGGAGCTCTGACATTTTTTCTCTGCCTGCCTATGCTGTTGCTATTATCACATAGTAGTGATAGATCCCAGGGATCACCCTCAGGTGTGTCTGCGTGGTGTCGACATGTGATTGTACTGAAAACTCACAGCAGACTTCAGCAGTAGGACCTATTATTATGGCCACTTACAGATGAGCAAGCTTCAGCTAGCGATGGTTAGGGATGGCTAGGGACAGCTAGGGATTTTGCCAAGGTCACACAGCTAGGGCATACTAAAACTTGACTTAAACCCACCTCTGTCTGACTCAGAACCTGGGGTCCTTCCAGCTACTTGTACAATAACTGGACACCAGAGTCCGTCTGGGTGAGGAACCCGGGTGGCATCAGAAATTTCTGCAGAGAGAAGGGTTTGCATCCCAGCCAGTTTTGGGGGGAAAGGTAGCCAGGTGAGGGTGGGTGGACGGACAATGACACTCATTCCCCAGGCACATCAGCTTCCCGGTTTGGGCAGGGTCTGTTCTCAGGTGAGGACTAGAAGCCAGCTAGCAGGGTGTAGTGGAAGGAGCACTGGGCTCAGAGTTGGAGAGCCCTGGACTTGCAGCCAGCCACAGCTCTGCTGCTTTGATGCTCTGTGACCCTGAATAAGTCACTTGCCTTTTGGGCCTCACTTGCTCATCTATAAAATGGGAGTAATAATACCTATCTACCAGGGTCATTAGGAAGCCTTAAATAAGACTATTTATGAAAGTGCTGGGCACATAGATGAATAGAAACCAAAAAAAGCACCCTCTCTCTCTGCTTAGATGTAATACAGTGGGGCCAGTACAGAGAATATTGTATGTGGTCAGTCCATCCTGGGCTGTGTGTTCCCAGCTCAGCATAGCCTTTGATCCTGTAGCAGGACCTAACTGAGCTGGACAAGGTCTCAACACAGGGTCAACTAGTCGGAGGCCTCTCAGTCTCTGCTGCCCTGCCACTGGTGGTGGTGGGTGGTCTTGTATCCCCAAATGAATGACCCTGACTGTGTCAAGGGTACATCAGATTCAACCATCATTTATTGAGCACTTTGAGCCAGGCCTGTTCATACCTGTTATCCCCATACCAACCATGAAAGATAGGACTATTGGCCTCATTTTATAGATGAAGAAATAGATTCAGAGAGGTTAGACAACTTGCCTGCAGTCACACAGCCATCAAGGAGCAAAGACAGGGTGGGAAACCAGCTCTGGGTGACTCCAAGTCTAGAGTCCCTTCCACTCTACCGCATGGACTCTCTGGGCTCTTTCCCCCAAATCTCCACGGGGGGCACTAGTTGGAGGTTCAGTACGGACTTCAATGAAAGGCTGGTGGAGACCCATGCAGGATCCTCACCTTCCCCGTTTGCAAAGTAACAGAATTGGCCCAGATAATGTCTAATACCTCTCTCTACCCAGGCGTTTGAGGCACCTGACTATACTCATGGGATGCAGAATGGGCCTTGAACTGTTCCCCGAATCGCAGCCCACCTTAGGACTTCCAAGGGGCGTTACCCAACTTCACAGTGGAAAGTACCCTTAGGGACACATTCCCCAAGACTCTCTGGGGGTCAGAAGCTGTTCAGGGGTGATGGTGCTGGGGGCCTGGTCTCCCCCAAAGCACTCTCCTGGTGCCAGCTGGGGGATTCCTGCACAGCCCCCCAGGTACAGCCCTCCTGCTGGGAAGGCCCATGGCGCCCACTCACACTGGATATACCAGGCCCTCCAGATGGCATTGTTGAGGCGGATCTTGTCTCGGCAGAGCAGCTTGAGGCCTTTGAAATTCTTCCACTTGGGAGACACCAGCTTTCCACTGTCAGAGGGAGGGGACTGGGTCACCAGGGTGATGGAAAAAGGGGAAGATTGGAGGGGGCTTCTGCAGGGGTTGGTTCCACGCTCTTTCCATGTACCAGTCACTCATCTCTAGGCAATTTGAGGAACCCTCCCAAATCCTGGCCCTCACTCTAACCTGCCTCAAATTCCTACCCTGAGAGTTAGGCTTTTAAAATACCCTCCCAGGTCCCCACTAGGGGCCCTTGTGTTCTTTGGTGAGACTTGGTTGTTAATCTACTACCAGAACTAAGCCAGGACTGGAAGCTGTTAATCAGCTCAGTCCTCATGACAACAACACCTAGTGGCCTTACAGGCATCTGTCTTATAGGCCAGCTAGGGTGGATTCTCAGATGCATTTCTTACTGAAGGAAACAGAAGGTCAGGAAGAGAAAGGGACATGCCCAAAGTCACATGGCAGAGACTCACTCAGGCCCTGTGGCTTTTTCTCCACCAGTCTTGCTGTTCCCCGTAGGTCCATGATATGGGTAAGGTTTGTCTGGGTAGAGAGGGAGTCTCATCACCAGAGGTGGCCTCCAAGAAGCCAGCTGCTGCTTTCTCATTGCCCTTTAGGTGTCTGCCCAGCCTAGAATCCTAGGATGGCAATCTGGACTGAGCTGGAAGGTGTGCCCCTTCTCAGGGGTGTGCCCAAGACAGTACCATTAGGACGCAAAGGGAGTGGAGTGGTGAGCAGTGCGGAGATAGCGCCCTGACCCTAACCCTAGCAGTCAATCAAATCCATGAGACAGAAGGGCTCTACAAAGGTGAGGGGATTGACTCTCAGGGTCCTGCTAGGCACAGATTGAGTCTGCCACCTCCAGGGAGTTGACCTAGGAGGTCAAGATGTTCACGGTCTTAGACCCCTGCTTATCCCTCCATCCTCATAGTCCACAAGCCAGGGTTGTACACAGGTCCCCTCTGGCTCACCTTCTCTAACCATTACTCACACGGAAAACTGAGGCCTCCAGGGTTAGTCTTTCAGAGCACAGAGCACCAGGCCCACTCTCTCCAGGGTCCTCTCCCTCATCCTGGGGGTGAGGGGTAGGTGGGTGGGAGTCTTACTCCTACAGCCCCTTGGGTGCATGGGTCACTGGGTCCCCTCTCCTTTCTGGTTTCCAAGCTCCTATGTTTGCTTGGAGTGGGGAGAGGGGAGAACTGCCACACAGGGCACAACAGGCCTCATTACCCAAATAGAGTACATAGCCCAAGAGTCCAGGCCCTCTGGCTGGCCCCCTCCCTCCTAAGTTAGATAAACACCATCTGTCTGGAGACATGCAGGGGCTCCTGGGCCAGCTTCTTTTGTGGAACCTTGGGCAGGGGGGAGTGGGGGGCTCCTGAGTTTACTGCCCCTGCCTGTATCCCAGCAACCTCCCAGCCCACTCTGATCACCCAGTGCCCTACCCCCAGCCTGCCTGCCCTTCCTCTTCCAGAGATTATAGTGTTTGTGGGCAGGTAGGGCTGGGGGAGATGAGACAGTGATAAAATCTAAGCTCAGAAGGAAAGCTCTGTGCTGGACCTGTCCCTCTGAGAGGAGAGGGGCCCAACCTGGAACAAAAAGCCTGGGGCCAGGGTTCAAAGACTTCTTATAACCACAGAAAATCTAGGAATCTCGGGGTTGGGATGGGGGAAACTCAGAACTCTTAGTTCAGCTCCCTTCCCCCATGTGTATAATCTCTACATTGCAGCAATTCCTTTAGAGGCTCCCTGACAGGGTCCGGCTTGCCCCCTAACTTCCCTGAGGCCATTCTTTCCATAGCTTTGATAATCGCTCCGGCCAGCTCTGACTATGAGCAAGTGTGGCCTTAGAACTTCCAGAACCTGCCTCCCTGGGGCTTCCACCCACAGAAGCATGGAACATGGGGATCCGCCTAGAAGAGCAGTCCTTTTTCTGCCCACACTGCCCTTCTGAGGGTGCAAGATGGCCAGGTGTCCGCAGGTGGTCCTCCAGGTCAAGCTGGCCAGTTCTTCCCAGCTCCTCTGGACTCCTTGTCTTGCTGTCCCTTCCCATCCACTCACTCCTTTGGAACACCCTGGCTTCAGCAATCCTCTCCCCTCCAGGGAACCCCGATAATTAGGAGCCTTTAAGGACTAAAACACTGTTCCAGTCTGAGCCTCAGTTTTTTCCTCTTCCAAATGGGGTAACCCAAAGGCTCCTCTGGTATGAGCCACCTCCATCCCTGGCTCTTAGGCCAACCAGGGCAGGCCAGAGCGAGCGAATATTCTAGATGTTTAGGAGAAAGCACAGCCCTTTCCACCCTAGCTGCCCCTGATTGGGGTTGCACTAGCTTCTAGTCAGCCTCTTAGTGGGGGCAGTTCTTGGCATGTGTTCTGTACTCTACCTTGCCACCTTCCCTGAACCTCCCCTTTTGGTCACCCACGGTCTGGGATGCCAGGTAGGCATTAGCCAGCCCAGGTAGAGAGGCGTGTAGTATAAACTAGAAAGCTGAAGTTGGAAGTGGGTGGGAAACGGACTCTAGGGAGGAGGGGTGCCTGCACCCAGTGTACCCAGGACCTTAGATGCCCTGCTTAGGCGGTCTGTTATGTCCGAGTGGGGGGAGGAGGGAAGGGGATGGGAATCTGAACTTTCTACATTGGTCTGGTGCCTGGGACGATCCGGTTGCAACATGACCTGGGCCCGGGGCCAGAGCTTGAGGGCCAAGGTTACATTGCTTCCAGCCAATGGGGTCGCGGCTGGGCAGCCATGGTTGGGGGTGGGCAACACTCCCACGCAATCCCTACCCCAGCTCCGGGCTCCGGGTCAGAGCAGCAAGTGCCGATCAGTGGCCAACAGTTCTCTTAGGGGAGGAGCGCGGCGGAAGAAAAGGAATATTTGCAGAGAAAAGATCAAGGACTGCTTATCCGTCTTTCTCCCCTACGGGTTTTCGGTTGATAATTTATCTAGGCCCTTCTGCTCTGGGGAACTTTGCTCCAGGGCACTGGGCCAGGATCCAGGTTCGCGCCCTCCCCAAGGAAGCAGGAGTGGAGCAGGAGCTCTGCGACTCGCTAAGTAGGGGTCTCAGGCAGCGTTTGGCGCTCAGCCTCGTGCGGTGACTGGGGTAGGCGAGCCCACGGCTCCCGGGAACCAGCCCCTCACGGCCTGCAGCACCCCTTGCCTGACCAGAGCTGGGAAACTCTGTGAGCCGCGCCCCCCTGGGTCCGCCCGGGGCACCCTCCTCTCACACCACCCTCGACCTCGTAGGTCAAGATCAGGTGTCCCGGCAACTGGGAGGTGCAGGGTGGACGAAAGAATGGGTTTCAATCGACTGGCTACAAATTGGGACAACCTTGGGCACGAGGAGTATCGAAAGGGTGCAGAAATTGAGTGGGTGTGCCAGGGCTGCTGGGGAGGGAGCAGACGCCTTCAGGTGATTGGGTGGAGTGGCCCCTGAGTGGAAGTTGGGATGGCAGCATGGCCTAGGGTCTTGGCATTTCTTTGAGGGCAGAGGAGTGGGGACTGGGAGCGGGCCCATGGTGGGCCACGGGAGGTAAAGGTGGAGGGCAGGCGGTCCGCGCCCAAGGGAGAGAGTGATGGTCCTCAGAATGGGAACCAGGAGATGTGCAGGCCCGTTGGGGGCCAGTAGTCTGGGCTAGGGTCAGAGGACGCTTGCGACAGGGGACGCGGGTATCCAGGATGCGGCCATAGTCTACGAGAGCAGCCGGGGACCAAGGCTAAGGGCCGGGTGGGATGTCGGGGCCCAAGCGCGCGGTCCCGGCATGGAGCGCCGAGACCGTCGGGCCCCGGAGCCGCGCTCACCTGTAGGCCAGGCTCATGCACTCGAAGAGGCGGGTGAGTGTGGGGTCGATGCTGCGCAGCCCGAAGTTGACGAGACCCACTAGCCCCTCCTGGTCGCTCCGCCTGGTCAGCGAATCGTTGTGCGGCGATGACACCATAAAGTGACCGCTGTGGATGACCTGCGAGCAGAGCAACCCGCCGGTGCTGCGGCGAGTACTGGGGTCCTCCGAGTCTGTGTCTGAGTCTGAGTCCGGGCTGGGGACGACATGCGAGCCCTGTAAGCCTGCGACCAGACCTGCCAGCGTCCCGGCCATGGCCATCGCCACCCCGCCTCGCCTAGGCTTGGAGCCGCCGCGGCTCGGGTGGCTATTCCGACCTTATTAGCATCGTCCCGCCCCTCTGTCCCAGTAGGCCGCTCGAGGGGGCGGGGCCTAGGCAAGCAAGAGAATGGACGGGGTGGGGCTAAAATTAGCATAATCGATACGCCAGGTAGGAGCGCGTGGAGCCACATCCAGTCTACTGGAGGCCGGTATCTCCCCTCCCGCCTTTCCTTCTGTTGTGACCACTTAGAGTCCTGATGGAACCGCTCCTACTTTTTCCAAAAGGGGTCTCAGGAATATTCCATCATCAGTCACATTCACACCTGAGCCTGAAAGCACCTCAGTGCCTGGGGTTCCTGCTTCCAAGCGCGCCCTCTAGTGAAGCCCCTCACTTAACTACTACCTCACTGCCCTCTCTGATCGTCCGGCGCACATTCACCCCCCTCTCGGTCCTCTATACAGCTGGAAGCACCCACCTCAGAAATTTTGTGTGACCTGGCCCACAGGTAGGTCTCAGCATTCCCAGTTACCATTATGGTCATCATTACACCTGCACAGAGCCCCAGAGGGTTACATGAGTGTGAATCCGAGAAGGATCAGTACCCGTGGTGATAGATGATGGCTAGCAAGGTAGAGCCTTGGTCACCCTCCCCTGGATATCTCCCAGGCAAGCCATCTGCCCAGGAGCTCTGGGTTCCCTCCTCTCACTGACCCTGAGGTCCAGCTTATGTTCCTGTTTCTGCAGGCCTTTTTCTCACCCTGAGGACACCAACCAGGCTGTTTGGTCTGAGGCATTTACACCTGTCACTTTGCTGGCACCTTTAACAATCCTCAGAGATAGAGTTCTTGCCCCATTTCAATGGGGCGCCAGAGTCCACAGGAGTAGAAAAACTGCCAAGTGACTGCAGAGGAACAGCAACAAAGCCTGGTTTAGAAGAATTCCAGACTTCCCACTTAGGGCTATCCCTGGTGGGGGACAGGGGAGGGCTGAAGGCAAATACTAAACCCCCTTGGCTTTGCGGAGGATGTGGCCTACATGTGGTCGCAGGAGGTGGTCGGCTGGAGGCTTGGAAAAGCGTCCCACACAGTGCTTTCCTCCATAGTAGAGTCACACAGCTCCCATAATAAAATGGCAGTGCCCAAGGGCCCCTGGGACCACTGAGGTGCTGAAATGATTACCCAAGGCTGCTCACAGGCCGGCCCTTCTAACCACCTTACGTCCCTTGGCTGGGTACCCTCTGTCCCTGCCAAACAGTCACCTCATGCTCCCAGGAGCCCCAGGTGTTCTCCTCCACTCATTTCTCACTATTCCCTGCAAGAGGTGCATTCTCCCTGCCAATCCCTGTCAAATTCTGGGGGGCCTCGGGTGCCCACCTTGGCCTGCCTCCTCTGGAGAGAGAGCCATCCTTAAGTGGCCCTTTTGGGATCCCTGGCACAGAGACAACAGGGTCATTACTGACTCCTTATGTGCCTATCTGGCTTCTCCCCCTAGCTGGTGGGCCCTGAAGCAGGACTGTGTCCTAGGGTCTCTGAACAACCACACTGGGTACTCAGGGACTTGGGGAATGCTTGGAGAAGGGCATGATGCTAAGAGGAGCTGGTGGTCACTGTGGGGGTTAAGGGTAAGAAGCAGGGGCCCTTGGAATCTCCTAGCTTCGGGGTCCCTGGCTTAAGCAGATACCTGAATTGATTCTTGCTCTGTAACTAGTTCCATGAATGACCCTGGGCAAATCTCTGTCTTACTGAGGTTCTGTCTCTCCACCTATAAAATGAGTTGAATTTAGTAATTTCTTAAGGTCCTGCAACTTCCACCCCTCCTGGTTCTAAGTCTCTGCTGTCAGCATCACCAGTTCACCCCACCATGCTCCCCTAGGCCTCCTGCCTCCAGGAGAAAATCTCCCAGTTGAATCTCCTGCAGTTCAAGAGACTTTCTTCTGAGCTGGGTCCTAGTAGGGTGGATTGTCTCCGTCACCTCATGCCCCTCCCCCTGCCCAGCCACCGGTTGGCCCTCAACAGGCATCTGCACCCCATTTCTGCCCTCCTCAGGGTCTGGTAACACCTTTGGAGGCCAAAGCACTGAAAAGACAATCACACCTGGTATAATTAAAAACAAAACACTAAATTGTACAATAAATGCAATGAAGTCCACAAATTCTGATTTCTCCCGTGACAACATCTTCAATTAAAATTATATAATTACTGAATTTATTTTTCTAAAAGAAGAGAAATGTTTTAATGTCTCAGCCTTGCTGGGCCTTGAATGTGTGAGTCATCTGTCTTGTCCAACCTCCCCAATCTACCTGTTTGGCCATTTAAGGAAGCATGCATTCCTCGTTTCAGGCATTGTATCCAACACTTTTGAGCTATCATCTCTAACCCTATTGCAATAAGTAATATTACCTCTATTTTACAGGTGAAGAAACAGGCTCAGAAAGGTGAAGCACTTGCTCAACATCCCCAGCTAAGAAAAGAGAACCAGGTCTGACTCTGAGGTTCAAGTCCTTCACCTATGAGGCTGCTGCCCTCTCCTCTTAAAAATGACTCTAAGCAAACAAAACAGAAATAGACTCCCAGATACAGAGAAAAAAACTGATGGTTGCTAGATGGGAAGGAGGTTGGGGGATGGGGGAGAAGGTGAAGGGATTAGAAAGTACAAATTGGTAGTCACAAAATAGTCACGGGGATGTGAAACAGTATGGGGAATATAATCAATAATGTAAAGATTATGTGGGTATCAGATGGGTACTGGACTTATCGGGGTGATCACTTCATAGATTGTGTAGATGCCTGACCAATGCGCTGTACACCTGAAGCTAATGTAAAATAATATTGACTGTCAATTATAATTAAATATATATATGGGATGTAAAGTACAGCATAGGGAATATAGTCAATGGCATTGTAACAGTTATATATGATATCAGAGGGGTAGTAGATTTGGGAGCGGTTATCACTTTGTGAGGGGTGTAAATGTATTATCATTAGTTATTTTGTATACCTGAAAATAATATTTAAAAATTAAATTTAAAATATGACTCTAGCCACAATGTAACTAGTTAATGGTATGGGGTGCCTGGCACACCTGGCCATGGGCACAGCTGGTTCAGGGTGCTCTTGCCCAAATGACAGCACAGGCTTGTGTGAGCTGGCTCCCTCCCTTCCCCATTTAGTCTCCATCACCTACTGCCCAGTGTTTATAGCCTATTGATACGCACGAGTCTTGTTCAGGGCTGTGGAGGTGCAGGAGAGGTCCTGACTGGGGTGTGAAGACCTGCTTGTCCCGGTGATGCTGCCTGACACCATCCTCTGCCTATCTCCCAGTCTTAGTCCTCAGGATTTCTCCCCCAGACTGCCCCTCCACGTCGGGAAAGCTCGCCCATCTTACAAGTGCCATCTCCTCCTCTGACATCTTCCCGGAGTTCCCACACCCTTGTTTGGATACGACTCATTTCATTCAGCTCTGCGTTCATCGTAAGTGGTGCACATGCATCCCTTTCCCACTAGATGGCGCATTCCCTGAAAGCAAGAATCTAGTCTTTCTCCCTACAGACCATTTTCCTCTCAAGTCCAAATGTGCATATGAGTATTTGTTGAATGAGTTTGTAGTATATCTATCTACTATGTGTACTCTATCTATCCATCCATACACACACAAATAATATTTGTTAAGTACATATTATGTGCCTGTCCCAGTGCAAGGTATTTCACTTTTGCAATAGTTAAAAAATATAGAAAAGCAAAAATTCAGCATTATTAATATCCATAGATAGAAAGCAGACTAGTAGTTGCCGGGTCTAATGGGTATGAGGTTTCTTTTACGGTAATGAAAATGTTCTGGAACTAGATAGTGGTGGTGGTTGTACAACTTTGTGAATATATCTCAGTAAGAAAAAAAAACTCACTTTAATACACAATTCCATTTGTTGTTAACCTCCTTAACTGTGTGTGTATGTGGGTGTTAGTATTGTGTGTAGATATTACCATTTTACAGGAGGAGAAACTGAGGCTCTGAGAGATGAAGTGATTCAGTGGGTTGTTGTAAGAATTAGCTATAAGTAGCTAATGTTTATGGAGCCTAACCTAACTGGTCTACAGAATCTTCATAAAAGCCCCATGATTTTCAGCCCATTTTATAGACAAGGAAACTGGCTTTGCTGCAGGTCACAAGGTAAGAAGAGAACTGAGATTCAAATGCAGGCAACCTGATGTCAGCCTGCCTCACAAGCACCTACCTTCTCAAATTAAAAAGATTAGTGATTGTTTGTGGGGATGTGAAGTGAGCAAAACCTCATCCACTGCCGCTGCCAGTGTAACTTGGCACAATCACTTTGGAAAACTATTTGTCAGTATCCACTAGAGCTGCACTTCCACATACCTTCTGACCCAGCAATTCCACAGAAATGTGTGCCTACCTGCACCAAAAGACATGTACAAGACTATTCAGAGCAGCATTATTCTTATTAGTTCAATATTGGGAACAACCCAAATGTCTATTAACAGAGGAGCGGATAAATACCTTTCAGTATAGTCACACTATGGAATATTAACAACAATGAGAATGAACACTCTACAACCAAATGCAACCATATGGATGAATCACACCGACAATATGGAGCGAAAGAAACCTGATATGGAAGAGTATATGCCATACAATTTCATTTATATAAAGCTCCCAAACAGGCTAATCTATGGCGTTAGGAGTCAGGGCTGTGTTCAGCTTGGGTGACTAGAAGGGATTAAGAAGGGGCTTTCTGGGACCGGCCGAGTGGCGCGATGGTTAAGAACTGGCTTGGGATGCCAGAGGGCCCTGGTTCGGATCCCACATATGAGGGCCAGTGACACTGCCCTCCACAGCTAAGATGCTGAACAACAGCTCAACCTGGAGCTGGGCTGCCGTGAGTTGCTGGTGACGGCATAGGCTGCAGCCCCTGTGGCAGTGGGTTGCCATGGGCTACCGTATGTAGCCAGCAGCTGCAGTGAGCGGCCGTCTAGAAGCCGGCGACTGAGATGCCTCACCCGGGAAGAGCGCAATGATGGTGCCAACTTGGGCCAGTGAAGCAACATCCTCCACAACTAGACTGAAGAACAAAAGGAGAGCAAGTTGTCTGTTCCCCTTCTCCCAATTCCCCAGCGCTGTTCCCATCCCCCCAATTCCCCAATAAAAATCTTTAAAAAAAAAAGAAGGGGCTTTCTGGGGTGGTGTTAACATTTTTTTTTTAAATCTAGGTTCAGATTACATGGGTGCGTTCACTGTGAATATTTATCGAGCTGGATACTTATGACATAAACAATTATTAAAAGAGAAACCGAGTTTGCACATGCATACACATACAAAATCAGAAAGGCTCCCCAAAGCCTGTCTCGGCTGGCAGGGCAGGAAGGACGGGGTGGGGGTGGGGCCTTGAGAGTTGAGGAAGTAGAGGATGGAGAGGTGGATGAGAGTGAGAAAAAGGAGTCTTAGCTGTGTGGCGGCAAATTGGGAAGTCATTTCTCCTTTCTGGGTCTCAGTTTTTGCATCAATAAATGGGTGACCAGGGCTGGCTGAGTGGCGCGTTGGTTAAGAGCTGGCTTGGGAACGCCAGCTCTGAGCAGCAGGGCCCCGGTTCAGATCCCACATGAGGGCCAGTGACACTGCCCTCTACAGCTAAGATGGTGAATAACAGCTCAACCTGGAGCTGGGCTGCCGCAAGTCACCAGCAATGGCGTAGGCTGCAGTGAAGCTGCAGTGGGCTGCCATAAGCTACCCTGTGAGGCCGGCAGCCAGAGTGAGCTGCCAAGAGCCACCGTGAGTGGCTGTCCAGAGGCCGGCAACCGATCCGCCTCACCTGGGAAGAGCGCAATGATCACAATACCAACATGGGCCAGTGAAGCGATGTCCTCCACAACTAGACTGAAGAACAAAAGGACAGTAACTTGTCTGTTCCCCTCCCCCGATTCCCCAACACTGTTCCCTCCCCCAACTCCCCAATAAAATCTTTTTAAAAAAATGGGTGACTAAAACATGAAGAAAAAATTGACAAATATGACCACATTAAAGTGAGGAAGTTGGATTGGATTAGTTTTCATATCAGGAGCATCCAATTGTTCTGTCAAAAATATGGGTCTCAACATATTAGGAAGGAAAAAACCCACTTTCGTTTGCAAGAAGCACATTTCATGTTTATAGACTTTCTGCTTCAGCATTTCATCTTGTTTATACATTTTTAAATTATGAAAATACTTTGTCAAAAAAAGGCCTATGTAGATGATCTCTGATCCCAATTGAGAACCATTGATCTTTGTGCAAATGGAAGACAGGGGAAAGGAGGAAAGGCAGAGGAGAAAGCACAGCAGAGTGGAGCTCAAGGGAGTTCAGCTATCTGTCCAGCCATTCATTCATCTGCCCACCTATCTATCCATCTAGTCATTTACCTTTCCATCCATTCATCCTCCAATAGTCAATCTGTTCACCTATCTCTCCATTCATCTACTGTCTATCCATTCATAATTTGTTAACCAATCCATCCATCTCTTCTTCCATCCATCCATCTTCTACCAGTTAATCTGTCCATCTGTCCATCCAGCCTTCCATCTATACATCTACCTAACCTTCTATCTCTTCATCCATACCCCCACCCAAATACCCACTCATCTGCCCATCTAGCACACATACTAACTGCTTGCTGGTATCAAGCCCTCAGTTGAGCCAGGGATGGGGGAATGGGGCTGCTCAGATACTTATAACATGACTCCTGCTTGCCTCCACACAACTCAGCATGGGAGAGTCAGTATGCCCACCACTGACTCAGAGATGGGCAGAAACAGTGCCCAGCACTGTGGAAGTTCAGTGAAGGGAGGGCTGGCCTGAAGCCTGAAGGTCAGGGAAATCTCTCTAGAAGAGAGTATGCTTGAGCTGGGCCTCGAAAGACAAAGCAGGAACTAGACATGCAGAGAGGGAGAAGGTGTCCTGGGAGGAAACGGCAGGAGTAAAGGCAGGTCTAGGGAGCCACAGCGTGGCAAGTCGTTCAACTGGGTGAGGTGAGAGCAGGATGCCAGCAGCCCGTGCATCTGCTTTGCTCCCCAGCAGCCTCTCCCGGCCCTGCCGCTAAGCCTGGCTCCAATGGGCACCGAGGCCTCTACATCTGTGCCACTCAAAGCTACATCAGTGGCCCACGAAGCACTGGATTTCCTTACCAGTTCATGACAAAATAAATATATAAATTGAGAGTGCTTAGAAACATTTATATCAATTTAATAATCTGATATCTGTTGGATATTTTTTAAAAACTGGGTTTATAGTTTATTTTTTCAATTTAATTTGTCTAGCGTTTCATTTTTTATTATATTTTGCATAATTATATGTCCATGGCAGATTGAAAATAAAAATGGGCCCTTTGCCCATTTATTTTGGCCTGCAGGAAGTTTGAGCAGCATTGCTGGCCAACACAGCTTACACTCATGTACCTTTTGTCAAAGTGGCTTCATAGTCATTATCTCATTTCCCTGAAAGCAGGGCAGGATGAGAACTAGCGACCCCATTTTTTATAGCATGACTGGCCCAGGTTCTCACACATGGTAGGTGGCAGGGCTGAGTTTTGAACCCAGGACTGAAACTACATCTGGGCAGCCTCCCGTGAGTCCCTATTCCAAGCTAGGCTGAGCAGAGAGGGCCCAGGAGAAGAGGAAAGAAGTAACTGGAGAAAGAACAGCAGACAGGGTGAGAGCTAATGTCCAGGGCCTATCCTAGAGTATCTGTGGGTTCTAAGGGCACTGACAGAGGATAGAAAGACTTCCTGAGGAAAGCGGCCAGGAGATCAGCCTGGGCATCCCCAGATAGTCCTAGAAGAACCAGGCCAGGTCCGGGAATCTCTGATTCGGAATACGTGGTGGGGCTAGTTCTAGGCCCAG
This sequence comes from Hipposideros armiger, assembly GCF_001890085.2. Taxonomy (NCBI): domain Eukaryota; kingdom Metazoa; phylum Chordata; class Mammalia; order Chiroptera; family Hipposideridae; genus Hipposideros; species Hipposideros armiger. Next base: position 1,761,706 of record NW_017731457.1, on the reverse strand, counting down.
TCCACTTCCATCCCTCTCCATCTTTTTTTCTCCTCTTCTTCTGTATCTCTCTCCCCCCATCAACCAGCCCATAAGCTTCCTGAGGCTACGGCCTTGGCCCATCCATCTGTGCACCCAAAGTTTAGCAAACAAAACCACTGGTCTCTACCTGGTCCTTGGCAGGATCCACAGCACTTTCAGGCACTCTCTCCTCTGTCCCTCAGGGAGACCAGATGGACCGGGATTATGATTACTCTATGTCATTAATGAGCAAACAGTTTCAGAGAAGTTAAGTCATTTGCTTGAGGTCCCAGAGCAAGTCATCTAAGGCTCTAATTCCTGACCCTGTACTTTTTGACTAGTATGGTGAAATAGTAGAGAGGAGAGGGAAGCCATTTCCATAGGGTCCTGGGGTGCAGCACATGGTGGGGTTGGGGTGGGGCAGGTGGTGTGCAGGGCAGCTGGGGAGAAGAAAACAGTGGTGTGTGGCATGACCAGTGAGGTAATCTGTCTAGAAACTTCTCCTTCTCCAGCACTTTGGCTGCTTCCTGGGCAGCCTTAAAACCCCATTCCAGGCCAAGAAGAGACAGGAATGACAAGATGAGGGCAATGGGCCTTTCCCCTACTCTGTTGGTAGGTAGGGAACATGAGATTATATTTTTGGAGGACCATTTGGCAAAATCTATTACACCAAAAATGTTAGGACTCTTTGACCCATCAAGTTCAGTTGTAGGAATTTGTCCTATAAAATATTTCCTTTAAGTGTGCAAAGATGTACAGGGATGTTCCTCATAGCACTGGTTTATAATACAGGTGTAATACCTTGGTTTGCGAGCATAATTCATTCTGGAAACAAACTATTTGTATTGTAAGACATCGCTCGTTTACCAAGTTAAAATGTATTAGAAATGTTTGCTCGTCTTGCAGAATACTTGCAAACCAAGTTACTCGCAATCCAAGGTTTTACTGTACTGAGAAACAGGAGAATGGTTGAATAAATTGTGATAAATCCCTATAGTGGAATACTGTGTAGCTGTTAACAACCTCATCTGTAAAATGGGAATAATAATAATATCCACCTCTCACAGTTTGTATGAGGGTTAAGTGAATTAATACCTGCAAAGTGCTTAGATAGTAAACGCTAGCTATCATTATCATTATAGGTGTAGAAATAGAGAAAGGTAAATAAGATACAATGCTGATTTAAAAAGAAGTTACAGAACAACATGTGAAGTATGATCCCATTTGAGTAAAAATTAATAATAGTTAATATTCGGGCCAGCTGAGTGGCTTGTTGGTTAAGAGTTGGCTTGGGAGCATAAGTTCTGAGCAGCAGGGCTGCCGGTTCAGATCCCACATGGGCCAGTGACGCTGCATCCTCTACAGCTAAGATGGTGAACAACAGAATGACCTGGAGTTGGGCTGCTGAGAGTGGCCGGCGATGGCGTAGGCTGCAGTGGGGCTGGCCGGCAGCAGGTGTGAGCTGCTGTGAGCTGCCATGAGCGGTCGTCCAATGACTGGCAACTGATCTGCCTCTGCCAGGAAGAGTGCAATGATCACAGTACCAACATGGGCCAGTGAAGTAATGTCCTCCACAACTAGACTGAAGAACAAAAGGACAGCAACTTGTCTGTTCCCCTCCCCCAATTCCCCAATGAAATCTTAAAAAAAAAAGTAAACATTCATGTATGAAAACAGAAGAAAAGTCTAGACATATAGGCAACAAATTATGACATTGGTGGTCTTTTGCGAAGGTGGGTAACAGAGACATTCCCTTTGTAAATTTTTATAAATTTTTATAGTTGTAGAATACCTGTATATTGATTTTGAAACCAGAAAAACAAACAAAAAAAACAAACAAGACAAAATCCCCAAAACACAAAAAGCTCCCCAAAAGTAAAGAAATAAGAGGAAATAATGGCATAGATGATGGCATGGGAAACTCCTTCTCTCTTTCTGAGGACCCCATAGTCCAGAGATCAAAGCTGTCCAAACATCAGGAAAGGCTCCCTGTGTGGCTGACCAGATACTGGGGAAGGTGGAGATATATAGCCTCCCATCCCGGCTTGTCTGTCAGTCATTCTCATTCTGTGAGGCCTATAGGCATGCCTTCTCTTTAGGGCACAAGGCTCAAGCCTTTCACCTTCTTTGGGCCTCAGGGCCCACGCCCACCCTATAACATGGGCAGAAGCAGCCCAGCCCGTTGGTATGTGGTATGTTGTGAGCAGCCAGGGGAGGAGAATATGCTACCAGTATCACAGCAGGACAAGGGGTGGAGGTCAGCCTGGAGTTGGTGTTTCACCAAGAAGAACTGTTATGCCAAGAGTCTGTCACTTTGTAAAAATGTCAATGGCCACCATTTACCAGTGGACAGTTTTTACCCACAACACTTCTGACACTAAATGCGTGATATCTTTTCCAACACCATTCTCCAGTTTTCCGACACCATCTGGGTGTCCTCCAATTCAATTCCGTTCTAACACTAACTACCTGGAGTAAACATCAGACCCCACAGGTTAAGGACTCAGTCCCATGAGACTGTTCCCAACTTCAGACACCAATCACAAGCCTGGGCTGTCACCTGTATTTCTGACAGATGGGATCCTACAAACCCTTCCTCAGGTTGGATAATTTTCTAGGAAGGCTCACAGGACTCAGGAAAGCACTTTACTTACATTTACCAGTTTATAATAAAGGATACAACTCAGAAAAGCCAATGGAAACAATGCATAGGGCAGGGGATGGGGGACAGGGGTGCATGGAGCTCCCATGCCCTCTCCAGGAGCGCCTCAACATGCTCACCAACCCAAAAGCTGTCTGAAGTCCTTCATTTAAGGTTTTTATGGAGGCTTCATTATGCAGCCATGATTGATTAAATCATTGGCCATTGGTGATTGAACTTAATCTCCAGTCCTTCCACCGTCCCTGGAGATGGGGGTGGGGCTGAAAGTTCCAACCTTCTAACCATGCGTTGATCTTCCTGGTGACCAGCTCTCATCCTGAAACTATTAGGGGCCCCCAGCCACCAGTCATCTCATTAAAATACAACAGATGCTCTTATCACTCTAGAGATTCCAAGGGGTTTAGGAGCTGTGTGCCAGGAACCAGGGATGAAGACCAAATATATATTTCCTATTGTACCACAACCAGGCATCCCAGAGGGCTGCCAGGCCCTGTATATTGGTTTTCATGCCTAACCAATCCACTGGAGCACCTGTCACATAGGGCTGATGGCCCCCACTTTACAGAGTACACTTGGCTCAGAGAGTTGTTTGTTTCTCACACACAGTAAACATACAAGAGAGGATAGGACAGGGCCGGCCGAGTGGCTCAGCTGGTTAAGAGCTCGCTTGGGAGCGCCAGCTCTGAGCAGCAGGGCTGCGGTTCGGATCCCACATTGAGCGCCAGTGACGCTGGCCATCTACAGCTAAGATGATGAACAACAGCTGGACCTGGAGCTGGGCTGCTGTGAGTCGCTGGCGACAGTGTAGGCTGCAGCAGGGCTGCAGTGGGTTGCCGTGAGTTACGTGAGTGGCTGGCAGCCAGCATGAGCGGCCAGGAGCCGCTGTGAGTGGCCGACCAATGACCAGCGACTGATCTGCGTCTTCTGGGAAGAGCACAATGATCATACCAACATGGGCCAGTGAAGCGAAGTCCTCCACAACTAGACTGAAGAACAAAAACAGCAATTTGTCTACCTGTCTGTTCCCCTTTCCTGATTCCCCAATGCTGTTCCCCTCCCCCCAATTCCCCAATAAAATCTTTAAAAAAAAAAGGAGAGGATAGGACAGTCATTCCAGGTCATACAGTTTATAAGTAGCATAGCCCAGATTTAAAGCCAGTTATGGCTGATGGCAGAACTGAAGTGCGTCCTTCCACTGGGCTGCTCAGAGGACCTGAGGCTGACCTGCTCTTTATGCCTCCTCCCCCAAACATCACATGACAGGTGAATCCCCCAAGACTGAGCTAAGGGGCAGGTCCTAGGGTGGAAGGGGCAGCTGGCACAGAGCAGGAACTTTGGGAATACATGCTGAGTTAACATAGGACTGGCAAGACCATCTCCTTACACTCTCCAGGAGGGGATGTCATATCTACTACCTAGAAAGTTTGGCTTGTTAGGACTGGAATAAGTGGTGGAAGTTAGCGAGGGCAATAGGCCTCTTGTTACCCAGAGGGGAAACTGGGGCTCAGTTTGGATCAAGGGCTTGCCTCAAATCACCCAGCATATCACCAAGCCAGGTCTCCTGCCTCCCACCTCTGGGCCTTCCACGCTACACCCCTGGAATCTCACGAGAGAAAGACAAGAGAGGTGGAGCAGGTCCCACTGTGTTATTTACCCATTCTACAGATGAGGAAATGGAGGGGTAGAGGGCATATGTGCCCGGCAGCACAGCTTCCTTCTTTGTGCCTGGATGGCATTCCTGGCCATCTTAATGTGCGAGGGTGGACCTGTGCCTGGTTGTTCAGAGTCAGTCCCAGGAAAGTAGAATGGAGGGTGCCTTGGAGAGGGTGGAATGATGATCAAGGCCAGGGCCCCCCCTGTTCCCCTAAAAGTCTGCCTGCCTGGGTAGCACTGGAGTCAGACAATGCCTCTGCTGTCCAGGGTTTCCAGGCAAAGAAGCATGAGAGGCGAGGCATGCACTGTGGTGCTCAACCCCTGTTGTATGAACTTGGGCTTCTCTCTGAGTGTAACCCCTACATAAGGAGAGAATGGTGTGATGGGCTTTGAGCACTGGTTTTTTCTTTAAGGTGGGTGGTGTTGCCATGTTATATTTACCTTATGAGATTATTGTGAGGTTTAAATAAAATACATAAGAGCTAGTGGTTGGCACATGATAAGCATGGGTTTCTTTCTTCCTTCCCTTGCCCCTTCTCCCACCCCCTGCCTGTTCTGGTTTTCCTTCCTTCCTAGCCAACACCCCTGAGTATAGCATTGGAGAAAGAACCAGGTACTATAGGGCACAGACAACGAGGAGACAACCTCTACCAGGGGACTTGGAGATGGGCAAAGGCATTTCAAACCAGCTGTGGGACAGCTCTGCCCAGCCCAGAATCCCCGGGCCTCTCCCCTGCTGGGTAGCTCTGCAAGTCATACCAGCTTTTGTCCCACACCAGCCCCATCAGGGCATCAGGATCCTGGACTGACAAGGAAAGGAGATCCTAGAGAGGCATATTTCTCACACAGAGTCATAGAGGTGACAGTCACCTGCCCACCCACCCACCAGCCAGCCTGCCTGTATCTCAGGGCCAGTCATGGGGAGGCATCACATATTATCAGTGCCAGGCCCTGCCCTGGGAATGTTCTGGTCTTTCCTGCCCTGTTGGGAACCCCCTACACAAGGTCTGCTTGCCCTACTTCTAAGAGGAAAGCCGGGGCCGGTGAGTGGCACGTTGGTTAAGAGCTGGCTTAGGACGCCAGAGGGCCCCGGTTCAGATCCAACATATGAGGGCCAGTGATGCTGCCCTCTATAGCTAAGATGCTGAACAACAGCTCAACCTGGAGCTGGGCTGCCGTGAGTCGCCAGCGACAGCATGGGCTGCAGCCCCTGCTGCAGTGGGTTGCCATGGGCTACCGTGTGTGGCCGGCAGCCGCCATGAGCGGCCATCCAGAAGCTGGCAACTGACCTGCCTCACCGGGAAGAGCACAATGATGGTGCCAACTTGGGCCAGTGAAGCAACGTCCTCCACAACTAGACTGAAGAACAAAAGGACAGAAACTTGTCTGTTCCCCTTGCCTCAATTCCCCAGCGTTGTTCCCATCCCCCAATTCTCCAATAAAAATCTTTAAAAGAAAAAAAAAAAGAGGAAAGCCAAATGTGAGCCTCCTTGCCCCTCGAAGCTCAGGAGCAGAAAGACAGGTGGGGAGGTATGGGAGGTAGGTGCCGGCAACATGGATACCCATGCGCATCCAGGAGACACCCCTTTTGTGTGCTGCTTCAGAATGCAGAGCATGGGGTCACCCACAGCTACTGTCCAGTAGTCCAGGTAGGTCCACATAGACCCAGGTTACAGGTGAGCACAGAGAGGCCCCAGGAAAGACAGGGTCCTCTGGGGCCAATCAGAGGCGGCAGTGTGAGCAGACACCAGAGCTTTAGAATCGGGCTGCCTGGGTTTGAATCCTAGCCCTGCCATTTCCAGGATATGTGACCTTGAGCTAGTGCCTTGGTGTCTCTTGGCCTCTGTTTCCTTGTCTGTAAAATGGAAAGAATATCCTTCCCCTCTCAGTTTATCAGGAAAAAGGAAACAGGGACAGAAAAGCTCTGCATAATGCATGGCACAGTAGATACACAGCAAATTTCAGTTCCTCCCTCCCCCTTCCCAGCTGAAGGAGGGAGTCTGAGGGAGTCCCCTGTCTTCTCCCTTCTCTGCCTCACATCCGAGTCCAAATCCCTTCTTTGGCCCTGACTGGGGTGTGAAAGTCGGGCTTACAAGGGCCTCTCCTGGCCCAACAGCTCCAACACAGGGCTGAACCTGCCTTTACCCACCACAAGACCAGCAGCAGGGTCAAGGGCAGCCTCAAAGTGAGGCCCCGGAGCGGGCGTTGGCCCGAAGGGAGTGTGAGCATCTGGGCAGGTGTCATTCATGTGAGCCTCAAAATCTCAGGCCCTCCTGCTTCCCTTCCGCTCTGCAGTTTGTCAAAGCTCATATGCCCTCCACCTCAGCTTACAAATGTCACCTCTACCAGCGCCGCCCGCACATAGGCCAAGTGATTTCATTCACAGCATTCCAAGATCCCAAGTGGGACACTGACTCTGGCTCTCAGTGGCCCTCTCACCTGGGCCCAGGTTGAGTCCTTACCCTGGCCTGAGCCCTGAGCATGATTCCAAACTAAGCCCTGGCCTGGGGTAGATTGTGTCCTTAGGGGGCATGGAGGGCAAGGTGTAATGAGATGGCTCATCCTCTCAGGTAAGGGAACCTCCCAGTTGCCACAGCTCCTAGCTCCTCAGCTGGCAATTCCCTCCTCCTCCATAAGCTGCCTCAGCCTGAGGCCGAGGAGCTGAGCCTCACTGCAGTGGGCCTGAGCTTATGCTCAGTTCCCAGGCCTGAGCTTCTCAGGCCCCTGTTCTGAGCCTTCCCCTGGACCTGGGGCCTGGGCAGGAGCTAAGGCAGATGCTGAGAGTAAGAGGAGGACTTGGACAAGATGGAGGCCTGGGATAGATCCCAGGCCCTACCTACCACCTGACTGAGCTGACCCTGTAACGTCCTCCTCCTTGTGAAGGACCGGAGAGACCTTGCTTGGAGTGGGCTGCCCTATCCTCCAAAACACCCTGGTGTCCCATTTTATTCTGTCCTTGTCTCCACACCAGAGGCCCAGGGATAAGCCTCGCCACGTCACAGAGGGAGAGCCAGGCCCAGAGAAAGGAAGTAGTGTGCCCAAGGTAACACAGCCAGACACAGACAAGAACCCAAGCTCCGAAGCCCAGCCCAGGCCTGGCCATGGCCTCCTCGCCCACCAGGGTGACCTCAGGAGATACACATGGGAGCAGGGTGCCTGGGAGCCAGAAGGAAGCCCTGGTCTTCCTGGGCCAGACCAGTGGGGGTGTCCTTTGCCACTTCTCTAGCACCTACCTGTAGGCTAAAAGCCTGGTGGCTGTGAATCTACGTGTCTTCGCTGCTCCACCGTGACATCTGGCTTCTCCCTGCCCAGCCAGGGTGAGCTCTGGGTCCTTGCCCCTGATCCCAGGGCCTACCTGGAACCAGTTTCTCTGCTGGTTCTTCTCTACACCTGCCAGGCCCTCCCCTCCTGTTTCCCTGGGCCCACACTGAGCTCCACAGAGAGCTCCTTAGACCATGATTCAACCCCAGTTCAGCTAGTGGGACCCACGAGGCAGCAGGAACCTGTGTTCATCTCACCCTCTGCAAGCAGGGTGAGCTCTTGGATTCTTGATCCTGAGCCCTCTCTGGGTTTGAGCTTGCCTCTCTCCCCCTGGCAGCAGAGCCCAAGTGAGGGGGCAAGTCCACAAAAGCAGTAACCCCTTCTGCCCAGCAGAGCCATAGAAGTGCTCCTCCCCATTTGACAGGTGGGAGACTGAGGTCCAGCAGAAGGGAGGCTCCGGTTTCCGATTTCCCTTAAGGCTAGGCACCTGCGCCCACCTGATCCTTTCCACCCCCCTCACCTGGATAATGCTTGATCTGCAGGTGGGGTGGGTTCCAGCCAGGGACACAGAGTCCCAGGTCGGTGTCCCTTCATGATACTCCGGGGTGGCTGCAGCGGCTCTTGGTGTCTTCTCTGCTCCTGCAGCAGAGGGCTCTGTGCTCTGCGCTGCATCGCTGGCACGGCTTTTAGCTGTGGGTGTGGAGGTAGGCAATGCATGCCCCCGCCAGTCCGCTCAGGGTATCCTTTGACCCCTGACCTGGTGCCTTCTCTCCTTAGCACATGGGTGGCAGCCGCTCATCAGGCTGGCGGCCTGTGGGGCAGCCGTGGCCCTGGCCAGGGGCCCAGGGGCCTGCCAATCCCCATCTGGGACCAGCTCATGCCCGCTCACCTTTAACCTTCCTCTCTCCCCGGAGGCCTGGTGCCCGGCTCCCAAGCTGCAGGCTGGGTTAGAGAAGGGAAGAGGGGGAGCCACAGGTGTAGGGCCAAGCCCACTGAGGCAGAGCCTACTGCCTCAGTTACTTCCCTGAGCCCCATCCCGTCTGGAACCCCATCCTAGTCCCCAAGTTCTCTCTCTCTCTCTCTCTCTCTCTCTCTCTCTACCCCCGCCCCCCACCTCCTCCCAGCCCACCACCCAGCCAGCTCACTGAGCCCCATTCATTCCCCGAGGCACCAGCTCCATCTTTGCCTCCTCCTGAACCTCCTTCTGCCTCTGAGCCCTTTCGCTCTCCCTGCTCTCCCATTCCCTGAGCAGCCCTCCTCCTTCTCACAGCTCCTACCCTTACTGAGTCCTACCCTTCTGCAGCCCTCTACACTCCCTGACCTCCCATTACCTCCTGGAATCCCTCTTTCTGACCTCCTTTCCGTCTCCTGAGTCCCCTCTCCTCCTCAGCCTCCTTCTTCTCCCTGAACCGCCCTTCCACCCTGCCAGCCCTTCCTTGAGCCTCTGTCCTACTCCCTGAACCCCACCACTTTCCTGGCCTTTCCTCCCTCATCCCCTCCTGCTTCCTGGAGCCCACCTAGCTCCTCTCATGCGATCTTGGTTCTGTATCCTCAGATTCCTCCTGACTCGTACATTCAAGCCACCAACACCCTGAACACCCACCAGGTAGCAGCCCAGAGAGAGGATGAGGCCAGGATTCTCATCAGAGTAGCAAGGACACGTGCAAGTCCTTAGAGGCGCTGCTGAGTGGGTTCCACCTGAGAAGGGGCTATTCGGGAACCTAGCTCACCTGACAGCTCCAAGGGACTTTGTGGGGCAGAGGGGGCAGGGCCCAGGCAGAGCCTGGTTAGGAGCAGACAGTCTAGGGTGAAGAGAAGGAAGAATAGATAATGGTTGATATTCCAGATGATGAACAGGTTCCTACTGGTTCCATGAGCTTCCTTCCTCCTTTTTGCAGCTGGAGATGGGCAGCAGAGTTTGAGGGAGCCCTGCCAAGGACAACGCTGGAGTCTCATGCTGATGGCAGAAAGTGGAGTGCAGGAGGCTGTGACACCGGGGAGGTTGGAGGACTGGCTGGGCCCAGAAGAGGCCCTGAGCTATTCAGGATCCTACTCACCCTCCAGCCTACCTTCCCGCTGCCCTGGGGTGGGCATCTTGAGAAGGGGAGCTGATGAGGATGCCTCCTGCTCCTTCCAAAGCCCTTACACGCCATGAGTGTTCCTGGTGGGTCAACTTGGCCTTTCTCTGCTCACTCTTCCCTCTCCTCCATGAGTTTCCTTTCACATGGTCTCTCACTGTTGGGCCTCTACCTTGGACAGATACCCGCTCATGATCAGAGTCAGGACCCAGAGAGTGAAATCAGGCAGCATGTGCATGTGCGCGCGCACACGTGTGTGTGTGTGTGTGTGTGTGTGTGTGTGTGTGTGTGTGTGTGTGTGTGAGTGAAGTTGGGCTTGCGACAGGGCAGGGGCAGCGCTGGTCCTGCCAATAACCAGCTCTGCACCTGAGCAAAGTACTTAACTCTACCTCCCAGGGCCTGTTTCCCTATACATAGGGTTGCCAGATTTAGCAAATAAAAATCCAGAATGCCAGTTGAATTTGAATTTCAGATAAACAATGAATATTTTTTAAGTATAAGTGTATTTCATGCAATATTTGGGACATACTTATACTAAAAGATTATTCATAATGTTATCCAAAATTCAAATTCAACTGAGCATCCTGGATTTACCCGACCCATATGTAAAGCAGGGAGGGCAGGGAAGTTTGATTAAGATGTTCTCTCTCCAGGACCATTCCTTGCTCCAGCTACACCCTGTGAATAACCTCAGGCTGACCTAGAAGTGGTCCGGAGGCGTCTGCATCCCTTGCAGAACAAGGTGGAGATGGGAAGCAGGGTGGAGGGGATGGCTGTGGTTATAGGGCCTTCACATCAGAGAAAGTGAGAGGGAAGGAGCAGTTCCTTGAGGCAACCCAATCCTGGAAATTTTCCTGCAGGAGGAAGATGTTCATGGTTACTTTGATGCTGAGAAAGAAAGGAGGTGGATTAGGTGGCCTCTGGTAGATGGCTCCCCTTTCCTTAATGGAAGCTGGGGAGGAGGCCTGGGGGTTCCCTCATTTAAGGAAGTCTCTTGAAGATCAATAGAAAGTGTCTATGCCTTCATATGAAGATTCTCTAGAGTGAGGGCGCGGTCTTATTTCAATTCAACACATCACTACCCCTGGTAGCTAACATCTGCCAGGCATTGGCCATATGCCAGGGCTCTGCCTACACCTCCTAAACCCTTTATGTGGGTTAATTCATCGAATCCCTTTAACCATCAGATGGGATGGGTGTTTTCTCCCCATTTTACAGATAAGTAAACAGAGGCACAGAGTGGTAGGGTAATTTTTCTGAGGTTCATATAGGTGGTAGGCAGCAGAGCTAGAATTTGAGCCCAGGTGTCCTGGCCCTGTACCTGCTGTGTAATAGATCATGTACTGGGACCTGGCACTGGAAAGGTGAAATAAATGTTATTCCTGCTCTCAGGGGACCTCTAGTCTAACAGCGGAGGACAGATGAGTCTTTAGTGACTCTGGTACAGGCCAAGCTGGGATCAGGGCTGTGACAGAGTATGCTGGGAAGGAAGGACTGATTCTGCTTGTGGAGGAGGAGATATGTGCTAGGCCAAGAAGGATGGGTCAGTTCTTCAATAGCTCCAGGACAAGGCATTAGAGGAAAGGCTTTCTAGGTGGAGGGACATCTTGGGCAAAAGCAGGGGAGGTGTGGAAATGCAGCAGAAAGCTGGGGAATAGTCAGGAGTCTGGCTTGACTGGAGGGAGGGTCTATAGGTCAAATATCAGATCCAGGAAAAGGAAAAAGGGAGAGAATCATGCATCAGACAAAGAAATGTAGGCTCTGTCCAGGGGAAGACAGGGAGTCATGGAAAAGTGTTGGGCCAAGGCAGGACAAGCTGGGGTTTGCCAGGGGTCGGGGTGGGGGAGGGGGAGAAAGAGGGCAGGCAGCAAGGGAGAAGCAGTGCAGGGGAGAGCCCGGGGCCACACAGGGTTGGTGCCTCAGCCCAAGAGTGGCCAGGTTGCCTGAGCTGGCTGAGGACCATGCGACCCACTGGTGAGGTGGATGGAGGGCTTGTGGAATGAAGGGACCGATTATCTCTGTGATTTCTGTGTCTTTCTCCAAAGGGCTTGGGTCTCCTTTAACTCTGAATCCAGCCTCCGAACAAGACCTTAAACAAGATAACATGTTTGTAAATATCGGCAGAATTGCATAACGAGGATTTGGGGACAGATGGAAGGTTTAAGGTGAGAAAGGTGGAGGCTTCAGGAGGCTTTCCTGTTTTGAGCCTCAGCACCTGGCAGGATGCTGACCTCCTAAACCAAATAAGGAAATAAGGGAGACTGAACAAGGGCGGAGTTGGGAGACACTGCATTGAAGGGTCACCACTGGGTGACATCCAGCAGGCTGTTGTCCTCAGGATGGCAGGTAAGTTCTAAGCATCTGATGCTGCAAATGACGAAGCTCTGAGACAGCTGAGGGTGTTGGGCTGCTTGTTTCTTGTATTGCTACCTCCTGTGTGCCTAGCCCCGTGCTGGTGTGAACATAGTAATAATGTGGTAGGAGATCGTCCCCTAAGCAGAAAGATAAGATGGCTGAAGTCAGAGCCTTCGCTTTCTATGAGGTTCAAAAAAAGCTACAAATAATATATTATTTAGGTGCATGTGTCTCTATAGTAAAACCATTTTAATAAAACAAAGGGACCTCACACCTGTTAGAAGGGCTAAACTGAAAAAGACTGACCATATAAAGTGTTGATGAGAATGTGGGGCAACTGGAACTCACACTGTGGTGGGGATGTTAAAACAGTTTAGAAAACTAGTCGTTTCTTAAAATGTTAAACATGCAGCTGTTGCCTGACCTAGCCATTTCACACCTAGGTATTTAGTCAAGAGAAATGAAAGGATATGTCCATACAAAGATTTGTACACAAATACTTATAAAAGCTTTTTCTGGGAAAGTCTGAAACTGGAAATAACCAAAACGTCCATCAACAGGTGAATGGGTAAACAAATTGTGGTCTATCCATATAGTGGGATACTATACTGCAATATAAAGGAACAACCCGGGGGGGACTGGTTAGCTCAGTTGGTTAGAGCGTGGTGCTGATAACACCAAGGTTGCCGGTTCGATCCCCGCATGGGCCACTGTGAGCTGTGCCCTCCCTAAAAGAGTCAACTATGCCATTGTAGCATGAAAGCAATGTATAACCAATGATCATGGTTGTTCCCCAATAAAATTGAAAGAAAAAAAAGGAACGACCTGTTGATAAATGCAAAAGCATGGATGAATATCAGAATAATTATTGTGAATGGAAGAAGCCAAACCCCCCCAAAAATAAAAAGTTTACACTGTATAATTCCATTTATATAAAATTGTACAAAATGTACTCTAACCTTAGTGACAGAAAGCAGGTCACAGGTTATCTAGGGGTGGGTTTGAGGGGTGCGGGAGAGGGTGGTGGAAGGGATTACAAAAGAGGATAAAGTAACTTTTATGGATAATGAATATGTTCATTGCCTTGATTTTGGTAATGTTTTCAAGGGTGTATACCTATGCCAAAACCCATCAAATTGTATACTTTAAATGTGTGCCGTTTATTGTGCATCAATTATACCTCAATAAAGCTATCTTTTAAAAGCACATTAAACTTCACATTTAAGAGTATGGTTACCTGGGGTGTGGGCAGGCACAGACTTGGGTAGGAGAACCCAGATGTAGGCTATCAGTGAGGTTCCAGTTCTGGGGTGGATGGTGAATTCACTGGAGCTCATTAAATATTGATAATTCCACAAATAAATAAAATAAAAGCAGATCACATATGGGCCAATAATGAGTGTATTAAGACAACAACAACAAGAATTAGGATTAATCTATATCTGTGTACCTGAGGTCCATGTTTTAAAAGTGGGGTATATGTGTGTGCTGGGACAACTGGATATCCACATGAAAAAGTATGAAGTTAGATCCCTACCACATATCATATACAAAAATTAACCCTAAATTTATCAATAACCTAAACGGAAGAGCTAAAGGTATAAAAACTATTAGAAAAAAACATAAAGGTAAATCTTCATAATCTTGAATTAGGAAGTAAATTCTTAGATATGATGTCAAAGCACAAGCAACAAAAATAAAAATAGATAAATTGAAGTTCATCAAAATAAAAACTTCTGTATTTCAAAGGACACCATCAAGAAAAGAAAACCTACAGAATTAGATAAAATTACAAGTCATATATCTGATAAAGGACTAGTTTCCATACTATACAAGGTGTTATTAAAAAAATACAGTGAGAAGAACAAAGGGACAGCAACTTGTGTGTTCCCCTTCCCCCAATTCCCCAGCGCTGTTCCCATCCCCCCCAATTCACCAATAAAAATCTTTAAAAAAAATACAGTGAATGTTTAAATAAAAAAAATTACGGAAAAAGACACATTGCCATTATTAATACACCTCAAAATACTCCCCCTCGCTTCGAACACACTTATCCCATCATTCTTGCCACTTTCTAAAGCAGCTCTGGAAGTCCTCTTTCGTGAGTTGTGTTGTGGCTCCCTCAATGTCCTGAATTGATTCAAAATGTTTACCTTTCATGGTCATTTTGACTTTGGGGAAGAGCCAGAAGTTACACGGTGCCAGATCCAGTGAATAAGGTGGATGAGGACACACCGTAATGTTTTTATTTGACAGAAATTGCAGTACCAGAAGCGATGTGTGACACAGAGCCTTTCCATTGTGATCATAAAATACTGCTGCTACCTACCGAGTGCCATCCAACGGAAAGGCAGGGATCATCAATACGGGAAGCTGTGTGTCGAACCTTAGTAACAGTGTGTGACAAGTTTCAACTTGTTTGGCACAGTCAGTCAGGTATGAGCCATGGTTGAGAGAAGGTGTGTTTTCAAGTGTGCCGTAAATCATCCTCCACCATGACAACACTCCGTGTCACACATCACTTCTGGTACGGCAATTTCTGTCAAATAAAAACATTACAGTGGGTCCTCATCCACCTTATTCACCAGATCTGGCACCTCTGGCACCGTGCGACTTCTGGCTCTTCCCCAAAGTCAAAATGATTCAGGATATCAAGGCAGCCATGACAGCACAACCAAAGACACTCACGAAAGAGGACTTCCAGAACTGCTTCAGAAAGTGGCAAGAACAATGAGATAAATGTGTCTGAAGAGAGGGGGAGTATTTGAGGGGCATTAATGGCAATGTGCCTTTTACTGTAATAATGTTTTTAATTTAAACATTCACAGTATTGTTTGATCCCACCTCGTATATCTGTGTACATCTACTCAGTGTAAGAAATGGAACTCTCTCAATGCCATTGAAGTCCCCTCTTGTCTCCTTTCTGATTCCATCCCTCTTCTGCCAGACAGCCATACTCCTGAATTTGGTATTTATTGTTCCCATACTTTTAGTTTGCACATATCTCCAAGCAATATAAAGTATAATTTTGCACGTTTCTAAAATTCATGTAAACAGTATTATACTGCATGTACTCTTTTTGTACTGCACGTACTCTGAGGCTGTCTGTGTTTTCTTAGCGTTCTTTGTGAGGTTCATCCATGTTGACATGTGTAGCCATACTCTGCTCATTTCCATTGCTGTAGAGTATAAAGTATCCCATTGCATGAAGGTACACCAGTTCCTTTGTCATTTTCCTGGCTTTGGACATGTGGGTTGCTTCCAGCTTTTTTATTACAAGTCAAGCTGCTGTGAACATTCCTATTCTTGCCACCTAGTCCAAGACAGTTTGTATTGGACAGTTTGTTCCTAGGAGTTTGTATTAGTTTCCTACGGCCACTGTAAGAAATCATCACAACACTCGTGGCTTAAAACAACACATATTTATTATCTGACAGCTCTGGATGTCAGGAATCTGAATGGGTTTCACTGGGCTGAAATCAAGGTGTTGGCAGGTCATGCTCCCTCTGGAGGCTTAGGGGAGAACCCATTTCCTTGCCTTTTCTGGCTTCTAGAGGCCACCTATATTCCTTGGCCTGTGGCCCCTTCATGCATCTTCAAAGCCAGCAAATAGTGTCTCAAAAATTTCTCTGACTTGGACCCTCTGCTTCCATTGTCACACCTCTTTCTCTGATGGACTCTCCTGCCTCCCTCTTATAAGGACCCTTGTTATCCCATTGGATGGATAATCTCTCCATCTCAAGGTCCTTCACTTAATTACATCTGCAATGTTTCTTTTGCCATGGAAGGTAACATATTCACAGGTTCTGGGATTAAGATCTGGAAATCTTTGGGGGCCATTATTCTGTCTACCACAGAGGGAACAACTGAGTAGTGTGATATGAGCATCTTTGAATTACGTGTTTGTCAAACTGCTCTCCAAAGTGAATTGATTCTCTCTCTTATTAGCGGTGCATAAGCATTTCTGTCACTCCCATTTTCACCAACACTTGCTATTATCTGACTTTTTAATTTTTGTCAACCTGATGGCTATGAAATGACTGGCCTCTGACTGCTACGTGGTCAAGAAAGAGATAGCAGTCAATGGTGTCAAATGTGAAAAAGAGGGGCCTTGGCAGTAAGAATGTGGCCGATGACCTTGGCTAGAGCAGTGCCTTTAAAGTGGTGAGAGGGGGCTGAAGTCAGACAAGTCAAGGAATAAGGAGGGTGAGGAAATGGACACAGGGAGTGTAGAGTGTAGAGGGTGTGTCTTAGTCAGCTCAGACCACCACAACAAAACATCACAGACTGGGGGGTTTCAGCAACAGACTTTTCTCTCTTATAATTCTGGAGGCTGGGAAGTAGAAGATCAAGGTGCCAGCAGATTTAATTTCTGGTGAGAGCCCTCTCGCTGCACCCTCACATGGAGAAAGAACTCTGCTCTCTTTCTCTTCTAATAAGGACATTAATGCCATCATGGGGGACACAATTTCATGACCTCATCTAAATCTAATAACCTCCCAAAGGCCCCACTTTCAAACACCATCATATTATGGCTTAGGGCTTCAACATACGAATTTTGGGAGGTCACAAATATTCAGTCCATAACGGGCTACTTTTCTTTTCTTTTTTAAAAGATTTTATTTGGGAATTGGGAAAGGGGAACAGTGTTGGGGAATTGGGGAAGAGGAAGAGCCAATTTGTTGTCCTTCAGTCTTAGTTGTGGAGGGTGCAGCTAGCTCAGCTCCAAGTCTAGTCGCCATCAGGCCGCCTGTCGGCAGCTCGCAGCTGCTCAGCTCAAGGTGTCGTGTTCAGTCTTAGTTGCTGGTGGGCATAGCCCACCATCCCATGCTGGAGTCAAACCGAAAACCTTGCTGTTAGGAGCACGTGTTCTCACCAGCTGAGCCATCCTGCCACCTATTGGCAGCTCAGTGGCAGCTCAGCTTGGGTGCAGCTCACTGGCCCATGTGGGAATCGAACCGGTGACCCTGTTGCTCAGAGCTCGCGCTCTTAACCAACTGAGCCACTCGGCTGGCCCACGGGCTACTTTCAAAATATTGGGATGTGTGTGAAAGGGAGGTATCAGTCTGAAGGCAGAAAAAGAGAGATATAACTGATGGAGTGGAGCAAGTGGCAGCTGGGTTGACTTTGGAAGGAGGAGAAGCTGCCTTTCCTGGAGGTGGGAGAAAAAGAAGGGCACTGAGGCAGATACAGAGAAAATACAAAGAGGTAAGGCAGAAGGTGGCAGAAGCTTCTCCCTGTGATGGGCAGTGGAGTTATCTACTGAGACAGGCAGGAGTGGGTCTGGGGGTCTGAGGAGTTGGGGAAGGTTTACAGAGGACATTGCTGTGGAATATTCAACAGGGTGCTCACTCAGCTGAACAAAGGGGAATTGCTGAGAAAGTGGGGACGAGGTGAGGCAGGAGCCTCCCAACAGGTTGTATCAGCATCTCTTAGGGTGAAGAAGCCTGGTCAGAGTGGGAGGCGCCAAAGTAGGGCCACGTAGGAGGACTTGCCTAAGAGACCCCTGGAAGCTTAGTGGAAATGGTGGGTCCTGAGGAGGCAGAGCAGAACCAGGGAGATCATAGCCAGGGAATTGGGAAGTGGGGAGGGGCTCCTGATAATGCCCAGGACCATGGGAGAGCAGAGGAGAGGGGCACACAACTCAGCCTGGGTAGGTGGAGAGGGTTTCCTGGAGGTGGTGATGTTCTAGCTGTCTTGAAAGGGGAAACCAAATTTTGGTTATCATAAAAATGTGGAAGAAGTGTTAGCTTTATAATCTGTCAACAAGCCTGTCCTGCCCCACTCCATCAGTTTTGTCTCTCTTTCTCACATCTGCCCGGAGTGCCCTGGCTGGATTGGAAGAGTCCTTGTTAGGCTATTTCAGCCCCTATGCCTTGGCTTCTGGTTTTCTCTTTGGTTTAATCATTTTCTTCTATAACTTCAGAACTTCTACTCATCCTTCAAAACCCAACTCAAATGTCACCTCCTGTGGTGAGCCTTTCTGATTGTTCTGGTCCCACCTCTGTGCTTTCTTAGCAGTGTGGTGAAGTGGAACAAGCTCACTCATTACTGTTTGATTTTAGACAAGTGATCTCTGAGTGCCTGTTTTCTGACAATGGTACTGGCCGAGCCTAACTTAACTGTTAAGGTACATGACATCCTCTGGCATCACATGGGAATCCCATAAGAAGCCATAGTGTGGTGACACCTGACATTCTGTCCTGCACTAGAGTAAGCTAAGGAGAACGTGACTCTGTCTGCCTAATTCCATGAGTTCCCCGAGAGCAGAAATAATACCCCCACAGGACCTAGCCTAGTGCCCAGCACAGACAAGCATCATGTGCTCTGTGGATCCTGCACAGAAGGGAAGAACTGAGATTGCCTATCATTTACCTGTAATGTGAGTTTGGAGAGATGACATCATCTCTATGAATCTGTTTCCTCATCTGTAAAACAACATATTAGGTGTTCATTTACTACAAGTAAGGCACTCAACATTCACTGTCTCTTATCCTCACATTGTATATCGTCACCCCATTTTACAGAAGAGAAAACTGAGCCTTGGGGAGGTGACTGATTTGTCCAAGTTAGCCATAGGGCAAGAGTTGCTGGCGCCCAGCCAAACTCTGAAAATTGTTCCGCAAATCCAAGGGGGAAATGTGAAATAGCCCTGCAAATTGTAAATGCCTGGGGTGGGAGAGTCCATGCCTGGGGGCGTGGTGAATGATGGCTGAGAGAAGGAGCGCAGAGAGAGGCGGCCTCAGATTATCCCGAAGGCGGCGGGAGGACTGGTTTGCCGAAGGATACGCTGATGCCCGAGGCGCAGCGCAGCGCTCCTCTGCTTGGGTGGGTAGGGGTGCGGCTCGCCCCCTCCCCGCCCCACCCCCAGCTCCCACGCCGCGGCCCCTTTAAGAGCGGGCGAGGCGCCCTCTGGCGGCGGAGCGGCGAGCGCGGCCGAAGCCGGAGCCGGATCCCGGAGCCGGAGCGGAGCGGAGCGGAGCCG
>NW_017731457.1:1698591-1742452 GCF_001890085.2 Hipposideros armiger | reverse complement strand
CGGGCGGGGGGCGCGGGGGTCGGGCCGCGGCCTGCCGGACCTGCCGAGCGACCCAAGGGCCGCACGGGCCGGGCCGCGGGGCCGCCGGTGGGCGCTGGAGCCTGGCACGTACGAGTGGGCCCCGCGGAGCCGCCCCCGGGGGAGGGGGCGCCCGGAGCCGGCCTGGGGCGTGTGGGGCGCCAGAGACCCAGGGAGGCTCCCGTGCACCCCGGGATGGCCGCGAGGCGTGTCCTACAACGGTGCTCCGGGGAGGTGTGTTCTGGAGGCAGGGTGGCTGTGTTGTGGGGGGCCCTACACCCACGTTCTGTAGGGCCAGAAAGGGGAGGCGCCTTCCGTAGGGAGAACTAGGGGCCTGTTTGACACCTGGGGGTACCGTTGGGGGACAGCCCGCATTTCGGGGGTGCAGGAGGGGGCTTTGTGTCTTTCTTTGGGGAGGGATACTGAAAGCTGGGCTGTGTATTCCATAGGCCACCATAAGAGAAAGTTGTATATTTCGCAGGAGATAGGCCCGGGCTGGCTGGCTGTGGGGGGGCAGAAAGGAAAAGTGTGTGTTGAAGGGAGGCAGACAGGGGCATGTGTATTGTACAGGGGACAGATGGAGGGTAGTGTGTTTTCCAGGGGCTGGGAGAGGAGGCTGGGCACTCCTAGAAACAAGGAAAAAGCATTCTCCAGAGCCAGGAAAGGGGGGGGGGGGGTTCCTGCTTTCTGCAAGAGAAGGAAAGCTGGGAGCAGGTGCTAGGGGATTGGGGAGGAAAAAGGGGTGTGTATTGCTTGGCGGTGTGGGGATTCCACTGGAGGGCAGAAGGAGGGATGTGAGGGGAAGAGAGGGTGGCTTGAGGGGGGTACTATGCAGGGGCGGGGTGAAGACCACTGGAGAGTCAGAGCAGGGGTGGGAGTGTTTTCCGCACAAACACCTGAGGAGGAAGCAGACAAAGGCCTGGAATGAGAGGGAAGCTGCCCATGCATGGAAAATGGGACAGAGGAGGGAGGGGGACTCCTCAGGGACCTAAGCAGACATATTAATTGAAAAATTAAAAATTAACTAACATTTGTAGAGGCCTTCATAGTTTTCCTCACTTCAGTCTCACCACAGCCCTATAAGGTAGCCCTTGTTAGCTCACTTTGTAGAACAGGAAACTGAGGCCCAGAGAGGGAGCTAAAGGCACAACCCTGTCTGGGCCTCTTGCAGTCCCTCCACCTGTTGGCTTGCATCCTGAGACTGGGGTGCCTTCGGCCTGGCCCGTGGGCGCTGTCGCCCAGGGTGGCAGTAGGTGGATGTGGGCAGACTCCCTGAGTGCACCTCTTGGCTCTCTGGTGGCAGTTCCAGGGCCTGCAGCTGGAGCGAGAGGCATGCCTGGCCTCCAACTACGCACTAGCCAAGGAGAACCTGGCATTGCGGCCCCGCCTGGAGATGGGTCGGGCCGCCCTGGCCATCAAGTACCAGGAGCTTCGAGAGGTGGCCGAGAGCTGTGCGGACAAGCTGCAGCGACTGGGTGAGGGGAAGACTGAGAGAACCGCCTGGGGTGGGGGGCAGTTGGCAATCTGGCTGTTTGGCCTTCTGAAGTGGTAGGCTCCGAGGGGTGGGAATTGGGCAGACCTATTCTCCCGGCAAGTTTGAGAGGTGCTGCTACTCTTGGAAAACTGAGTTAGGGAAGTGAGCAGTTGGTGAGCAGAGCTGGGTGGGAGCAGAGGGGTTGCCCTGGGCAGTGGGAAAAAAGGGGGCCCAATACCCAAAGGCCTGGGATGCTCTAGGAGACAAAGCTTCCTCTTCTGCACTAAGACTGGGGGGGCAGGGAGAACCATGGGGGAAGGTGCACAAACTGATCTCATTGGCATTGTGTACAGATGAGGAAACAGGTCCCAGAGAGGGGAAGGGAAGCACCGAAGCACACACAAGGATCAGTGAGAGTCAGGATTGGGCCCTGGGGCTGTGGCCTGCCTTGGGTGACAGGCCCTGAGGGCAGGGGCTATTCATTCTGTCCTTCTGTGGCCCTCAGAGGAAAGCATGCATCGCTGGAGCCCCCATTGTGCGCTGGGATGGCTGCAGGCTGAGCTGGAAGAGGCTGAGCAGGAGGCTGAGGTGAGGGGGAAGGAGGCTGGGCCTGGGGACAGGGAGAGAGACCTATCCTACCATCCCCCCACTTCATTCTTACATTGCAGGCTTGAGAGCTTCTCCTCCAGGAAGTCTGTCCTGAGTGCCAGGTCCCAGGAGAGGCCACTGCATTGCTGTCCTCACTGTACAGCAGGGCTCCTTCTTCCCATCTCGCAAACCCCCAGCCCTCTCCACCTCCCACCTCCAGTTCTCCTGTGAATGTCTCAGGGCATGCAGGCTGGGTCTACTGAGGAGCTGGGGGGTCTTGTCTTGTCTTGTCAGTGCTGGGTTGGGAGCACAGTGCTCGGGGAGTCAGTGGAGGTCGGGGAGGAGGGACCCTGGCCTCCATGCGAGATACCTAGTCTACTTCAAGTGTGTCCCCATCTCTGTCCTGCCTCATTTCTAAGGAAACCAAGGCTTGAGAGTAGAGGACATTGGTCTGCAGTCACTCAGCAAGTCAGAGGCAGGCCCAGGCTGGAATTCAGGCAGCCTGTCCCCCAACTGTGGTCACCATTGGAAGGGATTCAGGGTGAGAGGGAGAGGACCAGTCAGTCCTCAGTCTTTGGTTGTGCTTCTCCCAAACTGTCCTTTCCTTCTGTCCCAGGAGCAGATGGAGCAGCTGCTGCTGGGAGAGCAGAGCCTGGAGGCTTTCCTGCCCGCCTTCCAGCGTGGCCGGGCCCTGGCCCACCTGAGGCGGACCCAGGCGGAGAAGCTGCAGGAGCTGCTGCGGCGCCGGGAGCGGTCTGCCCAGCCAGCCCCCACTGCTGCTGCGGATCCCCCCAAACCCTTCCCTGCTGCAGCTGTCCTGCCCACTGGGGCCGCCCGGGGGCCACCAGCAGTGCCCCGGAGCCTGCCCCCCTTGGACTCCCGCCCAGTGCCCCCACTGAAGGGCTCCCCCGGGTGCCCCCTTGGCCCAGCCCCTCTGCTGAGCCCTCGGCCCTCGCAGCCAGAGCCCCCCCACCGGTAGGATCCAGGGTATGGTCCCCTCAATGGGGGGCCCAGACATACTTGATGCGTGGCTCCTCCTCCTCCCCAACTGTCTGGGTGGGGGGAGGGGCAGGCCCCTCCCCCTGGCCTCAGGTAGGCCCTGGCCCTGGAGGCTGAGCTGGGGAGGAGGGTCACCTGGAAGATGCCCTGAGAGAGGGCTGAGGGTGGGGTGGGCAGGGTGTTATGCCTCTGGAGCTGAGGAAACTCTGCCTTCTTTTTGTCCCCAGTGGGGCCTCCCGGGTGATGGGCAAGCCCCAGTGAAAGAACTTGACTCATGGGGACCTGGGAAGGTGCCCACTTCCCCCAAGGGGCCCTGCCTAGGGGGCCGATTGCACCCTGCCACTCCACTGGACTTGCACAATGCCAAGGCCGACAGGTGTGCTGTCCATCATGTCCTGAGCCTACCTTTCTCCCAGTCTTGGGGCCCACCGCCTAGGAGCCAGGTGGTCAGGCCCCAGCTGCAGGGTCATGGACACCATGGCCCTGGGGCTATTATGTGCCCCACTTATGCTTCAGAACCTGGGGCAAGGTAGGCCAGGGGCTTCTGACCTGCACAGGTGAGAGTGGGCCATCCCCAGGAAAGACCATTCTGTATTTTTCTGTCCCGTCTCCTTAGAATGGAACCTTTTTGAGGGCAGGTCCTTGTCTTTGTATGTTCTGTCCCCAGCCCCGCCTCCCAGGGGCCGTCAATAAATGTGATGATGAGGATGACGATGCTGCCCGACTCCTCTCTGCTCCCTCAATTAGCCGCTCTGCTGTTGCAGCCTCTACATCTCAGCTCCTGCGCTTCCCACTCTTGAGATGCCCTCCCTTCCTCTCTGCCCATCCAAAACCCAGCTGTCCTTCAGGTCCAGTGCTCCTCTTGCCTCTTCCATGAAGCCTTCTCTGATTTCCAACCCATGGGAGTCGTTCCTAACTCTTAACTCCCCAGCACTTCCGGCCAGCACTCTGCTTCTTCACTGTTCTCCAAGTGCCTCTCTCCTGTACGCACCTTTTCCTGGGTCGCCTGTAAGCCCAGTCAGGATGGTACCTGCTCCTTCTCTGGCCTGCCAAATGACCACCCACACTGAGCGATGGAGGAGGTTCTATAGCGTTGAAGGTATCTGTCTTCAGCTAGGGTCAACACTAGGTGGCCAGCTTGGCTGATGAGTGTGAGACAAGATGGGAGAGCAGGAACATGCCCTGAATCAGCTTAGGTCAAGTCTGATGAGATGAAGTTTGGCAGGGAGGCACAGAAGATCTTGCAAATGAGTGGCGACAGAGTGCTGTAGAAGCTAATGTGATCTTGGTCCATATTAATAGGAATATAACCATCTAGAAAGGGAAGTGTTGGGTTGGCTTGACTTTTCACTGAAATTCTACATTGTAAAATTTCACAGGGATCCCCCAAAATAGTGCCTTTGGAGTAATAACGATTAAGAGGATTTGTGGAACAGTTGAGGGATCTGTTTGAGATATGTGTATGATGGTTAGCCTTTGAATCTCGAAAGGACTGCTCCATGTAGAGCCAGAGGTCAGAGGCAAGACCAATGGGTGGAAACCACAGGGAGCCCAGATTTTGGCTCAGTATGAGGCTAGGTCAGGGCTGCTGTTGGAGGTAGATGGTCCCCATCCCTATAGTTGTGTGAGCAGTGCAAATGACTGCTTGATGTGATCTTTAGAGATGTAGGCAGTAGTTGGAGGGACTGGCCCATCTGAGCTTTTGAGAGCCCTTCAAGTCCAATGAGATTTACCACACAAGTGCAGTCAAAGCATGGATAGCGCCCACTTGAGAACCTCCATCCCACACTAGCCTTGGTTCTCTCCTCACTGCTAGCACTTGAGCTGCTGGAGGCTGAGGAACACCAGACCCACAGGGTGCATGCCTGAGATGACAGAAGACAGAATGGTTCTGGGAGACCTTCTGAATTCTAAGCACAGCCTGAGGGAAGGCTGGGCCCCTCTTGCGATGGCCTCCTATTTTTGATCCATGCTTCCAAGCTGTTTTTTGTTTGTAACTAAAAGAAGGGGCTAAGGTTGAGCATGTCTGAGCCTTCCTCCACTATCATGAACTGGGGAGCAGCCTCTAGAAGGCAGAGAAGTTCAGCCTCTTCTGCCCAGGCAATGGAAGGACAGAGAGGGAAGAGTGACCATGGAACTGGATGGGGGTCCTTCAGAAATCCTTTCACACACCTCACCTTCCTCAGAGAGCTCAGACTCCGTTTTAGAAGAGGTGGAGACTGAGGGTCCTCAGTAGTCAACTCCAGCCTGAAAAAGACCAAGGCCGGTGGGTACAGATACCACCAGAGTAGAATGGGCCTAGTTCTGGGCCATGGGAAAGGCTTAGAATTGGATGGTTAATAAACTTTATTAACCCTCCTGCTTGAAGGTACATGTAAGGATCTGGAAGATTCCCGGCAGGGCTCTCTTCCTGCTTGAAACCTTCTGAAACTTTCTATTTCCAAGTTCTGGAGTCTGAGGGAATGTTCCTGGCTGTAATCCTCTATGAGAACAAGCTTGATGGTATACATTAAGGAGCCCATGAGAAAGGTCCCACCTATTACCACCAGTGCTTTTACAAACCAAAACTGAAAAATTGCCCAAATAATAAACTCCCATCCTTTTTTGATAAGAACAAAGAGTGCCTGGCCCTCAAGAATGTCTGTGATGTGAACCTCCTTGTTTAGGAACCACTAACTTCTGTGTATTTTCCTAAACTCTCCTTGTTTTCCAAATATGAAACATAGTAACATTAAATGTTGTTTTGGTGGCTGTTTTGTTTTTTTTTTTGGCCAATCAAGGCTTACTGACCTAAGCAGGCTAGACCAGAGTGGGTTCAAATCTTTCCCACTGAATTGTGTAGTCACTGCAAAGCAACAGCTAAGAACTTGCCCCTGATCAAGGCTACAGAGAACCAAATGGTTTCCAAGAGACGAAGCTGGACTAGCTCTGGATTTATCCCAATTTATACAAGAATTTTGCACAAAAGTTTGAGTGCAGGAATTGGTGTTACAGTATGAGGACCTCTGGCTTTGACTAGGACCTTGCCACTGCTGTAAATGTCTCCAGACTCTTGTCCCACAATGAAAATAAGATTCACACTCTGCCTCCCTGCATAAAGTATGGGCTGTCAGATATGATGTAACCTAGGGATCTGCAAACTCAAATGCCTGTAGGGGCCAGGAAGATCACAGGTGCAAAGCAGCCCATTTTCACAAATACAGCCTTTCATTTTTCTGGAAATGCATGGTCCTTTTTCACAATTTTTCCTCTTGATAGACATGGGACAGAGGGGTATTTCTCTGTTGTGAGCAAAATGGTGCAAGTGTGTATATTAAGGCCTTTTACACTTTCCCTGTTGGTGGGAGTGCAGTGAAATAGGGACAGATGTCCTATATAAAAGGAAGGTATGTTACAGCTTCTTCCAGGCAGTAATGCAGTTAACGGAGTGAACTCAATGGCAGCACATTTTCTCATTTTTTGAAACATCAGAAACCTAGATTTTTATGCAGTCTCTCAAATTATAAATGTTGACTAAAGTTATTTTATGTGCCAGCCACAGCCAAACACTGTGTGCAGGTTGGCTGTGGTCTGTGAACCACGAATCTTGGTCTGTTCTTGGTCTTCCTGAAACAGGCCTTCCTTTGTCTAGTAGCAGTCCTCTCCCAGGACTGAGTGTGAACATTGCAGAGGCAAAGGCATGATGGGAGGGCCAACCTACCTCATGACCAGTGACAGGACTCCAGGTCTGGACAGGCTTAAGTGAGTGGTGTGATAGCTAGATCCATAGTGACACTATGACCTCACAACACATGGTGAAGGTGCATTCTCTGCACTGACTTCTTGGGGATGAGAGCACTGAGCATTCTCAGCATATGCAAGTTCACGAGGTCCAGACTCAGGTCTCATTATCATCCTAACACACTAACAGAGGGACATTCAGCTGCTTTGCACAAACCCTACGGCTGCCAGGGCTACAAGCTGGGCCTGAGAGCAGGTGAGGCAGGCCTTCTCCTAGGATCCTGATCATAGGCAGGTGGTAGTGTGATCTCATCACAGGGCTGAGGAACTGAGATGAGGCAAAGACCAGGAGACAGCCCACTTCTCCAGTGCACCGAATTCAAGAGAGTGAATTGAAGTAGCACCACCACTTACCTGCTGTCCCTTCTCTCAGCCTCTTCATGGGATACGGTGACCTTCCAGGAAGCCCAAAGGTCCAAGACATAGCCTCCCACTCACCATTTTCCCAAAAGTGAGTGTGGTGGTCACTGACTTGGGCTCTACCCTTGGCGCCTCAGCTTCAGGCTGTGGTTATAAAGATAATGACCAAATGGACAACTCACTGGCCTAAAGTAGGCTACTCTTATTCGTTTTGGCTCATGCTGGAGCCATTCCAGCAGGCAAGTTACATCTTGTGAACAAAATACCAGAACTTCAGAAGCATGAAATTCTACTCTCTCAGCACTGGGATATATAAAGGATTTTACCCAGCAATTTAAAAAAGGACAACAGAGGGAAAAGCAGTTTGGCTCAGGAGAAATAAAGTCCTGATCAAGTCCAAAGCCGGTATCACAAATGCCTAGACATGTACACCTTTGATCCTGTCTTCTTGTCTGTCTCCCCATTTAGGACCTGTGTTGTGCTGCTCACTCAGCCTTGTACTGCACCCCCATCCTTACCCCTATGAGCATAGCGGGGGGCAGACTGAGCTCCTCTTGTCTGTCTCCTGTCAAAACGGGACTAAAGCTGAGCATGTCTGAGCCTTCCTCCATCAGAAATTAGGGGGCCAGCCGAGTGGTGCGCTGGTTGAGAGCTGGTTTGGGATGCCAGAGGGCCCTGGTTCGGATCCCACGTATAAGGGCTGGTGACACTGCTCTCCACAAAAAAAAAAAAAAAAATTAGGGAACAACCCCAGAAGGCAGGGACTAATGTCCACCGCTCAGAGTTCAGCCTCTCCTTTCCAGGGTAGGAAGGGAGAAATGGGGATGAGTTTCTTTTTATTTTTTGGGGCAGGAGGGTCCTTCAAAAAGCCTCCCAACTTATCTCCCCTTCCATAAAGAGCCCAGGTTCAATTTAGGGAAGGTAGGGAGTGGAGTCTCTCAGAGTTCAGATCTGGCTTTTTAAAAATCCTGAGGCAGACAGAGTGGCACTATAGGGTAGAGTGGGCCTAGTTCTGGGTCTCAGGAGAAGCTGAGTTAGCTGGTTAATAAATTTTATTTACTACCCTGCTTGGAGTTGCATGGAATGTCCTGGAATGTTCCACAAGTTTCACATATTTTGGACAACCACCCACACCTAAACCCTTCTGCAACTTTTTTTTTTTTTTAATTTTATTGGGGAACAGTGTGTTTTTCCAGGACCCATCAGCTCCAAGTCAAGTAGTTGTTTCCATCTATAGTTGTGGAGGGCACAACTCAGTGGCCCACGTGGGGATTGAACCGGCAACCTTGGTGTTATAAGCACTGCACTCTAACCAACTGAGCTAACCAGCTGCCCTGCAACTTTCTATTTCCATGTTCTGGGGCCCCAGGGAATGTTCATGTGCACAGAGAGAAAACAAACTTGAAAGGTTTATGTCAAGGAGCCCATGCAAAAGGTCCCAGCTATTAATGAACACTAATGCTTTTACAAACAAAACCCAAAAGAACCCCACCCATTTTGACAGAAACTCGGATAGAATCTTGCCCCATGGACACTCTTGTTATGCTCCAACTCGTTGGTTGAGAATCACTAGTTTCTGTACCTTTTACGAAGCTTCACTTTCTGTAGTTTATATTTCAAAAACAGACCTTCCCTGTTGTTTTTCAAATATGAAATATAACATTAAATGTTCTTTTTCAAACTACATACGTACACCACCGCTCCCCCACCCCCAATCAAGGCTCAAAGAGTACAGCTGTCCTGAATTACAATGGGCTTAAATCTTTACTACTGAATTCTGTGGTCACTGCAAATCCATGACTAAGAGTCTGCCCCCAACCTCCAAGGCTAGAAAGAATCAAATGGTTTCCAAGAGACCAAGTTGAACTAGCTGTGAATTTATCCCAATTTATACAAGGATTTCACACAGGAGTGTGAATGCAGGAATTAGTATTAATATACCAAAGCATCTCTGGCTTTGTTTCGACTCTAGACTTAAGACCCGCCCCCTTGTCGTACATTTCTTGGAAAGGTTTGCCTATCCCATAGCTTTACACTCAGCTCCAGCGCATAAACGCTCAAGCACCTATTGCACAGCCACCCACTCCCCATGTGCAGTGACTCAGGGTTAAAATACCCTGACTACTACCATTCTAGCCAAGTGATGGCTGACCAACAGCTTAGCACAAACTAGAAAAAGGAAAAAAAAAAAAAAAGCCTCAGCCAGCTCTGAACAAGAACCGAGTTTCCACCACATTCTCCTGTCCCTCAGTAGTCCCACCAACTCCAAATTCCCCACAGCCTCAAGCAGCCACGTTTCAAGGACCTGGCTTGTGGGGCCTGCAATAAGCATTGCAAGGTAAACAGGGTGGGTCACACTCAGAGGACTCAAACTCCCAATTTGTTGCTCTATTTCTGGGAGGGGATGGGCTGCATAGTTAGCGATGGGGGTAGCTGGTAAAGGGATGACCCACTTGGCACACTGTCCCAAGGATAAACTTGACTCTACTAGCATGCTTTAACCACTAACCCATTAGCACTATGGATAATAAAGTGTGGCAGATCTCAAGAGAACAAATGATTTGTTCTCTGCAGTCATGTCCACAAAGTAACTTCTCCAAGGTCATTCATTACATAAGTATGGGCACAGGAACACTCATTCCTTATGCTCGATGACCTTGCTTTCCCACTCCCACATGCCACCAACAGAAGCGACAGTGGGTTTGGGGCTGACCATAGAAGAATGGCAAGATTTCCACATATCACATTCTTAGCCGACAACAGGTCTCACCTGTGGCTTGGGTAACTCACAGAAAGACAAGGTTCGTACAAGCCCAGAATTTTTCTTTTGGCAGCCAACAACTGGTCACATTGCACGTTTCAAGGTTACAGAGGAGCCCCATGGTACAAACATGGGGCAGGAGCAGACAATTCTTGCTCAGAGCTTTACAATAAAGCCAGAGCAAGTGTTCCAGAAGTTGGCAACATCAGGAAGGCAGGCACCCAAGGGACTCCAGAATACCCTTCACTCTCGGACTTCCAAGGCTCTTCATTTTGGAGCCTCTTTCTTGGGCATCGAAAAGCCTCCTTTTCTGGACCGTAGGGGCAGGGATGTGCAGGTCATCGGCCAAGCTGGGCGAGTGGGGAAGAAGAGGGGGACAGAGGTTCCTTTAGACCCCAGCAGAGGTAGACTATGGAAGGCGAAGGGTTGAAGACTGGAAAGGCCATTTTCTGAGGGCTGACTGGGGGGGCTGCTTCCCCTTCCCTCCTCTCTCCAATTAAAAACGCAGTGTCATAATGATGAAGACTGTGAGGAGAAGCAAGACGAAAGTTGTGTCTCGGGTCTCATCCCAGCGGAAGCCTTTCTTAGCCCGATCCTCCTGCTGCTTGCGAAGGGCCTCACGCCGGGCCCTCAGGCGCCGTTCACGCTCTAGCTGTTCGCCGTAGTGCGCCTGATAGAAGGCGTCAAAGTCGAACATCGTGCGGTTGGCGCCCGGCGCAGCCTGACCACTGTGGTGGGTCTGAGAAGCGGGCGGCGGGGTGCGGGGCGAGCCCGGGTCCGCCGAGGGCGTCCTGGAGGGCCGAACGCCAGGTCCGCGCAGGTCTACGTCGCTGAGCAGGCCGCGGTCATACTTGCGGCGCAGGGTGGCACTGCCCAGCACCACGTATGCCTGGGAGATGCGCGTAAAGCGCTCGGCAGCCTCAGGACTCCCCGAATTGCGATCCGGGTGGTAGAGGAAGCTCTGCCGGTAGTAGGCCGCCTTGATTTGCGCCTGCGTGGCCGTGGAGGGGACGCCGAGCACCTCATAGAGCGCCGTGCGCGAGTACGGGCCGTCGCCCCGGGAATAAGTCCTCGCTTCTAGGCCCAGGCCCGATACCCAGTTTTGTGGAGATCCCCGGACCTGCCACGACCTCCACAGAACCAACCGCGGCCACCTCAGATCGCGCTTGGCTGCCATCTTGGATGAATCTGGCGGGCGGTGCTAAGCTGAACTGGCCAATGGGAGGCTTGCATTTTCCTCAGCTCGTCAGCCCTGTAGCCAATCGAGTAAAAAAAGAAGGCGGGGAGAGGGGGTGGAGCATGCGTATTGAGAGGCGGGCGCGGGGCCGATGCCATAAGAGCCGGGCTCGTGGAAACGCCAACACCAGTTGTGCGAGTGAGGCGTGAGCATGGCGTTCTGTAGTCGCAGACGCAGACCGGAGGTCGGCGGGCCCCCAGAGCTGGTGAGGCCTGTGGCCCGCGGGCACCCCCTTCCCTTTTAGGGTTTCTGCATCTTGGTTTCTTCCCCTACTCCCTTTTTCTCTTTCTTTTTCCCGCAGTATTACGACAAGAGCGAAGCCCTGAAATACATGCGCAAGTAAGGGAGCCTACACGGTGGTGGTCTGTCGGGAACCGGCAAGTTGCCCTGATTTGGGGCTTTGCTTTGAAAGCACGCAGAATTTGTGGGGGAAGGAAGGGATATGGATAGATACCATTTTTCTTTTATAATGGCAAAGTCAACTTGAGTGAAATCTCTGAACTATCTGGGCCTCAGTTACCTCAGCATTGAGATGGGCGTGATTGTGCCGCCATTTTCTAGGTTGTTTTCAAAGTTACTAACGTGACAACTGGTTTTAAGCGTGTGGTAAAATAGGAGATAGTGGATACGTGGAAGGGGTTAGTGCTGTTAGGAGGAAGGGGTTAATATTCGTTGAACGTTTATTATGTGCCTCTATTTACATTATCTCACTAAATCCTCATGACAACTGTTGGTATAATATCTGAATTTCATAGAGGGTAGTTATTTGTTAATACAAAGTCATTTAACAAGTGAAGGGTAGAGCAGGGACTTCCAAAGCTATCCTTTCTGATACACTGCTGAATAAAATCCTACAGATACTTGACCTTGGGAAAACCAGATATACTATAGGCCTGTTCTGTTCATTATGGTAACCAGTAGCCATCAGTCATCTATCGAAACACGTCTAGTCTGAATGACTTAGGATGAAGAAAATGTAAAATATTTTATTGATAATTTTTTATGTAGATTACATGTTGAAATAATTTGAGCATATTGGGTTACGTAAAATAGGTACCTTGGGTGGGTTAACTACTAAAGTTAATTTTACATATTTCATTTTAACTGTGGCTACTAAAAAGTCATGTGGCTTGCATTATATTTCTCATGGACAGCAGTGTTAATAGATTTTGTTGTGCATTGTTGAACCTTATATATGAGACTAACTGGTGCATAATTCTTCCAGAAAACATGTTTATAAGTAATACAACATCAAAGCCTGATAAATCTGAAAATATCTAATTGTTGGTCATTAGCTAAATGATTTGTTCCCTTTATATTAGCTTTGCATGTGGTAGTTATAATTTGTGTCACGACAAAATAACATGTTGCTGTATTACATGGACATTTGGGGTCACTTCTAAATAGTTTTAGTTGAGTTTGTTGACCAGGGAAGAGCACCTTGTTCCTTTTCCTTTGGCTTTTTTTTTTTTGGTCTGGGTGCGATTTTAACCCAGAACTTGACCACTTACTTGTGTTTCTGCCTTCACAGCTCTCGGATGATTGATATCCAGACCAAGATGGCTAGCCGAGCATTGGAGCTCCTTGATCTGCCTGAGGATCAGCCCTGTTATCTGTTGGATATTGGGTGAGATTCTGGGTTCCAGTTCATATTGTCCAGGTGGTGGGGCATTGTTGCTCCTCACACTGTTGAGTCCCTGTTTCATTGTATCTTCCAGCTGCGGTACTGGGTTGAGTGGAGATTATCTCTCAGATGAGGGGCACTGTTGGGTGGGCATTGACATCAGCGTTGCCATGCTGGGTAAGTGTGTCTCATTTAGCACTGGGGTGCACTACCCTTATGAGTATGGAGCAGCTATACATATTTTCTGTTTCCCTCGCATATTCTTCTCTAATGTAGATGCAGCCTTAGACAGAAACACAGATGGAGACCTGCTTCTGGGGGACATGGGCCAAGGCATCCCCTTCAAACCGGGCTCCTTTGATGGTTGTATTAGGTAAGAATCTCTATGTTCTGCTTTAAGCCCTGTAGGCCAGTGCTTCCCAACCTGGCTGTTCAGCAGAGTCACACAGGTTACTTAAAAATACACATCCCATGGAATTTTTAGATTCATAGTCAAAAGAAGACCCCCAAATATGTGTTTTTTTATGTTTCAAAACTATTCCTGTGATTATCTTGCATTGCTAGGTTCAGGCACCACTGGTATAGATTCTCTGTCTGCTTTGAGTCTGTGTGGTAGGGGAGGGGTGGTTTTCTGAGCCACTAGGACAGTGGTTCTCAACCTTCCTAATGCCGCGACCCCTTAATACAGTTCCTCATGTTGTGGTGACCCCCAACCATAAAATTATTTTNTGTTGTGGTGACCCCCAACCATAAAATTATTTTCGTTGCTACTCTATAACTGTAATTTTGCTACTGTTATGAATCATAATGTAAATATCTTTTTGTTTTTCGATGGTCTTAGGCGACCCCTGTGAAAGGGTCGTTCGACCCCCACAGGGGTCGCGACCCACAGGTTGAGAACTGCTGCACTAGGAGCCATCTTGTAGGCCCCAGCAACCACCCATTTTATGGCCCCCAGCAGCCATCTTGTTGCCTTCTTTTGGAAGAACTAGTAGAGAGTGGCCTAGATTGCTCCAGTCTCTTCAGCATCTTAGGAGTCTTTTCTGGAGTGTCAGGGTCAGGTTTTGAGCATGTACATACTACTTTGATAATGGATCTTAGACCATGAAGCTACTGTTAGAAACATGAAATTGTTCTTTGTCCTCTATGATTGGTTCTGCATAGTATTTCTTGTAGAAGTTTGTTGATGAATGGATGTCGGGAATAGGAGAGAATGTCATAGTTTAATCATTTTGTGGCTGGAGCCCTCCTTCTGTGATCATATGTTGAGTGGTAGGAATGCAGTGCAGGGAGAAACTTGGATTTGAAGATTTTCTTCTTGGATAAGGGATTAGCTTACATCTGGGAATAAGATTGGGGGGGCGAGAAATCATTTCAAGGATAGCAATTGCTTTTTAGTAATGATTGGGTGAGATGTTCTAAGCTGCAGAAAACCAAAGGCCAGTGGTATGGTCTGTATGTTTCATTAATAAATGGTCATTTTTAGTTTGTTTTTAAGAGGCAAGATGCTATGGCAAGCTTATTCTGTTTTTAACGTTTGTTATGTGTAAGACATTGTGTATAGGGTGCTATGGAGTTTGTGGAAATAAAATACAGCCCCTGATTTAAAGACTCTCCATGGTTTATTAGGTGCTATAAGACATGCAGCAGGTTAAACATAAGGCTTAGTGTGGGGTATGCACTAGGCAGTCGTGGGACCCACCAGAGTTGTGAAGAGAGAAGCAAGAGAGTGCAGGAAAACCTTGAGAAAGGAGGAGGGGCTGGGATTGGGCCTCGAAGGCTGGGAGGAATTTGGATAGTCAAGGAGAGGTTTTCTGAGTGAGGGAACAGTGTGAGCACATGCTTGGAAGTGAGTGGGGAAAGGAGCCTGAAAGGAGGAGATGAATGAGAGATTTCATGCAAGTTGAGGTTGTGTGGGGTTGGGTCCTAGGAGACTTTTAATTCCATTTTAAGAAGTTTAGGCTTTATTCAGTAGTTGATGGGGAGTGACAAGATCAGGTCTGTGTTTTATGAATATTATTTAAGAGAAGAAGAGAGAAGAGGTAAGTTAGATTGTTGAAACAATTGAGACGGTAATAAGTGCTGACCTAGGAGAGTGGTGGAGGGAAGGAAAAGCCGGGAGAGGCAGTGGGACAAACCACCGGGGTTTGGGGTTCTGTGGATTGGTATGCACAGCACTGAGGAAGGGAATGCCAGAAAGGAAGACATAGTAGCTGCTTGAGGTTTTAAATCTGGGGATTGTGGAGACACTTAACAGGTACATTTGAAGGAACTGATTTTGGAGGAGAGTGAATGGATGACTTTGTGTAAATACTGTAAAGCATGTGGGTCGGTGGGTGGGTGGCAGAGAGAGTTGATATAGTGAGTAATTTTGAACTTGAGATGCTTGTAGAAACAAGGTTAAGAAAATGCTTCTTTGGACTGACTATAGGGATGTTAATGCTGACCTTTCCATATATCCTGTTAGGTCCAGTGTTGTAGAATAGTGACCTGGAATGGACCTGCACATGCCAAGAAAGGGAGTGGTGGGTAGGAGGGTGTATTTACCTGGAGATCAAGGATGTATGGTGTTTGTCTTGAAGCGGCGGGGGGAGCGATGTGTGCTAGTCTCTTTCCTGACTAGGTCCCTTCTTTTTTTAGTATTTCTGCTGTTCAGTGGCTCTGTAATGCTAACAAGAAATCTGACATCCCTGCCAAGCGCTTGTACTGCTTTTTTTCTTCTCTTTATTCCGTGCTGGTGAGTATGAGATCTCCCCATCTGGGCTGGCTGCCTATCTCTCCCTTGCCCTGCAGGTGGAGTGATAAAGTAGAGGCATCCCATGGCAAGGCCATTCCCGAGTGCCCACATCCTCCGACTCCCTCCCCTCCCTTCCACTGCTGATGCTTACATGGGGAGCAGGGTGGTTGTTTACCACTGAGAGAGCCTTTATTAACTTTATAACTGGTGGTGTTGATTTCCATTGTTTACTAGGATTAGATGATAGTTTGAGGTTCAAAGTCCTAAAAATGAGTTCTTTTACTTTTTTGAAGGATCAAGGCGTTTCTTGATCTCTTTAGTCTCCCTACCTCACCCCTGGCTTTCCTAGGGTGGGTTGTTCTTGCAGATGGCTGGCTGGTCTTGTGCATTTTGTAGTTTCTCTCCTGTTCACACACTGGGGTTAATCCTGAAGTTCTGAGGGCCTTTGTGTTGGCCTTTCTGCTGAGACGCACTTCCCGCATAGGTTTAAATAACGAGCTCCCTACTATATTCAGGTCTCTGTTCAAGTGTTCCTCTGAGAGAGGCCTTTCTTGAACCAAAAGGAAATTCAACAGTCTTTTGTCACTCACCATCCTTTTTCCTAATTTATTTTTCTTTCTGGTACTTAATCACTACTTATTGTAAATTAGATGTTTCCCACATTAAAATGTGAGCTTCAAAAGTTCAGAGGCTATCTCTTTTGTTTGTGGCTGTATACCCACCCCTAAGAACAGTGCCTTGTACATAATGGGGACTCAGTAAATATTTACTGAATGAGGAAAGGAGAAGTGTCTGGGTCCTGACCCCATGGAGCATTTGTAAGACAGTGACATTTCTGTTTCTTGCAGGCCCGAGGAGCCCGTGCTGTTCTGCAGCTGTACCCTGAGAACACAGAGCAGGTGAGCCTTTTGGCTACTGGAGGTGCAGGGAAGGGGTGCCCAGAACAGGTAAATTGCCCTTGTCTTGCTCCTCACTCACTTACCCTCGTGCTGTTGGGAGATGACAGAACAAGGAACTTAACGCTGGTTGATGGGAAAAGGAAGGAATGAGAACCTGAGAGTGGTCCCTGTGGCCCCTGATGACATGGTTTATGACCTAATGTCCTAAGGAAGAGCGGTGGTATCTGCTGGGGTGGGGTAGGTTGACTTTTCTTGACAGATAAGATGGTATCACAGGTAATGTGATATATTACTGATTTCCATAACCACATCAGCAGTTGTTGTTTGTTCTGTGGAGTGTCATGCAACAGGAAGGAGGAGGTAGGAGGTACAAACTTTGAGAGACAAACGATGAGTTGTCCCTGACTAATACCATGAATGAGTCTGCCTCCCTGTTGGTGGCAGTTCATTTTCTGAGATTTGAGTGGGGAGATGGGTCCCTGGGCTAGAAAGTGAGAATTGCTTGTTCTATAATTCCACTGTATGCCATGGCTGGCTCTAGCTTGCACTTTCCTCTATGTGGCTTTTGGGGACTCAGTTGGAACAGTTTGATAAAGAAGACCATCAGTTCTCCCAGGCAGTCTATCTTGGGACTAGACTCGCTTCTTAAGGGGAATGAGGGGAATCTGCTCCACTGGCCTCCCTGTGTGCTTCATCGCTGTTCTTTCCTCAGTTGGAGCTGATCACAACCCAGGCCATCAAGGCTGGCTTTACTGGTGGTGTGGTGGTAGACTACCCCAACAGTACCAAAGCAAAGAAGTGAGTGTTGGGGGCCAGGGTGCTGCCTGCGCTGTGGGAGAGAGGGTGGCGGTGTGGACATGGTGCCAGGTTGGGTCCCCAGGGTGCAGATAGGAGGCCCTGAGTTTTCTGCATCTGTTTATGGAAGGGAGGGTGATGACTTTGCTTTATGATTCCAGCCTTCACCTTGTACTTTCTTGTTTCAGGTTCTACCTCTGTTTATTTTCTGGACCGTCGACCTGTCTGCCAAAGGTGAGGGACCCTGCTTTGTAGGCCCATATCTTTTGGGTTCCCTTCTTGTGGGACTGGGCCTAGTACCTTTTGGAAGGTCTCAGGCATGGGTACCCAGGCCTTCTGGGGTAGGGCAGATGAGTTGAGAGATCTCTGGGGTGATCTAAGAGCACTTTTGTCCTGCAGGGCCTGAATGAAATTAAGGAAGAAGAAGAGTCTAAGGAATCCACATTCACGAATGAGAGGTAAAGCGATTGTTCAGTTCTGCCTAAGGTGCAGGGGGTTGCTGCTGCTAGGTTTATTAGACATGGAAGGAGGAAGGTGGAGGTGGCAAGACCACTACAGTTCTCTCTGCTTTCACCAAGTCTCAGGGTCAGATGTGTCAGTGACATCAAGGTGGTAATAGAACCCAGGAACCCCTTGGGACGTGCCTGCTCCTGCCTTGGGCTGGGATGTCTGTGGGCAGCCCTGCAGCTCTACCCACTTCCTGTCTGCCTTCTCTCTTGCCATGCCTGGCAGTCTATCCCTGCCTTCCCTGAAGCTGCCTCCTCTGCCTGTTTACTCTCCTGGGCCATTCCCATCAGCACACAAACGTGCTGCACAATTTCTCTTATCTTCAAAAAGGTCTTCCCTTAACCCTGGAAAACTAGCCACTACCCTGTTTATCTGCTTCCCTTTATAACAGAGCTCCTACTTGCCTCTTCTTGCTTCCTCGCCTACCATCTTGCAGTCCTCTTCTCTGGCTCATGCTTCTGTCTTATCATTGGTTGCTCTTGTCAAGGCCACCACCAACCTGTCTTGCCAAATCTATGGTCACTTCTTAGTCTTTCCTACTCTGTCCTTAACTTGCTTGCTTAGTAGGAGCTGATACAGCCAATTACTCGTTTAACACTTTCCTCAGTTGGTCTCCCGCCCACTGTCCTGGTTTTCTTTTCACTGGTTGTCCCTTCTCAATCCACTCTGCTGGCCCTTCCTCTGGGGCCCAGTCTGGACCCCATCTGTCTGCTGCCTTAAACACCAACTACAGGTTCATAACTTCCAGATTTATATCCTTTGCCTCAATCCCACCTCTGATTTCCAAACCATCTTCTAAGTATCCATACCTAAACTTCCCACAAATGTCTCGAACAAAACAGAGCTGTTGGTTTTCACCCCTAAACGTTCTTCCTCCATTCTTTACCATTCTCATTCTTATCTTCCTTACATCTCACATCTGGACAATCCATCTCACAGCAAATCCTGCACCCCAACCCTCAATGTATATTGTGGACCCTTAGTTCCTTTCATGAACCACTGTCTCTCTACACTCTAAAGTCTAGATCATGTTGTGTCATTCCTTCGGTATAAAATGTCACCAATTCCCACTTTCTTACTGAAGAGAGGGCACACTCCTTGTTGGTATTCACGCCTCCGTGAACTGTCCCAGCCAAGTGAGATTGAGATTCTGAGATTTTTAAGAATTCTTTTATGATTCTGACTTTTGTTAGAACAGATGAGAAGTGGTGGCAGAAAGGGTCTGTCTTACTGTCTGGCTTCCACTAGTCCGCTGGTCTGCAAGCAAGGGGGAAGCTTACGTAGGAGCCAAGTTACTCAATCCTCTGCAGACCCTCAGAATCTGATTTGGGTCTTTCCCCTCCACCGTGATTCCGGCACCCAGGACTCGTCTGTTCCCTAACCTTCCCTTCATTCCTTGCAGTTTCTCATTTTCATGAATTGCTTATCTGGAATGCTGCCCCCAGTGTCTGCCTGTAGAAATACCAGCTTATCTCCATGGCTTTTGTTTTTCCCAGAACCTGTGCTTTTCCTTTAGATCCTGGGCCTCTCTGCACTTGCTTTGCCTAGTGCGGGTAGTCTCTGCCACAGCCTAGCCATGAGCTCAAGGGCACAGCTGGTTCATAGCCATTGGAGAACATCCATGGGCCGTGCATGCAGTTGCTCAGGAAATGGGGGTCATTTAAATGGCAAGCGGCCCTGCATGATGTGAATTATGCTGGAAACAGTTTGATCCCAACTGCCAGGTGGGAATATGGTTTGGGAGCCCAGGCTTCCCTGTTCTCAGGGCTTCTTTCCTGTGAGGCTGTGGGGGGTTTCTCTTCTCCTCAGCCAGGGCGAGAGGCCAAGATCAGCCCTTGAGGATCATTGTCGGGGCTGCCACAAGCTGGGCAGCCTTGTTTTCCTGCCTCAGACATTTGTAGTTGCTGGGAGCCCTTACTTGATGGGCTATGCTGATGCCACAACCAGACTAGGGCCTTAAGTGGCAGCAGTGGGCATGGGACCTCTGGCTTTCTGTGGATACTGCTAGGCTCTTGTGAGCCAATCCTGGCCTATGTTACCCAAAAGGTAGCCTTACCCACTGCCTGCCTGCCTGCCTCATAGGCAGAATGTATGCAAACCCAACAGGCGGTCACCTGCCACAAAGATGCCTGTGAGTGGGACCTAGTACCTCCTGCCCTCCTACTAAACCAGAGGTGGATGTTAGTTACCAGGATGGGGGGTGGGGGCAGAGTGGGACTTCTGTTGTAGAAGGGGCATTGGAGGGAAACTCACCATTTTCTCCTGCCTGAATTAACTTGGGTGCCAGCCAGGCCATTCTATCTATCAGCTCACAGCTTGTCTCCTGCAAGGGTCCCGTACAAGATTGCGAGGCGAGGGCTGGTGAGGAAGAGCCGGAAATGGGTGCTGGAGAAGAAGAACCGATGCAGACGTCAGGGGCAGTGAGTACCTGGGCTGGGGCTAGGCTGCTGGGGATGGGTGAGGGGTGATGTCTGTGGCCACTAAAGGCTCACCTGCATTTGAAGGGATTCCAGGGATTGTTCCTTTTTCTGAGACTTCTATTTTTCCCACCTGTTGTTTCTTCACCACAGGGAAGTCAGACCTGACACTAAGTACACTGGCCGCAAGCGCAAGCCCCGCTTCTGAGCAGTTAGCTGCATCCCATGGGATAGCTCGGGGGCCACACAGCTATGCGCTCTTGCCATCCAGTCCCGGCAGTTGCCCCTGGAAAGTTTTCTATATTGAAGTGCCTACTTCATACAGCTGACGAAATAGTTTTAGGAAAGTTCTAAAAGTATTTTCATTGTTAAAGTTCTAAGAGTATTTTATTTTGTTCTAAAAGCAATAAACCACTTTCTGTGGAACTCTGGCATTTTCCAGCTCTGTGATTCCAAGCGAATTTTTCAGGTTCCTCTGTTGGTGGGGGTGCTACTTGATTGCACAGGTATGAATTAGGTTTAAAGAAATGTGTGAAAGCACTCTTTAACGACAAGGAACAGGGCTTATAACACTAGGCAAAGTTGGGAAGGATGGGCAGGATGAAATGTGTCCATGGTACCCACTGGCTGGTCATTCAGATAGCAGCCCTGCATGGTATGAGTTATGCTGGAAACAGGCTTCTGCCCAGTGCCTGGGTTCCCTGTGGTCTGAAGGTCTTATCCAGCCCAGCGGTCCAAGCTGACCAAGCTGACCTTTGGCCTTGAGCTGCATTGGCAGCTGCTGACTCAGCACTTGGTTGTCTCAGGGGCCTGTCTCCTGTCTGTTCACTAGTTGTCAGAAGGGCAGGTCCTACCTACACTGGGGGGTGTGTGTGGGACTCTAGCAGACTGTAAGAGAGGGGACCCACTTGTCACTTGTGGCTTCTAAGAAAAGTGGGAAGATCTGAGCCCACAGTATAGAACAGAGATCAATCAGGCTTTGAGCAGGAGATGAGACATTTAAGTGTGGCCCTTGGTTTGTGGTGGAGGAGCCAGAGGGTCTGGAAGTTGAAGGCCAACCGAGGTTAGGAGCTGAGCCTCTGCGCCCTTTCTCCTTAGTGCCACACACATTCATCCCCAAGTTCTAAGGCCATGACATTGTAATAGTAATAAATTGAGAGCAGAGGCATGGTACAGATACAAATGTTTATTCTACATAAAAATTTCACAAAATGGGCAGCTGGTTGTACCAAGACCTTTGGTGAAGGGATAAAGGAGGGGAGGGAAGTTGCTGTTAAAGAAGGCAACATGGACAGTGGTCATAGTCACTGGGCAGGAGCAAAGCTGAGGGAAGGTGGGGCTCGGACATGGCCCCATCCCCTACTGCATGCACTCGCATGCACACTCCTTGCCTGTCAACAAGGAAGAGGGGGCACGTTTCTAACTTGAGAATCCCCGAGATGGTGGGAGGGGAGGTACCCCTCCCTGGCTGGCTGCTGAATACTGCATCCAAGACACCTGACTTTCATGTGGCACATCAATGAGGGGATGGCAAGGGCAGGACGTGGTTACAGGCCTGAAGTGACGTCTGACTTCCCAGAGCACGAGAGCAGGGAACATTGTCCCAAACATGCAACACAGTGGCTTGACCCGACAAAGGCCTGCTGGGGAGAATGGCTGGCCCTCTACCTTAGCTCCAAGGGTGGCTGGAGACCGGGTACCAGCCAGCCTCTTCCAGAATGTTACCAGGGGTCAGGCATAGCCCAAAGGGGTTGCTCGGGGAGCTAGAGGGATGTGGGAAGGGAGGTTGAAGCAGCCAAAGACCTTCTGGACTCTGCCCCTAGGTACGGGAGGGAGCCTGGTCTCGACACTGCCAGAAACCACCTGGCCACAGCACTCTGAACCTCCCTGGCAGTGATCAGCTGTTGAGGCTTAGAGCTGAGCTGTCTCTCACGGCCATCCCTCCCCTAACCTGAAAAGCAGCACCATGTGGCCAGCTGATCCCCACCCATCAGGGGGCTGGGCTTGGGACAGCTGGAGAGGGCAGGACAGATGGGTGGGGCAGTAGGAAGCAAGGCTGGGGTCCAGAGAGCCTTGATGCCCAGAGAGGACAGACCCCCCCAGGTCAAAGTGAAATGACTGAAGGCAGGGGAAAGGAAGCATGGCTACCCTGGGCAGCCTTGCCTGGGAAGGGTGAGGGGGCCAGGGCCTGAGTCTGTCCCTTGCTGACCCACCCCCACCCTGCTGGCTGTTTCCCAGCCTGGCTCCCCTCTGCCTCTTCTGTACAGACGCACACTTACAAAGATCATGCACACAACGGCTCAGGGCAGGGTGGGTATGGAGGGCCCCGTGGCAGAGAAGGAGCAGTATGGGGTGGAAAGGAGAGGGCTCTGAGCCAGAGGGTGGCAGCAGCCAGGGGACCTTCTCGGGGTGAACCATCCAGAGTGGAGTGGCAGGTGGAGCAGCTTCTATCCGAAGATGCCTCCAAAGATGGAGGCAATGACAATGCCCAGGACTACACAGCAGATGATGATCATGATCTTCTTCTGCACCAGAGAAGCAGAAAAGAAAGGCCTCAGACAGGGCATGGGAGGGCAGGGCTGTGATGACAGTTGAGGGCTGGAGGGTCTGGAGGGCTGAATGGGGGCGAAGGTGATAGCCAGGAACCGGTCTGGGAGGTGGTTATAATGAGGCACCTGAAGGCCTGGGAGAATTGGGGGAGGCTGTGGTCAGAGCTGAAAAGTGGGATAAAGGCAGAGTGGGTAGGACTCTGTGATCACTGATGCGGGGGCGGGGGACATGGATGGGCAGAGTTGGGGCTACTGACCCGGCGTGCCTTGCTCTGGTACTTGACTGCCTTCTTTGTGTCAGACACGGCCCTCTCCACGTAGTCTACTGCATGTTCCACGTTATACTCGATCCTGTCAATCATCTCCCCCTGCAGGGCCAGGGGCACCCAAGCTCCAGAGGGCCCGCCTCAGGGTCAGGAGGGAGCTTGGGCAGGACTTTGGGAAAGCACCCTGAGATTAGAGAGAGAAAAGGGGGTGTGAGGAGGATGGGGTATAGCTTCTCGTCTATGCCTTTCAGACCAGGCACCCTGGGCAGCTCCCGCCTCTCCCCACAGAGCAGCTATCCTGAGAGAACCAACCATGCAGTCTCAGCCAGGGACATGGGGACCATGCAGAGAATGCTCAGCTGGGACCCTAACCCTGGTACTCGGTGCTGGACAAAGGAAGGCAGGGGCAGGAGTGGGTGGGCTGGAGTCTGGCCACAGCTCACAAAGTGATCATGGTGAGCCCATTCCATCCCTAGGCATGATGGTTCCACCCAGCTCTGTCTTTGGTCTTCAACCCTTAAGATCCCCCTGCCCAGTCCCACAGTCCTCTTGGGCCCTGCAACCAGGTCTCATGCAGCCTGCAGAGGTCACTGATCATGACACTGAGACTCCCAGCAGTGGCAAGCTGACAACTGACAGCTAGCTCTCTCTCAAGTCCACTGCTCCCACAGGTGTCCATGTCTCTTACCCGGATGACAATGGCAGTCTCCTTATGGCCTCTCTGCTTCCTAACTCAGGTCACGCCACTCTTGTACTTAAGACCCTCCAATCTTGGGGTGGCCAGTTAGCTCAGGTGGTTAGAGCACAGGCTCATAACACCAAGGTTGCTGGTTCGATTCCTACATGAACCAAGGAGCTGGGCCCTCCACAACTAGATTGAAATAACTACTTGACTTGGAGCTGATGGGTCCTGGAAAAACACACTGTTCCCCAATAAAATTTCTTAAAAAAAAAAAAAAATTAAAAAAAAAAAACCAACCACCAAAAAAACCCCTCTCCAATCTAGAAGAGACTCCAGATGCCCAGTACCTGCCAAGGCCCCTGTCTACCACATCTCCAACTGCCCCTGTGCTCCAGCCTCACGGACCTCCTTTCTGCTCCTAAGTCAGGACCATGCGCTTGCTGGTCCTTCTGCCTGGGCCAGCTCTTCACTCTTCCCCTGGGAAGTCTCCAGCGCTCACACACCACCCCCTCAGAGAGGCCTACCCTAACCGCTCCGTCCACAGTGGAACTCCAAGTGTGGCCCTCGGACCAGTAGCATCAGCATCACCCTTGAGCTTGTCAGAAATGCTAATTTATGGGCTCCCACCCTGACCTCATCTCTGGGAATGGGGATCGGAACAGGGAAACCTACAAGAAAACAAATCCTCCAGGTGATTCTTGGGCACTTTCAAATTTGAGAACCACTGCTCTATCACAATGCTGCCTTCCAACATCTGAGCACCTGGCACAACTGGAGAACATTCCAGTTGTCATTTACTTATCTGTCCTTCTATCCAACAGACATTAGCTCCAAGAAGCAGGCCCTCAGCTGTCCTGGTCACTGCTATACCTCCAGCTCCTAGAAAAATGCCCATTCACAGTGCCCATGTGACAATTAGCTGGTGGATAAGACAGGACAAGGTGGAAGGGCCATGCAGGGCCTGGGGTCCTGGAGGGCCAAGCAAAGCCATGCAGTGTCTGGGGCCTGGCGGCTGAGCCATGCAGAGAAGGTCCGTCAGGTGGTGAGGCCCTGGGTGCAGTTTCAACAGCAAGTGGTTATTTACCTGAAGCCTTGGTCCCTCCCAGGCAGGGCAGCGTGTTGGGCAGAAAGGGTTGGGGTTAGTGCAGCCCTGAGTGCTGCTGTGGGCTGTGGCGGGGATCGGGGCCCAGGCACACACCTGGCTCTCCACAAGCATGGCCATGTCCATGAACATGTCGTGCAGCTCACGGATACTGTTCTCCAGCTTAATGATCTCGCTGTGCCGCGTCTCAATCTCGCTCAGGGCCTGCTTCGAGATGCTGGAGTCCATGATGATCTAAGGGATGGGAGCAGTGGGCTGGAACTCAGGTGTCTGCTGAAGGGAGCAGGGGCAGGGACTGGGACCAGGACAGCAGGAGGCCAAGTGCCAAGGCAGCTGGGATGGGCAGTGGCAGAAGCAGGGCCTGAGGCTTCCTCCTTAGCCATAGCCCTCCCTCCAATCTCCGCTCAGCTCTTACTAGCTGTTACCCTAACTTCTCTGAGATTCGATTTCCTACCTATAATATGGGGCTATTAACACTCCCTACCTGTGCTTGCACATGGTAACTGCTAAGTGGTGGTTCTCATCACTAGCATTGTACAGAGCTCAAGATGACTGCCCCATGAACTGCCTTTCTCCTATCCCCTCTCCTCCTGTTCTTCCTCCTGCACTGACTGTAGCTGCCCCTCCCCTCTCCTGGAACTGATAGCCCTAAACCACCTCCCCATCTGTGTGCTGCCTCCTGCAGGAAGCCCCCTGCTCAGCAGAGCAGAGCTTCACTTGAATGTAGGGAAGGCCAAGGGCACTGTGTCCTCCAAGAGGGGAAAAAGGTCCTGAGGATGGTGGGGGGAGGCCCTAAGCCAGTGGTGAAAGGGCAGGAGTAGC
Source organism: Hipposideros armiger (assembly GCF_001890085.2). NCBI lineage: Eukaryota > Metazoa > Chordata > Mammalia > Chiroptera > Hipposideridae > Hipposideros > Hipposideros armiger. The sequence goes on along the minus strand of NW_017731457.1, from coordinate 1,716,835 downwards.
AAGGAAGTGGACCCAACAGGGAGAAACCAGGAGACCTTTGCCACTAACATTTATGTGATCTTGACCTGGTCCCTTCCCCTCTGTAGCACTCGGCCTTCTCTAAAACCTACCTCACAAGGTGGCTGTGTCCAAATACTTCCCAGTGAGTGCAAGCACGTAGCTCACACACCAGGGTCATGGTAGGAGGGGCTCCCCGTGGAAGGGTGGGGTCCACACTCACCCCAGAGGCAAAGATGGCCGGGTTCCCACTCTCCAGCATGTCCTCTAGCTCCTCACTGGTCGTGGTCCTGCCAGCTGCAAGCAGGGGTCACATTGAGGGACGCCCTCCCCCAGGGAGCTCAGCAGCAGTCCGGTCCTGCCTGGCCCCTCAGCTCCAGCCCTGCCCCCACACTCACTGATCTCCAGCTGCCTCTGGATGCGGCCCTTGCAGCGCTCCCGGTAGTCAGACTGTGTTGCGTTGTACTCAGACATGACTTCCACAAACTTCCGGGACAGTGTGGAGTGCTGGAGGTCAGAGATAGGGGTGCAGGTGTCAACCCATCCCCACAGGCCCCAGAGCCTCAGATGCCTGCTGCCCACCTGAGTCCCAGCCCTCACCTGTGTCTTCCGGATCCTCAGGTCAGCAGATGAGCGGTTCAGGCCTTCCTCTTGCTCAATGCTCTGCTCTATGCCTGGGGGAACAGATGGCTGCTGAGCCATAATCTGCCCCCATTCACCACTGACCCCCTGACCCACACCCCCAGAATCTGGCTCAGGAAGACTTGTGTGGCCTGTGAGTGGGGTGACACAGGAAACAGGAAGAGGGAGGGCCAGGAGCTGATGGATAAAGGGCCAACAAGGGCCCTTCCAGGCATGATGCATGTGTGGGTGTGTGCACATATGTACACCCACTTGGGAGGCCTGAGGCACATACCAAGCTGTGTGTGTGAGTGTCTACTATATGCTAGGCCTGGTGGCTCAGGCCCACCCTGTCCTCTCCTGCTCACCAAGGCTGTACACCCACCCAACAAGGGGTCATGCCCAGAGTGGAGAGGGCCAGGTTCCCGCGACCTTCAGGACACGGCGCTCCTAGGCCTGTGCATTCCGGGCGTGCCTGTCTGTGCTCACACAGCACATAGGGGCTTCTGTTTGGGACCAGGCAGTGCTGGCCATTCCTCTAACCCTCTTAGGTGCCCAGAGTGGAGCACTCCCTAAACGTTAAGCCTCAGGCATTTGTCCCAAGGCCCTGCCCAGAGCCTAGCACAAACAGACCTGCCAGGTAACTGCTGGGTAAATGGCGCATGATGGCAGCCTCATAAAGGAAAGTAAGAGCCAATGTACCCCCCCCCCCAGGGTTGGTGAAACCCCGCGGGCTGCGTGGAGGAAGCAGGCCTGGAGTTCCTCCCACCCTAGACAAGGCTGGAGCCCAGACTCACTCTTCAACTTGGAGCGCACTTTGTTTGCTGTCTTCTTTATGTCAGACATGAGTTCCTCCAGCTCCTCCTTTGTCTCTGTGGAGGCAGAAGGGTAGAGGTAGGCACCCTGGTAGGAATCCCGGCTCACCCTCCTGCACTGGGGTCCTGCTGATGGTGGTCTCTGGACAGACCCCGGGTCCTGGGTCTCCTGTCTTCCCTGGGTAAGGCTCTGCCTGCCTCTCCGATCCTGGGCCAGGGCCATACCAGCTGCAGCCTCACACCCTCTTGTGCTGCCTTCCAAGGAGCCTCCCTTCTTTTGCTGGCTCTCCCACCCCCTGCAGATAACAGATGGGTCTAAATTTAAGGCAGAAATAATTGTGGAGCAGCTGGTGATGCTGGAGTTGGCACTGGGAGCACTTACTTGATACTTGCCTGAGTCGGAGGGGGGTGGAGGGGGGTGCAGGTTCACCTAGTGTTACCTGGTGGTAAGCATCCAGCCAGTGGGCTGACAGGGCCAAGGGCCAGGGAGGCGGAAGCCAGCCCCCACATCAAGCACCCTGGCTGGGGCAGACCTTTTTCCATTCACAAAGCCCCCCTCCCCAGGTACTGAGCTCAGTGGAGGCCAACTGCTGAGTGCCCAGTGGGTGGATAGGGGCAGGAGGCACCTGGCCTGGGTGGGAGGTGGAGAAGAACTTCAAAGAGGTGGGCCCCCTGGGGCACAGTTGGCCATGGAGGTAGCAGGCAGCTGGGCCTATGAGACAAATTGGGGGAGGGCAGTGGCTGGTATTTCTGGCCCTTGTTCCAACTGGAACCATCTCCCTAAAGCTGGCAGAGGCTATGAGGGTGCCCAGGCTGTCCCACTCCCTATGAGGGGTTGACTGGCGAAGTGGGGCAAGATGGCTGCTTCCCTCTGGGGTGCTGAGTGGAGTAATGGGTCCTGACCCCAGCCTCAGGGCAGCCCCCAGGCTCCACTCCCTGGAGAAACCAGAGCTGAGCTGGCTGCAACCTTTCTCATCCACCCGATGCTTGCCTTCAGGACTGGGGCTTCTTCTACAGGGGACTGGGGAGGGGCACTCACTCCCAAGTGGAATATGAGTGAGGTGAAGTGGGGGGCTTTGGGGAGTGGAGGAGGGCGCCTCATTTGTATGAACAAAGGAAAACTTGGTTACCAGCTGCTCTGACGTCTCAGCCTTTTTAGTTCAGACCCAAAATAGCCCAGCCCGGATGGCAGCCCCCAGAGGCAGAGCAAGCCTCAGCCCAGGAAAGCCTCTCCCCGCCATCTTTCCTTGTGACTCCTCCTTACCTCTGCTCACCTCTACCCTAGAACCCGTAACTTTACTCAGCTCACATCAGTGGCCTCCTGACTGTTCGGCTCATGGGCGGCAACTCCGAATTGGTCGCTACTGACAGTTTGATGGGAAGAAGTGCCGCAGGTGGCACAAGGGAGTTAAGGAGGGGAGCTAGGCAGCTCCGTTGCCCCATGTCGCCCCACTTTCCAGCAGGTGAGAGACCAGATCACTAGCTCTTTATAGTTCCTGCCCTACAATCAGCCCCGTTTTCACCAGGAGTTACCCACCGGGAACACACACTGACCCAGATACCCATGGGCACACAAAGCATGTCACATGCGGCCATCCCAGACAAGCCTCTTGGGAGAGGGGTGAAACATGATGACTGCACTGGATACATGCCCTGCTTTGGGTGGTCTCTCTCTCCTTCCCACCCCTTCCTGAGACATTTTGCCTTCCAAGGGCTTGGGGGGCGTGGCATTGGCCTCGGGTTTAAGCACACTTTGGGGCTGTGGAGAGATTTTTTTCTGGGTGCTTGAGGATGCCTGTGGGCCTGCAGGTGAGGGGCCATAGAGAGGGAGGCAGTGCTGGAGATGAGGCTGAAAGCAAGCTCTCAGTGCCTTGGGTGGCAGGCTGTGAGTCCTGGCCCCCATCACTGCCTCCGTGGGGGCTGAGGGTAAGCCCTGTCCAGGGGAGGGGGTCTCTGGCCTGCTGCATGTTGTCAGACTGGCACATAATAGTGTAGTAATCAACACCTCAATAGGAATTGTGACAGTCAGATCAGGGGGACCTGTCTGGGGACAGAGTGGCATGCAGACACACACAGGCTCCTTGTGCAGAGGGAGAGGTGACTTCCTGGAGCCCTGAGAATGTCTGGCTCTGGAGTCCCAGTGGCCAGGTGTCAGGGCTGCCAGCTCCTTCCGGAAGCTCTGCCTGCTTGGCCAGCTTGCCCTCCCACAGTGTTGATGCCTCAGCGCTGCCATCTGCTCCCCAGGGAGGTGAGGGGAAGGGAGGGGCTGGGCTGAGAGGCCTCCTATTCATCAGAGGCAGCTCCCCAAATCCCAGTGCTGCAGCCAGCCTAGCAGCCTTAGAAAAAAAGCCCCATTACCCGGGGAGAGCAGGCTGGCTACCTGACCCCACCCAGGCCTGAGGAAAGCCACCCCTTCCACAACATTTGCCTGAGACCCAGGTCCAGGGGGTGATACTTACTGGGCACTGACCACCCCCAACCCAAGGCCTGGGACAGCTGTGTTTCCTGAGGTTCCCATGGAGCCCTCCCCAACCTGGCCAAGCCCAGGTGCCGCTCCCAGGCAGCAGCGCCTTCTTCCTGGAGGCCTATGTGGCCTGAAACTCGCCCCTTACATCCATCTACCCACTCACTCTCATCAGGGTTCGGGGAGGCCAGGATGGCACTGTGCTTCCGCTTCACCTCTTCCACATTCTCTGAGATCTTGTCAATGAAGCCGCGGATTTCCTCCACCTGTGGACCAAGGTAGGGTGGTCAGGAGAAAATCCAGGGACAGGGCTTCCTGGGCCCATGGCTTGCCCAAGTGGGGCCGGAGGTCAGGCTCAGGGCCAGGCTGGGCCGGCCTTCCAGTGGTAGTGGTGGGGGTGGCTGCTCCAAGTTTCTTCTAGACCAGGGTCGGGAAGAGTGGGGCGGTCCAACCCCACGTTCTGCTCCCCACTGGACTTCAGTCTACTCAACCTCAAAATGGGTTCATTAATTGGTGCCCAAGAGCTGCTGAGCCAGGCACAGATGTGTAAGGGTCCTGGGCCTGGCTCAGAAGTGACACGTGGTCACCCAAGGCCTGCCAGTATATGGGGAGAGGTGGTGTGTGCTGGCTCCCACCTGTTCGAAGAACTCATCCATGAAGCGATCTCGGTCCACGGTGACAGTGACATCATCATCATCATCGCTGTCCTTGGCCTGTACAGAGGTGTGCACACGTGAGTGGACCTGTGGTAGGACCACTAGGTCCCACTGGACCTGCGACCCCAAACTGCCTGGCATCCGTATAACGCAGGCTTGCAGGCTGCAGCTCCAGGGCCCTGACCACGCCCCTCTGCCCGTTGGCAGGGAGGAGGCCTGACTGTGCCCTCATCCAGCTACACTGAGACCTGGGAGATCCCTGGTGACCCAGTAGAAGGAAAGATGCCTTGCCTGTCTAGTTGGTGATGGGGCTAAGTCGCTATCTCCAGGCCAGGGACTCCGTCCCCTGCCCAGCTGCCTACCTCTTCCCCAAAGGACTGGGGTCCTCCCAGCACCTCCCTCACTCTAGGGTGCCACTCGGAGGCCATGCCACTGACTGGGCAAGAAAACCTGAGGGTTTGGTCCCTGGGCCAATGGCTCCAACTTTCAGACCTTGCCTGAGACAGGCTGCTTGGAAGCCAGGGTTGATTACTCTCCTGGCTGGGAGTTCCCAAGCTCCCTTTCCTGAGAGCGCCCTGGAGGGGAATGCCTGGGCTGTGCCAGGCCTGGACATCACCACCACCTCCCTCCTAAAAGGTTGGATGGCTCAGACACAGGCCATCCCCACAGTGCCCCAGACAGGCCTGAGAGAGACTGCCTGTGCAGGGCTCTGCCACGTGCCAGCTTTGTCCACTCAACCCTCTCGGGATCCTCTCTCCTCGTCAGTCTTGACACTGGATCTTGACCCTCTTGCTTTCCTGGCCCAGAGCTGGGCCCAGCAGGGACAAGAGGCCAGTCGTGTTGCCACTTGGCTCAGGGCCTGCCTTAGGCCTCAGCCACAGGTTCAGGCTCCACCCGGCTGCCCCAGGAGCAGCCATACAAAAGCCACCCCCATCACAGGATGGGGGTAATTACACCTCGGACTTCCCAGCATGCTGGCTATGTTCATTACTGTCCACCCCGCAACTTGACTCCGCCAGGGTCAGCCCACTGTGCCGGTAAGCCTAAGGTCCCTCTCCACAGCCAAAGCCGGGATCCCCAGGGCAGGACCACCCATCATCCCTCAGACCGAGGTTCTGGGGCTCAGTCATGCCTTCTCACTTCTCAACACCCCACAGGGAGGAGGCACTGGCTGGCTGGGCCCTGGCCCTCACGTCAAGGACACAGGATGGAGGCAGGCGGAGGCTGAGGGGATGGAGAAGCAGAGGGCTCCATCAGGCTGGGCCCAGCACAGACACTGGCTGGCTGAGGGACGTCCCCTGTGGGTCTGTTTGCTCCTCTACAAAATGGGGACAATGACACCGGGCTGCAGGGAGGGAGGGCTGAGGAAGGGTGGGGAAGCATAGCATGCTCTGTAAAGGGCTGTGCCCGTGGGGCTCTCAAGGTCCCACTACCCACCAAAGTGGAGTTTGGGTAGGAGCTTCATGGAGACGGCTCTGAGGGGCCTCTTTTATCAAGAGATCATACCTCCCCGAGAAGTTAAAATAAATCCTGGCTCCTACAAGTGCCTGCAGCTGCTACCAGGTGGTCCCCTCTCCCCCACCAAGCCCACCTATAGACACAGGGAATCTAGGAGCCATTCCCACAGTTTTCGACCATGCCTGGCCCAGGAGTTGGGCTAGAGGAGCACTTTCTAGGGAGACCGAGGTGGAGTGCAGCCTGGAAGAGCCCAGTTCCCTTTCCTGGGCAGCCTGTCTGGTTGGCAAGGGGCCCCAGGAGCTCCTGGCATTCAGCGTCCTGCCCGATCTGTTCTTCTGGTGCCAGAGTAGGATGGGGTTGACCTGAAGGGGCAGGAGGAGAATTTTCAAGCTCCCTTCCCAGAAAGAGTAATGACCAGCCAGGGCCACAGACAAGGGCTCCTGAGCCACCAGAGACGAGAGTCCTTGCCAGATGCCCCTGGGATCTGGGCTGGTGCCCCTCTGTGGGCCCCAGCTTGCCCATCTGTGCAATGAGGACCTGTCTTCTCCAGGCATCCAGCCAGCTCTGACCTGCTACCTTCACAGCCTCCCCAGAGGACTGAAGGCTGGACTTGGGTAGTTCTCAAACAGAAGGTTGGCAGGAGAGATGCCCACACCCTCTGGGCTCTCCGTCTACGAGGGCAGAGCTGGAGCAAGGGATACTTGGGGCCAGGGTCTGACGGGCACCCAGGTTAGGGCATTCAGACTGGCCTCAAAGCCAATTAAGAGGGTTTAGGTCGTGACCTCACAGCTTTGCTTAAACTATCCGTGGCTCCAAGCAAAACTTTGAGGGGATGCTCCAAGGGGACCCTTCCTTACCAAACCCTACTACTTCCTCCTTAGGACTTTTCACCCCCACCTGCCTCTTTATCTCACTGTCCCAGCCTGAAATCTGATCCGAGCACACCTCACCTCTCACAGGCTCCCTGTCCCTACAATGCACCCACTGTCCTCCCTTCTTTCCCCATGCAGTTCCTGCTGCCTGGGATGCTGACATTCCCCTCATCCTTGGATGCCACCTCCTTCCAGAAGCTTTCCCCTGCTCCCCAGGGGCAAGACTTCTGGAAGGAGACTTCCTCTCACGCCTCTGGTTCCCACAGGAGCCACAGCCAGACTCTCAGACCCTAAGGGACCTGAAAAGTCACCTTGCACAGCTTCCAGTCTCAGCTTGCATACCTCCTGTGACGGCTCACTAGCTGTCCCGGCAGCGCTGCCCATCTTGGGCAGCCCCAATTGTTAGAAAATCCTTCCCTTTCTTGTGGTTTGGTCCAGGCCACAAAGAACGTGTTGGTGCCCTCTCCCTGGGCTGGCGGTGCCAGAGATCTAAAAGCAGCATCCACATCCTCCCTGGGGTTTTCTTCTCAAGTTGACCTTTCCTTCCCCTTCAGATTCTTCCCAGGGGCCCTAAATTGTAGCTCCTGCCCCAGACTTGTTCAGCTTGGCCTGTCTTCCCCTGTAGTGCAGGATACAAACTGAATCTGCTGTTGACTATGGTCTGAGCAGTGCCAAAGAGCTGACCCATCCCCTCCTTCTTTCTACATATTCTACCTCTGTTAATGCAGCCAGAGATCACAAAAGTGATCCTACAGCACTTCCTGCCATGGAAAGTCCCAAGCCCCTTCCCACTAGTCTTGGTTGGATTCTGGGCTCAAGTAACGGAACTTCTTTCTGTTTCATTTCTTTATTTATTATGATCCTTGTTCTAGTTTGTGAGAATCTGATGGCTCGTGACTCTGTTGCCTCCTACAATCTCATCCACATTTAGGCCAGAGCCCTGTGACCCCTTTCTAGAGATTTCCTCCAGATTAACTCAGACCCCTAATAACTTCTCACTGGACACTGAATAAATGACAAGGAAGTAAGATACCAGCCTCCTTACCTCCCCTGCCCCAAATTCAGACATGCTCCTGACCAAAAAGCAACTTGGAACTAGTGTCTTCCTAATGTCCTGGGCTGGCCAGGGTGGACATCGTACACATGCACAAAGCGGGCACCTGTTGAATGAGTAGGGCCCCAGCTCCCTTGGGACTCCACCAACCCTCTCTGAGTGGCAGTCACAGCTCTGGAAAGAGGGTTGGGTAGGAGGTGGCAGATGTGGGACAATTAATTACAAGCTCGGAGGTCCAAACATCTTTTGGATCAACCCACCTAGACATCGTGAGGGCTCCCTGCCAGCTACCTGACCCAAATTAGGCTCTACCTCTTTCTCCTGAACCCCCTCCTGTGAAGCCCCTGCTCAGAACCCCCCCGCCCCCGTTCCTAAGGGGCCCTCAAATCTGAAACCAGGAGGCATCCATACTCTTCCTCCTCCTCTCACATCCAACCAACGTCTGATTTGTCCTGGTGTTTTCTGTTCATCCTGCAGTAGTTCTCAACCCCAGTCCAACACCAGCATTCCTTGGGAGGATTTGGGAAACGCCCTGCAGGGTCCTAGCCTAGAGAGATCAACTCAGAATTTACGGAGGTGGGGCTGGGGAGGCGAAGTTCATGGTCTCCTGGAATTGAGAACCACTTGTCTGGTCTCACTCCTGTCGGACCCGCTGGCTGTCTCGCTCCAGCTTCACCACCTCCAGCCTGAGCAACCAGGAATGAAATCCGGGGGGGGGGGGGGTGTGAGAAGGGTGCTGTCCTTGCCACGGCAAGAGAAGATCCTGCTAGAACCAGCTAGAACCACTGGCTGGCAGGAAACCCTAAGCTTCCCCTAGTGGAGGCCAGGCAGCCCTGGTGGTCTCTCCTGGCAGAGGCTCTAGGGTTCCAAGGATACCTTCTTGGAAACAAGAGTTTGCTTCCTCCAAGAGGCTTGGAGGGCCAGGCAGCTTCCAGGCCTGTCCCCAGGGATGGCAGCAGGCCAGCCGGCAGGGTTGATTCATTCCTGCTGAGCAGGAGTTGCTGTTGTCTGCCTTGAGGGCTATTTTTTCCCCTTCTTCTTTTTAATGACTAATCAAAGTCAATATCACTAGAGCAGCGAGGCCCAGAGCTGAGTCAGGGGTGTGTGAGACGCTGAGGTGGGTCTCTAGGAAAGAGGGCTCTCCCGTCTGAATCCCTTCACCCTCTCCCTATCCTGTGTGCTCCCTCCTCCACCAGACAGATCTCTGCTCTCAGCAGGGTCTGTGCCTTAGCAGAGCCCCAGCACAGCTCAGGGTGGCAGGTGCAGGCGGTGGAAAAGGGCTGGGCTCTGCCCTCAGACATTGTGTGATCTCGGATAAACCCCTGGCACTTTCTGGATCTCGGTTTTCCAATTTGTAAGACAGAAGGATGAACTAGATAGCCCCTGAGGGCCATTCCAGCTGCACCCCAGATGAAAATGTGCCCAAATCCACTGTTTCTTCTGGGAAGAGGTAATTGGAAGGAGAGCGGAAGGGAGACACCACCCTGGGCCTTTACTTACACCCCCATTTCTTCTAATCTGCAGGGCAGATCCTGCTAGTTCCACTGTACGGATGAAATGAGCATAGAGGTTATGGCATAAACCTGCCTCGTGTTAACCCCAGGACATCCAGTTTCTTTCCAGGAGAGAGAACAAATGAACTGGTGGGCAGAGGGAGGCACTGGGCTTCGCATCCAGGCCTGCCCTGGCTGCTCAGTGGGCTGGGCCCCACTCTAGACCAGGTGTCAGGACCACCCATCATTCTCTCTTGGTTGGGCATTCCCACCTCCCTGCCTTTCCTCACGCTGCTCCCTCCTTTTGGACCACCTCTCTCCTCCCCTTCAAATCAAACTCTTTCTCTTGGGCCATCCTAAATCCTCTTCTTCCAGGAAGGCTTTTTCCAGGGTCTGGTCATGCTGACCCTCCTCTCAGTCCTCTGGCTCCTGCAGCAGGTCCCAGGTGTCCCACAAGGCCTAGTATGTAGATAAACACTGTTCTGGGGCAGGGAGGCCTCTGAACTGGGAGACGTAGGCAGCTGCATGCCAGGCAGGGCTGCCTGGGTCACCTAGCCCCCAATCCCAGTTGTGTGACTTGTGCTAGTGTTTGTCCCTCTTAGGCCTCTGGTTGCCCTTCTGATCTCTGAGGGCTGCCTACAATGTCGAGGCCTCCACACTGGCCTCGATGATCCCTTCATTCTCCATCTGGACAGTAGGATCAGCCCTATGAGAAACAGGGGCTGGAGAAGGCTGGAGGCCTGGGCCTGGCCTGCAGCGCGCTGCGGAAACATGCCAGCTCCTTCCCCAAGTGTGACTTTTATAAATAAGCTCCCTTCGCCTGTCTTCCTTCCAAATGTGGTGGCGTTGGGTGGGGAAGGAGGAGGAGGGGGAAGGGGGTGATGCAAGTAGCTGTCTCAAGCACCACCTCTGTCTAGTGCTGGCCTCCTGGTTTCTGGGGTTCTGGTCTGAAAATTCTGACCCCTGGGGTTCAAGGTCTCCCCCCAAATATGGAGTCAAGAGTCAGAAGACCCGTGACCTCCCCTCTTGCCCTGAGAATTTGGGTTCTGGGTTTTCCTGCTCCACTCCATAGACGGGAACTTGAGGCCGAGAGGGAGACAGGTGGGAATGGCAGGCCCAGTGGAGACTAACTGTTCCACCCCATCCAGTGTGGGTTCTTGTCAGCCCCCACCCCCCAGGCTGCTAGAAATACTTAATGGACAGGGCCACCCAGAAATGAGGACAACAGCCTTCATGGGCTCCGAATGCCTGAGGGGTGGGGCCTGGAGAGAAAGCCTCCATCAATTCACAGAGAAACCAGGCCTTACCATCTAAGGGCCACCCTGACTAGTGGGGGGCGGGGGGAGAATGTCACAGAGACACACAGCAGAGCAACAGACCTGGTTTCAAGCTCCCTGCAACCCAAGCTTTCCCAGGGGTCCCCCAGTCCCAGCCAGGCATTCCCAAGGGTCCCCCAGTCCCAGACAGGCCTAAGTCTGCCCGTCTTCAGGATTAGGCAAAGCTCCTTTCTACCATCCCTCTTGATCTACCAGGCAAGCCACTTGCTTTCTTGTGCCTCAGTTTCCCGTTCAGCAAAGGGGATGAAGGGTGATGAGACAGGTGTCCTGTCAGATGTAGAGGACTGTGTTCCCTCTGACCATTGGTTCCCACATATATCCTCGTCTGACCCACCAGGCACCCAAACATCAGCAAATGCACCACCCAGCCATTTATTGCAAAGATAACACTCTTTCTGACACAACGGAGCACAGGAAACTTGAGGGCAACCACAAGGGCTGGCAGGGAAGTGTTTAGACACCACATACGACATGAGGGACCATCTTCTTCCTTTGAAACCTCCTGAGGTTTACCCTGGGGGCTGGGCCTTCAGCCAGGAAAAACACAGGTCTGTCGGTAGGGTGGGGGCTGGCAGCTAGAGCAAGGGGGAAATGGAGACAGGAGAGCACAGGTCTCAGACCCAGGCTGTGTGTGTGTGTGTGTGTGTGTGTGTGTGTGAGCGGGGGAGGGGGGGGGGGAGGAATAAGACTGGTATAATGGGGGGTGATGCAGGTACAAACGTAGGGAGGCTCTGGGCAGTGAGGACAAGCCATGGGATCAAAAGTCCAGAGGATGCTTGAAACTTTCCATATGAGGGGACATAGGTCGCTGGCTCCAAGCCGGACAGCAGGAGTAGGATTCTAGGGAGCCACTGAGCTAGGGCTCCCCCAGAGATCAGCAGGCAGGGACTGCCAGCAGTGTGGTCAGCCAGGGCATCAGAAGAAATTCAGCCAGGTCTAGAGCCCTGATAGCCCTCCCTCCCCACAGGCAAGCTTCATTTCCTTCACTGCCCCCCACAAGCCCCAGGCTTGCCATCCCTAAAGGGAGAGGTGTGAACGTCGGGCTAAAGGGCAGAAGCCAGGGGAAGGGGCGGGGCTGTGGAAGAGGAATAGGTGGCAGAGGTCTCTGTCAGGGCTGGGAGGGGGTGGGCTCTGACTCACAACCTTTGCACATCCTCCTACTCCCCCCAAACTTCGCCCCAGGAGCCTCTGAGACGCAGGTGGAAAAATAGGTTCAGGTCGGAGTCGGACCAGAGAACCCCGGAAGGGTCTGGAAACGTCAGCCCAGGCTGCCTCGAAGCCAGAAAGGTGGACCGGGGGCGGGTCTGACGCGTTCCGCACCCCGGCGGGCAGCAGATCCTGATCGCGACCGGGTGGGGAGCTACAGGTGATGGGAGCTACAGGTGAAGGGAGGTGATGGGGGCGGCGGGGCGACGGGGTGCCCCGCGAGCCAGCGCCCGCCGGAGAAGCCCGGCCCCACCCGACCGCCCGGTTTCCGCAGCGCATCCCGCGACGGGGCTCTGGACAGGGGATCGCCCCGGACCCTTCACACCTCGGTCCCGCTGTCTGTACCAGAGCGGGTAAAGGAGGGTCAGTGATCTGGCACGGTGTGGGGACAGAGACCGGATCTGCTCCGCGGACCGGGAGAGAGGTCGGGCTTCTGTCCTGCCACCAATATCCAATTAAATACCACTCCGACCCCCTAAAACAAGGGGACGCCCAAAACTTTATTCAGTTCCCCTGACTCCAGGCGCCAGCCCGCGGGCCAAAGAGGCCGAACTCACGCCAGTCCGTGACCCCGAGTAGGTCCGAGGGGTGGGACTCGTTGGAGGGGTCGGGGTCCCCGGCTCCGCCCCACTCCCTCCCGCCCCGGCCGGGGACGCAGGCGCTGCCACCCGGGTGACCGCCAGAGCGATTCCGGACGGGTTGTGGCCCGCGCGCTGGGCGAGCAGCGAGCTGTAACGCGCGGGGGCCGGACTCACCGTGCGGAGCTCCTGGGTTCGGTCCTTCATGCTCCCGGGAGTGGCCACGGAGCCGGCTGCAGCCTTGTGAGCCCCGCATGCGCGGCGGCCGCCCCGCGGCTGCGCAGCGCCAGCCCGGCCCCGCCCCGGCCCCCGGGACCCCGGCCCAGCCCCCAGCCCGACCCCGCCCAGCGCCGGCCCCGCCTCTCCAGGCCCCGGCCTAGCGCCGAGATCTGGGAATCCTACTCCTTGCCCCCAGCCCCATCGGAGTCCTCTGTTGGGTCCAACACCTGGAACCTAGCCCGCTGTGTTCTAGACGCGTGATCCCTGCCTGAGATGGGACCCCAGGGCCCTTGCTCTCTTACCTGCCCCAACTCCCTCTTGACTTAGCTGCTCAGCATCCCTCGTTCTGGACCCTGGAAGATCCATCTTCACCCCCAGGGCCCCTCACATCCTTGGGGATTTGCTGGAGGTGGGATCCCCCCTCTTGATTTTATTGCTTGGAACTTCCAGCAGCCCCCTCCAAAAACCTCTTCCAGAGTTCCAGCCTCTGAGCCCCTGCCATCCCTACTTTCTCCCATTATCTCACCCATTCAGGCTCTTGCCCCCTCTTTCCCCAGGATTTTTCCGTTCACAGGTTTAATGCTGGATGACCACTCCTTTCCCTTTAGTTTTCACTCCCAGCAGAATGCAGGAACCCTTCTATTTTATAAGGAAGGGGGATCTAAGTTGTAGTCCCCTCTCCTTACCCCTTCCCTGCTTTGCCAACCTTGAGCTCCAGTCCCAAGCCTGAGACCCTAGAAGCTGGGACCCGCTCCCTCTGGCACTGATGGGAAGACCTTAGCAGTACTGTAGAGGGATGGTAGGTGGGGGCTAGTCAGTAGCAGATGCTTCTTTTCTGGCCCCTGCCAGGATCTTGTTGGGACAGCAGCCACACACACACTCCAGTTGTCCCTTCTGTGCCCTGGCCCAGACCCTCTTGACCTCAAGCTAAGCACTGCCCCTTCCCTTTCCCAGGGCTGCCAAGGTGTTGCTCTGGAGCTGGGCCAGCCCCCTGATGCCCAGTGCGTCCGGCCTGGCACTTCTCCCAGACTGTGGGCACAGGTTAATTGGCTGGCAGACAGTCTGGAGACACTGTTCCAGCCATTGCTCCTTCCCTAGAAATTCTGGCCCAAGACTAGCTCAGGTGTAGCATGGCATGAGAGACAGCCACACCCCTTCCAGTTGTCCAGACCTCAACCTTGAGTGTCCCACAGAACAAGTATTGGTGGTGCCTCATTTGACAGATGCAAAACAAGGACTCACTTGCTAGAGGGACTTGCTCAAGGTTACAGGGAACAAGTGGCAGGGAAAGTGCTGCCTGACTCCTGGTCCAGAGTAGCATGATTCAGTGGAGTGGGTCATGGGTGTACCCCAGAACCAAACGCCTGGCCCTGCACGGAGAGGGCAGGAAGGGGAGACAACAGCTCTAGCCCTCAGAGAGCACCAGTGTCAGGCCAAGTATCGCTTATTGAAACGCATATTAAATGGTAGCATGAAAAATAAATAAAGAATGAAAATGTGCCCTTCACCTTAAACTCTGCCTTTCCGATAGAGGTCTTACTCCCATTCAGTAACTTATTCATTCATCAAACATTCTCTTGGACACCATGCTCTAGTGTTACTGTTCTGTAAGGTGCTCCTAGTGTAACAAGAGAGACAGACATGATTTCAATATGTGAGGGACCCAGGGTGGCTTCCCAGAGGCAGTGATGTTCGAGCTGTGTGTTGGAGGAGTGGGGTTGCAGTAGGGGCTATCGCAGGCTTTCTGGACAGAGAAAGGAGTGTGCCCAAAGACACTGGGGTGAGGGTGAGGCAGCATTTGGAGAATCTCAGGTGTGAGGGTGAGCGTGGGTGGGAGATGAGTGAGGAAGGCCTTGAATGTTAAACTTTATTGTACAGACAAGGAGGAGACAATCAAGGATCAGACTTTCATTCCTTTCATCGAAAGTATTGATTCAGAATTTACTATGTGCTGACTGTTCTAGATGTCGAGGATGTGGCAGAAAACAAGACCAACAAAAGTCCTTGCCCTCATGGAGTCCACATTCTAGTAGAGGAAAGAGATGGTAAGCAAACAAACAAATAATATATAATGGTGATAATGTGCTATGGAGAAGATAAAGTAGGAAAGAAGGGGTAAGGGGTGCTGGGTTCAAGGCAGGATTCCAATTTTAAATTAGGTGGTCAAGGAGGACTGAGATGGTGGCATTAGAGTACAAGCTCGGACAATTAAGTTCATGAACTCATCCTAGAAAAAGTGCTACATACCTTATTGCTGAATATCACTATGGTCACCTTTGAAGTACTCTTCTTGGGAAGCTATGCAATGACGCCAGTGCCTAGTCCACCCTTCAAAGCAATTTTGGAACTCTTTCTGAAATGGTCAGAGCTATAGTCGTATTACCCTTGATATCCTGAATGTCATCAAAATGTCTTCCTTTCAATATTTCCTTTCTCTTTGGGTAAAGAAAGAAGTCATTGGGGGCCAGATCAGGTGAGTAGGGAGGGTGTTCCTATACAGTTATTTGTTTTCTGGCTAAAAACTCCTTCACAGACGGTGCCGCCCTGTGAGCTGGTGCATTGTCGTGATGCAAGAGCCATGAACTGTTAGGGAAAAGTTCAGGTCGTTTTTGTCTTTTTCACTCAGCCTTTTCAGCACTTCCAAATAGTAAACTTGGCTAACTGTTTGTCGAGCTGGTACAAATTCATAATGAATAATCCCTCTGATATCAAAAAAGGTTAGCAACATCGTTGCAATGAGTTCGCGAACTTAATTGTCAGACCTTGTAAATATTTGAAAAAGGTGAGGAAGTGAAATGTGTATGTCTCAGGGGAAAAGCATTCTGGGCAGAGGGAACATCAAATGCAGTGATCATGAGCAGGGAACATGTTGGAGAAACAGCAAGAAGGCAAGGATGCTTGCAGCATAGTGAGTGAGGAAGCGCTCAGAGGAGGTGAAGTCAGAGAAGTCGAGGGAGGGGCCGTATAAGCAACGGAGTCCTTTGGCTTTTACTCTCTGAGTAGGATGGGAACCACAGGAGGGTTTTGAGCAGAGGAGGCACATGATCCATCTTGGGCTTTAACAGGATTGCTCTGACTGTTGGGTGGCGAATAGACTGAAGGGGACACGGAGGAAGCAGGGACATCATTTAGGAAGTGGTTGCAATAATTCAGGTGGCTGGGACAAAGGTGATGACAGTGGTGGTGGTAAGTGGTCATGTTCTGGATACATTTTAAGGTCAGAGCCAACTGAGAAAAAAAGAAATCGATCTCAAGGATGCCTAGAGTCAAGGGAGGTGGGAAAGAACTAGAGAAGAAGCAGGTTGGGGTAGGGGCAAATCAGGATTTGGGGTTTGGACCTATTAAGTTTGAGTTGCCCACTAGACAGCCCAATGGGGAGGGCAAGTAGGCCATTGCCCACGTAAGTCTGGAATGGGTGTGGCCAGCATAGAAGGTTCTTAAAGGGGAAGAGGCCCCTCTGGAGCAGTGTGGAGGACAGCTGGAAAACTGCTGTGGTATCCAGGAGAGGGACCAGGGACTGTGACTGTCTGAACAAAAATAGGACCCATTGGGCTGGAGTAAAAGTTCAAAGGCATTCAAGAGATTTATTTAACATAGTATACTTTATTTCAATTATCAAAATAATATGTTTGTTGCAAAACATGAAAACAATGACATATATCATGAATTAGAAGCACCCGCCCTGGTGACTGACCATACGCAGATGAGAGCACAATTGGCACCGGGAGGAGTAGCCGATGAGGGCAGGTGAGGAGTTCAGACAGCGATTTGTAGCCCCAACATCCAGGGAGACATGTAGATGGTCGATAGGAGCTGGAGTGGAACACCAGCTGGAGACTTGGGAGGCAGGAGTATCTGGTTTGGGGTGGAGATGCAAGTTGCAGGCCACAGTCCAGAGTGTGTGTATGTGTGTGTGTGTATCTATGGGAGAAAAAACAAGGGCTGAATGTGGAAGTAGAATGCTCCTTACAGGTGAGGGATGGGCAGAGACAGAGGAGCCAGAAACATGGCAGGCTTTAAAATAGACACTGCTGTGCAAGATGTCATGGGTCCCCAGAGCAGCTAACTTTCTGAGACCAGGGACCACTTCATAGAGGCGGGGCATTTGAATTGGGGCATAAAGAATGATGGCCAGGTGAAGACTAGCACTAGGTGCTATGACAGCACTTACTGTCCTGTGTGGGTATAGTCTGTATTGGGTGTCTTTCCCCTCATTTGATGGGGATGTCTGAAGGGAAAGGAACCAGGTCATGTTCTCATCGGTTCCCCATGGCTGACACAGAAAGTTTGTTTATGGAATGAGTAATAAACACCAGCACCCTGGAATGGGCAGTGTTCCTATAAAGAAGCACTGGGGCGAAAGCCTGGACATTTGGGGACACCCAAGGCCCCTGGGTGCAACTTGGGGTTTCTATCCCACAGGACCCTTGCCCACTGGATCCCTGATGTTGGCAACTGCTGCCACCTGCTGGGCAAGGCTAGTGTTGCCTTACCCATGCCATTGCAGCTGAGCACCTGTGTGCCCAGGTTGGGAGGAGAGTAACTGCCTGTCTTCCAGAAGCCCTCAGGCTGGTGGCAGAAACACCTTGACAATGACAAGATGATGACAGAGAAATACAGGGCTTTAGGGGCCTGGAGGCAGTTTGTGTAGGATTCAGGAAGAAAGGGGGGTGCAGACCAGGAAGAGGCAGCCAACTCAGGCTCCATGGCTGGAGTGAGTGTGTGTGTGTGTGTGTGTGTGTGTGTGTGTGTGTGTGTGTGTGTGATGTTCCCATTGTTGCTTTTCTGCTGCTTTCAGACAGGCTCACTCCCTCTTTCTCCTCTCCTGGAAAGTCTGGCCCTGACCCATTTTGTACAAAGCGCTAGCCACTGTGTGAGGTACGTCATCTAACCCTTACTGTGACCCTATCAGGGCAGCCCTCCATTAGTCCACTTCACAGATGAGGATGATGAGGCTCACGGCGGTACACACAAACAAGGTCCTGAGGGCTGGGTGACATGGTTTGTAAGCTGCCTGGCCCTGCAAATGCCAGTTGTTTTGACCACAAAGCTCACTCCTCTGCCCAGCTGGTAGCTCCTTTTCTCCCTTCTGGCCTCCTCCACCCAGCCCACCACTATCCTGTAACCATCTTCTCTGAGGCCTGGGCTCAGCCATCCTGGGGGAGATGGGAAGGAAGGAGGTATGAGCAGTGGGCAGATAGGAATGAGTCCCCCTGCTTGGTATGTGATACTGGAGGAAGGGCTTTGCAATGGAATTCACTGTGTGCCTGAATATAAGGTTATTCCCCCCTTTTCCCAGTGAAAAGATTCAAAAAAAGAAATTTGGCCCATAATTCTAATTTAAACATTTAGGAATGCAGATGAGATAAACAATTCTTTACTTATAATATTTTGTTAAAATATTTAAAATTTAAATATTTAAAATCACATACTTCTGGGTCGGCCGAGTGGCGCGTTGGTTAAGAACTGGCTTG
>NW_017731457.1:1688163-1697286 GCF_001890085.2 Hipposideros armiger | reverse complement strand
CGGGCGACTCACGGCAGCCCAGCTCCAGGTTGAGCTGTTGTTCAGCATCTTAGCTGTAGAGGGCAGTGTCACTGGCCCTCATAGGTGGGATCCGAACTGGGGCCCTCTGGTGTCCCAGGCCAGCTCTTAACCAACGAGCCACTCGGCCAGCCTAATACAGCACTTTTTGAATCCATGAATGATGCTGTTGCTGGAAATATTATTCCAAGTCATGAGAATGGTGGTTTTTCATGTAAGTGATGGGTTAATATTTGTGATCTCCTTAGGGTAGCACAGAATTATACAAAATAGCAGTCTCCAGGTCTTTCCTCATTCTCTCTCCCTGCTTAATTTTTCTTCACAGTACTTCTTACCATCTGATATACTTGGTCACTTATTTATTGTCTGTCTCCCCTCACTAGAATGTGAGCTCCGTGAGGTCAGGGAATTTTGTCCATCTTCCTGTTTTATGTCCATCACCTGGAAACATGCCTGGAACATAGCAGGTGCTCAATAAATATTTGTGGCATACATGAATAACTGTAAAGCTTTTATAAATGTTTGATAGCCCAGTAGCAGCCAGGGCCATGCATGAAAAGGCAATGGAGTGGGGTGGGAAGGTAGCCTTACAGAAGCTGAGCCCAGGTCAGGAAGGCATCTAAGTCAGGGGGAGCCTGGTTGTTTTGGGAGATTAGCTACACAGGGGGATTTAACAAATTATTAAATATATTGAAGACATTTGGGGAAATGGCATAAAATATGTGAAGGGGGAAAGCTGGGATAAAGCCTATGCCATTGGACTGGAATTTAAGCTCTAAATGCAAACATTTTTTTCCATATATGTAAATTGTATTAGTTAGGGTTTTCCAGAGAACCAGAACCAATAGAATATATATATATATAGAAAGAGATTTATTATGAGGAATTGACTCACAGATTATGGAGGCTGAGAAGTCCCACAACCTTCTGTCTGTAAGCTGGAGCCTTGGAAAGCCAGTAGTGTAGTTCCAGTCCGAGTGTGAAAGCCTGAGAACCAGGAACATCGACGATGTAAGTACCAGTAAGAGGGCAGAAGACTGGTATCCCAGCGCAAGAAGTCAGGAAGAGAAAGAATTCAACCTTTCCTCTGCCTTTAGTTCTATTCAAGCCCTCAACAGATTGGATGAGGCCCACCCACAATGGGGAGGGCCATCTGCTTTACTCAACCCACCAAGTCAAATGCTAATCTCACCCTCACAGACATGCCCAGAAATAATGTTTAACCAGAAATAATTTTTAACCAGTCAAGCTGACACATAAAATTAACCATCACACAGATAAACAGATGTAAATGTGTGTTTATGTGTGTGTATAAATCTATGTCTATTGAGTGGGCCTGGAAGTAGAGATTACCTTAATGGCAACAAGCACACCTACCACCCAGTATTTGGTTTCAAAATACTAGTCCCACCAAAAAGAACCAGGTATTCTTCCAGAAACGGCTAATTCTAGGGCTGGTGCAGGGAAAAACAAGATGAGCCTGGAACATCTTATTGAGCCAGAAAGAAAGGCAGTGTTCAAAAAACGATGGCACATATCCAAACAGCAAGAGGTCAGCAAGGGGCACCTATTGACCAAACCCAGGACAATTTGAGCATTGAAATAAATGATAGGAATGGGTTATAATGCATGGAATAAAATAGGAAACCACGATCCCATATGATATAAATAAATAAATAGGGGTGAATAAAAGTTCTTTACAATAGGATATCAACAAACAATTGTAGAAGAAATTAGAAAATCATCATTTGTGAACTATTGTGGTAATAATTAATTTGGGTAAAAACATTAACGGATGCTGAAACCTATGGGTGAAAGTGGGATGAAGAAAAGGCTGTTTCAACGTCTCAAAGTACCTCCCTTCTCCCATACTTATTGAGCATGATCAAGTGATCAACATTAACACTACCAGTCATAGTTGCAAATGATATTGGATATGAGAATACAGCATCATTTCTATATTTCCTCCCAAAATGTGTAACAGTGGTCTAAATCATGAGGAAAGATTGGACAAATGCAAATTGAAGGGTGGCCTACAAAATAACTTCCCTGTAATCTTCAAAAATGTCAAGGTCATGGGCAGGCTGAGTGGCTCAGTTGGTTAAGAGCTCGCTCAAGAGTTTGAGCTCTGAGCAACAGCGTTTGAGTCCCGGCCCGAGCTGAGCTGCCGCTGAGCTGCCAACAGGTGGCAGAATGGCTCAGGTAAAAAAAAAAAAAATGTCAAGGTCATGAAACTCAGAAAGTCTGCAAATAATGTTCCATTCTAGGTTGAGGAAGACTAGAGAGATGTGACAACTGTGTACATTGCTTGATACCATATTACATTTTCTTTAACCATAAAAGGATATTTTGGGGGACACTGAGAGCAGTTTGAAATTGTTTCCAAAGAAAAAGTTAAAAAAAAAAAAAAAAGCCTGGCAACAATGTTAGCCCTTCGCCTGGCTGACTGACTCCTGCCAGCCGCAGGATTCATTTTGGATAAGTTCCTGTGGAACCCCCTTTGACTGACTGGGGGCGAGGGGCCCCTTTGAGGGGCGAGGGGCTCCCATTGCCCCTGGACTCTGACATCCTTTTCTATCTATGCTTCACGCCTGCTAGCCCTGGAGGTCCCTGAGAGCAGGGGTCCTGTCTGGATCATGGCACAAAGCAGCCTCTCGAAACACTGAATGAATTGTCTCAATGAAAGGGGTGTATTTGGGAATACAGCTCAACCCCACCTCTTCACCTGAGGTTCAACTAAAGAAATTGTCATGTTCGGCTGTTGGAGGTGTACCTGGTTGAGTGGGACCCACAAACAACAAGGAGTCATGTCTGAAGGGGCTTTCCTCGGGGATGTTGGAGGAAATATTTAGGGCCTAATCCCCAAGATGTAACCTAGCTGAAGAGGCTTCTCAATAGGGGAAATTCCCTTTTATATCTTTGATGTCACTGATATGCTCAATGATCACGTTGAGAGAGGTGTGGGACACCGAGACCCCGTCCATAGCACTGCAGACCCACAACGCTCAAGGATTAGAATGGTGGAAATATTGGAGGAATGAGTAATATTGCTAGGGAAGATGGACATTCGAGATGTTAGGAGGGATTTACCAGGAATAGTTAAACTTTTTCCTTCTATTTTCTGCTGAGGTGAGGTGATAGTTATATGTGTGGATAATGCCATTCAAGGTACCAAGGTGCCAACCCTTCAGGTTGGGGGGCTAGGGCACCTATATGTCTCTCAGCTTTGGAGCAGCCCTTGCTGCCCTTTCTCTTCTCCTGATGTGGGTAGAGCGCCCCCTTGGGGTGAGAAACACATGAGAGGCTCTGGGCCTGGCTGGAGGGTTCCAGGATCTAGGAGGGGAGGCCGAGGCCTGGCCTGCCTATCTGGGGCGGGGCTTGACAGGAGTGCCTTGCCAGGAAGGGAGGGCAAAGGGCCATGTCCCACACTTGCCCCACCCGGCTGACAAGAGTCCCTGTCACCAGGCCACCCTTTCCGTCTGAGGTTCTCGAGGGGTAAGTGTTCTGAATCCACCTTGTCTCCTTCCTGGAGATCAGGTGAGAATTCTTTTCCTCCTTGGGGGTCCAAACACTGCCCCCTATGCTTACCCTTAGGCCAGGCGGGGGCCACACTTGCCACCCCCTCAGCATGGTACACGTCTCTCCCTGCTCTATTTTCAGAAGTTCATGAAACTGGGGCACTGGGTGGCAGGTATGGTACGTCTCAGACCCTTCCCCTTCTGACATCAGCATCAGGGCCAAGACCAGAGTGGAAGGGCCCAGAGTGGGGCACCTCCTCCAGGGAAGCCCCAGATCACTGTCCCCTCCTCTGTCACCCTACAACAGAGCCCAGGATCCCAAGTGATTGGAGCACTGGGGGACACCCAGACAGAGCCCTCGCTGGATCAAGTGCTCCAGGAGCGGGATGAAGCTATTGCTAAGTGAGAGGCAATTGCTTGTGGGGGTTGGGGAGGCAGTGGGTGGCTTACCCTCAGGACTCTGTGCTGCTATAGGAGGGGAGGGGGGAGTCAGGCATTGCTGGTGGAAAAGCCATATAAACACCCACCCCATCATAAGGCAGGAGCTATGGCCACACTTACCCACCCCCAAGGCCCAGCATCAGCTCTGCAGGGCCCAGGCCTCAGGCTGTCCTCCCTGCCACCTGCAGGAAGCGGGCAGTGGAGGCTGAGCTGGAAACATGCAAAGCCAAGTTACGAGCTGTGGAGGCCCAGCTGCTGGAGGTCCTGGAGGAGAAACTGAGACTGAAGAAGGAGGTGGAGGCCTGGGAGGTAGAGTGGGAATGCCAGCCGGGCCTGGGAGGCACAGGGAGATGGACAAAGGGTTTGCCCCTAAACCTCCTCTCCTGCCCCCAGGAGGACATGCAGCAGCTTGTGTGGCAGCGGGTCGAGAGTCAGCTGCAGAGAGAGTCCAGGAGCACTTTGGGAGCCCCCATGGAACCTGGAGCTGCCAGGGCCCCCTGGGTCCGATTCCCCCTGGGTCGATGGGGGCGTTGGCGGTGAGACAGCTCAACCCAGGACCTTGAGAGCAGTGTCTTTATTTATTAAAGCTTGTGGTCTGACCACCTTTACACACTCATGCCCTCTCAGTGCCTGCCTGAGTCCTTCTGTGCAGAAACATGGAGCAGGCCACAGGGTCTTGAAGCCTGGGGTTTCAAACATGCCCCTTCTGGCCAGCAACTCAGGTCAGAAAGCCTCGGATGGCAGCCATGAAGTCCTGCGGGCGGTCGGCGTGGATCCAGTGGCCAGCGTTAGGCACAGTCTGCATCTGGGCCCGAGGGAAGAGTCGTCTAATCTCGGGGTAGTGGCTGGGACTGTCCGTCAAAGAGAAGGCCACCAGGAAGGGATGAAAGTGAGGAGATGGGGAGAGAAAGAGAGAAGTGGAGGCAGAGCCAAGAGAGATGGAGAGCTGTGTGAGCTCACATGCCCCATGGTGTTTCTGAGCTCTCAGGAGTCCCCTGCCCAAACACAAGCCCTCCCTGAGGTAGGGACCCCAGGCTGATGGCTGGATAAGTAAGGCATGCCCTGCCTGCCACCCAGCCTGGCTTACTGTACGAATTCAGAGTTTCCACCAAGGAGGAAGAGGGTAGGCCCACGGTAGGATTCTTGGCATAATGGGAAGGCCAAGATCTTGTCCACGTGCTGGGCCAAGGCATCCAGGTTCACCCTCCAAACAAAGCGGTCACCT
Organism: Hipposideros armiger; assembly: GCF_001890085.2. NCBI lineage: Eukaryota > Metazoa > Chordata > Mammalia > Chiroptera > Hipposideridae > Hipposideros > Hipposideros armiger. Next base: position 1,692,084 of record NW_017731457.1, on the reverse strand, counting down.
GCCTCCACCAGGTTGGTGAGCAGGAACTGCCGGACGGCAATGTCCTGTAGGGAGTGCAGTTGGGGGAGCTCCCTGTGACACCTGAGGCCACTCCTCTTCCCTGACAGGTCCCAACCAGTACCATCTGGGGGCTTGGGGGAATCACCTGGATAACAAGGCTGAGCTGTTCATTGGCTAGTTTGCGGGCACAGGAGCGGGACACCTCAACTGGGATGTCTATGGCCTTCATGGCTGCCATGTAGGTTGGAAAGTCCGAGCTGGATGTGGTCTCCACTGGGCTGATGTCCACAGCAATCAGACGTTCCACCAGCTCTGGCTGTGGGAGAGAACCAAACTGAGGACTTAGCCTTAGGGCAGGTACAGTGGGTCGCAGACACAGTTCCCGGATCCCGAACTTGGCCATCCAAGGCTCCTTTGAGTCCCAGGTTGCCTTCTGGGCACTCAGAGTCCACAGTGGATGAGAGGAAGCCCTGGATGGGGACAACTCACCCTCTGTAGTGCCAGCAGCATGGCTGTCTTGCCTCCCATGCTGTGGCCAATGAGGACACAGGGAACTAGGCCCAGCTGGGGCAGGAGGTCCTGCAGGTCCTGGCTCATGGCTTCATAGCTCATGTCTGGGCTGTGGGGGCTGTCACCATGGTTCCGAGCATCCACTGTCAGCACCTGGGGAGTTGGGGAGAGGGGCAGCACTGGCATCCAAATTCCGGATGTAGGCAGGCCTGGAAGGCGGGCAAGTTGATGGGGTAGAGAGCCTGGGGAGAGATCCTGAAGCGGAAGAAGGGCTCAGATGGTGAGAGGGCTCAGTTCCCTAGGAAACACAGAAGAACCTGGGGCTACTCTGCCACAGAAGGGAAGGCCCAAGGAGTGTGACCACATTTCTGAAGGTCTGGCCCGGTTGGGTGGCAACCCCACAGAAGGCCGACGTCAAGAATTCCCAACAGTTGAAGCACAGAAGCATGGGCTGCTGTACGAGGTGGTAAGCCCCCTGTCATCCCTGGTGAGCAAACAGGGGCTGGCCCCCTTAGCAGGGAGGGTGTTGGCACTTAGGCATTGGACAGACGGGCCTAGCTCAGTGTGGAGCATGCACTGGACGGAACGGAGATAGACTGGATGGAACGAAGCACAAGGGAATGAATGGGGTCCATCTAGGGCCTGGGTCTGTCCCGCGGGCTCCATTCTTAGGTCAACCGCTCCTTCCATTTCTGCAGATTATCTGTCAATGCTCAACAGAGGCCCAGCACTGAGTGCAGGAAGCTGGCTAGCCTCGCCCTCATTCCTGGTCCCTCCCCCCAGGCCCCGCCTCCCGCGGAACCCCGCCTCTCCCGGAAGCTCACCCTCCGGCCTGTCTGCTGGGCCAGAGCTTTGGCGATAGAATTAAAGTTGGTTTTGCAGCCGAAGAGCCCGTGCAGAAAGACGAGGGCCGGCAGGGCCGCCTCCCCGTCCAGAAGCTTGTAGGAAAGCGGCACCGGCCTGAAGGGAGGAGCAAGGATGGGGGTAGATTCTGAGCCGGATGGTGAAGGGGTGTGGGGGGAGCGGCCCGAGAGGGGGAGGGCCCACGCGGGGAAGGTGGGGCCATCGGGGCCGGATGGAGTGGGAGGGTTAAAGGACGGCCTCCCACCGGTCGCCCTTGACTGACCTCGGCTCGGCACCGCCTTGGCCGCTGCTGCTGGGTGTGACATGAACCCTGGAGATGCTGGTTCTGAAAAGGCTGAGCCCCCTATAGGGGAGTCTCCTGGCGGAGGCCCAACGGAGCATGCCCGGGGGCCACTACCCAGCATGTACCTCGCAAGCAAGTCCTGTACCTTAGCTCCGCCTCCCGCCTTTGCTCAGAGCCCCGTCCAGTTCTGACTGGTGCCCCGCCTCTTCCCCGCCCCCTATCGAAAATTCCCCCCCGCCCCGCCTTTGCTCACAATTTCTTACATAATCTCAGAGAACAGTCAGTCCCCCTTCAGCTCCGCCTTTTGCGCCGCTACGTTATCTCCTCGGGCACCGTGACTGCGGGCGGGAGTACCGGCCCTGGCCCCGCCCCCGCGAAGCACCGCTCAGCCCCTCCTAGCTCAGAATCATTGTAGGTGCGGGTAGGGCCCTGCTGTCTGGGAATCCGGTCCCAGCCTCTCAGGGCGTCTTGAGTTTTGGCGCGAGCTCTGAGCAGTCACGGAGAAGGTTTTTGGCAAGCCAAAGAGGCTCTACCTTGGCCCGCGCCCGTCTATTTCTCTGCCCTGGTCTATTTCTCCGCTCTCACGCACCGTCCTGGGTGGGTGCCATACTTTCTGTCCTGCAGGCGGGCCGGGTGAAGAGGCGCGCAGTGCTCCAGAACGGAGGCCCAGACAGGCCAGGTGGAGCATCTCTTACCTATCCTGAGGTCGTGGACTCTAGAAAGAGCTGGGAGGGACTCTAGAGGTTATCTTCAATCATCCCACATCCCTGCCCTTTACAGTGGGGAAACTGAGGCAAACCAGAACCTCTGGTCTGCCATTCATGATGCAGTCAAGATGGGAGGCCAAGGTCAAACCCTGGCCAGGTGTTTTTGTACTGGTGGGGGCATCTGAGCTGAAATGAAATAGCTCAGATCTACTCTCTCCTCCTCACCCCCGACCCCCCATTTACCAATAGAGAAATACACTACCCTCCTCCTCTTAGAAATCACATCCTGAAGAGAGATCACCTTCCTTTAGAACCCTGACCCGCTACCATCTTTCCCCAGTCTGGGATGGTGGTGGTGGTGGTATTATCTCAGGTCTCATCTGACTTCCACTGCATTCCATTCTTCAGCAGTCCTAAGAGTACCTGCTCTTTCTACAGCATTCTGCTCAGAAATGTTCAGGGACTCCCCATCCCTAAAGTTGGGAGTTGAAACTTCATCACCGAATCCCAGGCCTCCCCCAGTCTGTTCCTACCTACATTTCCGCCCATGCTCCCCATTCTCTTATTCCGCAATGAGGCACCCAGAGAACTACATTACACACCTCCCTTTAGGTTTTACCACTCCCCTCCCCCATACTCCCACTGCTGGGATGCTGTGTCTGCCTTCCAGATAGCCAGTTGCCTGAGTCCAGGATAACTGCCACCTCCTCCTCAAGCCTTCCCAGATTTCCCCAGTTGAAACTAATCTCTTCCATGTTCTCAAAGCATTTGTCAAGTCTACTATACAGTAGTATAGAACTGACCTTTTCTGTGTCCACCATAGACTGAGGGCTCCTAGAGGACCAGAGCCATGTTTTGTTCATCTGGTGCAAAGTGCAATAGTAATTTTACTGAATAATCATAGAAAGGTTCAGGGCACTGAGGCTTAGGTGAATGTTCAGCTCATGGCTGGGTCTGTGCCCCCTCTAGGTGACGACACCTGGGTTAGCCAGGGTTACACCCTCCACCCCCCACCCACTCCGTCTTTAGGGCAGGCTGGATGGAGTCCCAACCAGTAGGAGGCATGCTAACTCTAAGGTCTAATAAATGCCTTCCTTGCTTAATGAAATGGCCCCCATCAGCCTGGGTCCTGGTAGGTGTTTTATCTAATCTGAGGAGGGCGTTGAAGTCACTGGGGACTCTACACACACCAGGTGGTGTGATCATTTGTTGTCAGCATAGTCATTAGGGAAGTGATAAGGACACCTGAGCCCTGGATGGGGGCTCATCCAAGGCCTGGGTGGGGTCCTCGGAGAGTTGATCAAGCGAAGTGTTTTCTCTAGAGTTGGTGGAAGGGGGTTCACGTAATATTGGTGATTCAGAAAGGTAGTATTTCAAACCAGTCCCCACTCCAGTCTGCTGTCTAGCCCAGCGGTTCTCAACCTGTGGGTCGCGACCCCTTTGGGGGTAGAACGACCCTTATACAGGGGTCGCCTAAGACCATCGGAAAACAAAAAGATATTTACATTACGATTCATGACAGTAGCAAAATTACAGTTATAGAGTAGCAACGAAAAT
>NW_017731457.1:1678666-1680142 GCF_001890085.2 Hipposideros armiger | reverse complement strand
GCATTTGATAATACAAGAGAAAGAAGGTATTTCTGGGTCGACCTTCCTTCATGCCTCATTGCCTGGAGCTGTCACATGCCCACTCTAAACTAATCACCATGGAGGGAGAGAGAACAACCACCATGATTGGCTTAGTCTAATCAGGAGTTAATCCTGGTGGAGTCTGTTCCAGTTACCTATAGGTGCATAAAATGAAGATCTTATATCCTTGCACACCATGTGAGTATTTCTGAACAGTTTCCTAGAATTGGAATTGCTCGGTCTCCGAGTATTTTTTATATTTATAAGGGACTTCATATTTTATAGAAGTGGTCACGTTGCCCTCCAAAAATCGGTATTGTATCTATATATACTTCACCAACAGAGAAAGAGGAAAACAAAAGAGGTAGGGGAGTGCAGTGGTTAACAACCTGGGCTCTATCAGGCCAGACTGCTTGGCTTCAAAGCCCAGCTCCTCTGTGTAATATCTGTGTGAACTTTGGGCAAATAGTATAACAAACATGAGCCTCAGTTTTCGTATCTATGAAATGAGGATGATGATGATAATACCACTACTCCCTTAACACTTGCACTTAAAAATTGTTAGCTATTATTATTCTCTCATATGGGTTATCATAGTACTGGTTATTGTCCCCAAATCCATTCTCTGCCTTCTCTGTGCCTCTGTATCATCCTTGACTCCTAACTTCTGAGGGTGAAAGAGAGAGATGCTGAGCTATTTGTCTTCCTTTGCTCCCTGGTTTGCTATGGTTCCGGCACAGTCTGTGTTCTTCTACAGCTTACTGTCCAATAGCCTGTTTTCCATGGTTCCATCTTTCAACTCGGCTCCTGTATTCAGTTTCCCCCATTTGCTTCTTTAGGCTTGGAGGTGGCAACGGCTCCCCACTATTGTTAGTTTCTTGGTATCTCAATATCCTTTACTGAATCCCCTAACTCTATTCATACCTCTCTGTACATAGACCTTCCAATAAAGTCTCTTCAAAATCCAGCATGCTGTCTGCTTTCTGACAGGCCCTTGACGACACAATTGCTCTTTTAAGTTTGCCAATCTAAAAGGGGGGAAATCTTTCATTTTTTTTTTAAATTGAGGAACAGCGTGGTTTTCCAGGACCCATCAACTCCAAGTCAAGTAGTTGTTTCAGTCTAGTTGTGGAGGGCGCAGCTCAGTGGCCCAGGTGGGGATCGAACCGGCAACCTTGGTGTTATGAGCACGGCACTCTAACCAACTGAGCTAACTGGCCACCCCTGAAATGGGGGAAATCTTGTTTAATTTAGATAAACATCATTTAATAAGGAAGTTATGCATCTTTTCATATGTTTATTAGCATAAATAATTCTTTTTATAATTGCTTCTTCTCCTTTGCCAGTTATTCTATTGATTGTTATACTTTCTGTTGTTGATTTGCAGGAACTCTTTTTATATTAGCTATATTGACCATTTCTCTGTTACATATGATGCAAATATTTTCTCCCTGT
>NW_017731457.1:1656407-1671786 GCF_001890085.2 Hipposideros armiger | reverse complement strand
CCGCCCCCTTACTGAGTCCCCTCCTCTCACAGAGCCCTCTGTCTTTCCTCCCTCTGGGCCCCAGTATACACCTTAATGAAATGGTGGTGAAAGAGATTTGACCTGGTCCAAAGTGGGAAGCCAGAGACGTTACCTTGCAACGTCCTTGCTCCCACACCTGGGCTATCCCTCACCCTGCTTAGAGCTCTTTAGAGCTGGCCTTGGAGGTTCTGTTTTGTCTGCTCCCGCCCCTCCCCCATCTCTTCTCTTCCCTACACTTCCCCGCTTGGATCTCCTGGCTATTCCTCCAGTATGCCACATGGGCTTCTGTGTTTGGGACATTGGGACACTTACAGATAACCACATGGCTCACTCCTTCCACCTTTCAGGTTTTTGCTCCCAGCAAGGCCTTCCCTGATCACACTATTTAAAATTACAACTACTCAACCCAAATGCCCTGTCCTCTTTTCATACTTTATATTCTTCTCCTCAGCATTTAACACCACCTGTCATGCTCTATATTTCTCCTATTTATTTTTTATTCTCTCTCTTTGCTCCAGTATGTCCCCAAAGGGGCAAGGATTTCTATTGGGTTTATTCATTGTGGTATCTTCAGTTCCTAGAACAGTATTGAGTAGTCAAGAGAAAGTTGGTTTCATGACATGAATGAAGGAAAGGCATCATCACTTTGTTATTGTTCTTGCAACCTTGGCCACCTGGGCCCTCCTCCTGGCATAAATGACTGATAATGGGACACTATTGTGTTACCTGAATTAGAGGGCTTTGTAATCGAATAGAAACCAGGGGCACTTCCAAGCTAGATAACAGACTTCATTGAGCCAGACCTAGAGGTTTTTCTGGTTTTCTCTACATCTCTCAAATCACAGGCATGTAGCCTGTGTCCTTTTCTATAAGAGCCCAAGTCCTGGGGTGATAGAAGAGTGAAGTAAACAGCGCCAGAGGCCCATGGAAACCAGGGTCCTACTTCTTGCAGGGACAAAGGTCTTGGGTGGGGCCTGTTGGGGCTAGGCTGGGCAGGGCTGGGAGTGCCCAGCTAGAGGGCCCAGCTGGTGCTGGGTGGGGGCTGCCCTGAAGGAAGTTTGTGGAGCCTAGGTCCATTTCAGTGGACTGCTGGCAGCCAGCTTCCTGGTTAGTGGGGGTGGCTTTGGGTCAGAAGCAGGGCAGAATCCCCAAGCAGTGTGGCTAGGCTTGGGGGAGTGGGGGTATGTCGAAGTTAGGTCCTTTTGGCCAGAGATTTTGTGTGAACAAGTCTTCATTTCTATGGGACAAATGCCTAGGAGTGCAATTTCTGGGTTGTATGGTTGTTGCAAGTTTAGGTGGNTTACAGTTATAGAGTAGCAACGAAAATAATTTTATGGTTGGGGGTCACCACAACATGAGGAACTGTATTAAGGGGTCGCGCGGCATTAGGAAGGTTGAGAACCGCTGGCCGGATAACCTGAGCCTGGCCCAGGAACGTTAACATCAGCCCTGAGCCAGATCCGTGGGTCTAGGGGCAGAAGCAATGTTGAGGCATTCCTGAATCCTGGGCCCCAGCCCTGTCATGTGTCTGTCTGGTTAGGGCAGCGTCAACAAGCAGAAAAACCAGTGGGCTTGAGGTTTCCATTTGTTGCTACCTGGGAAACACTCTGGTGATGGTGTGTTGGGGAGGAGTCAACCTGGGGGCCTGCCCACCCCTCCTCACTTCGTTAGGTACGTCCCAGTGGACGGGCTGTTGGTTAGTGAGGGTCTCTTTTTTGGGGGGTGTCAAGCCGCTGGAGGGGAGGCCTTTTGAACCCCTGCTATGCTGAGGTGATGTGGCGGGAGGGGAAGAAACGGAATACAGAATGAGAACTCGCTACCTCGGCAAGGAGGTCGAGTCTACACTTATGCGTCCCTGTTCCCACTAGTCCCGACTCCGCTGTGAAGTGGAATCGTGTTCTCACCCTCATATTACTGCTGTGAAAATGGAGACGTGGAGGTGAAGTAACCCAGCTCCAATCACTCAGCCCGTGCGTGGCCCAGCCCGCATTCTTTCCCGGGCTGTGTGACTGCTAGTGCAGTGTTCCGCCTTTCTGGCTGACCGCAGGCCCAAGGGGTGCGGCCTGCGGGGGCGAGGACATTGCACACGGGTGGCGACGGTGTTGAATGGGTTAAGGCAGGGAGGCGGCGGGTGTCGCGTAACCGCACCTGGACCAGTATCGGTCACGTGGCCGGGGTTTCACCTGCCCCGCTGAGCAGGGACAATCAGGCCGCTGTTCCGCGGTTGGTCGCCATGGTGACAGGAGTGCGCCTTGGGAGGTCACCAGGGCAAATTCCTGCCGGTCAGCCGGGTGGGGCAGGAGTGTCAGTCGTGTTGGGGCAGGCTGAGGCTCTCAGAAGACCCCTTGAGGTTTCTCAGGGGGATGTCCTTAGGGGCCCCGTATGTGACTCCCACCCAACCTCCTACCATCTCATCCCTCCCCATCCCCCCCGTCCCCCGCCCCCACAGTTTAGCTTCTCTCTTCACAGATTTTGAATCTGAGTTTATTAACCTGCCAGGACTTTCATCTATATTGTCTTGTTTAATCTGCACAGCAGCCTTTCCCTCATGGGAGTGGTAATCCCCTGTGCCTCCCCCAGACTCACTGAGTACTTTGAGAACATTCCTTTCTTCAACAACCAACGGACACTTTTGGAAGTCTCTACTACTTGCCTTTCTACACACAGGCACCTTTCTAGGCATAACCTTGAACAAAACAAACGTGAGCCCCACAACGGTAGGTTCTATGGAGTATTTATTTTCTTCAGAGCAGGTTGGGAAGGCCCCTGGGGACCGTTGTCAGAAGGCAGGGACTGCACATGGCCATCCCATAGCTCTGGTGTCTAGAACACCTCTGCCCCCCCCACCCCCACCCCGTGTTCCTCCCCTCCAAACTTTGCTCCAGGTCCACAGATCCTCCAGTTCCTGCTTTTATCCACTTACTTCTCTGCTCCAGAGCCTTGCTAAGAGCAACGCTCATCAACCTTTTCTCTACCCAGTCTCATGTGCACCGTCACTGCAGCCCCAATAGTAGTCTCATCACATGCACAGATTCTTAAAGTGGAGGGAGTGGAGGGAATCTTCCTTTTTGAAAACCAGCAACCTCCACTCCCTGTTGACAAACATCACCCTGCAAGGTACACTCCAGCCTCCCGACCTGTATTTTGGAGCCTTCATTTATTGAGAACCTACTATGTGCTAGGCACTGGAGATGCCAGGGGGAGCCCAGATCAACTCATAGACCTGACAGTCTGGTAAGGACTATACCAAAGGATGTATAATCACACGTGGAGTAAAAATGCAAAGGAAAGTGAGAGTAGAAAACTGAGGAATCCAACAGGCCCTGGGGGCAGGTAAGGTGGCTCTAAAAAAGAGATGTTTGAATGGAGATCTGAAGGCTGAGTAGGAGTCTGCCAGGTGAAGGGTTTACAGTGGAAGAGGGTGTTCCACAGTGGGAACACCATGTGCTATGGCCAAACCACCCCGTCTCTCCGCGCAGAATCTTAGAGCCATTCTTTTTTTTTTAAAGATTTTTATTGGGGAATTGTGAGATGGGAACAGTGCTGGGGAATTGGGGGAAGGGGAACAGACAAGTCGCTGTCTTTTGTTCTTTAGTCTAGTTGTAGAGGACGTTGCTTCACTGGCCCAAGTTGGCACCATCATTGCACTCTTCCCGGGCGAGGCAGGTCAGTTGCCGGCTTCTGCAGGGCCTCTCACTGTGGCTTCTGGCCACTCACGCTGGCTGCTGGCTACACATGGTAGCCCATGGCAGCCCACTGCAGCAGGGGCTGCAGCCTATGCTGTTGNGACACCTCTGCCTGGTGGTCTTACAGGATTACCAAACTCTGTACACTCAAAACTGAAACCATCCTCTTCCCCTGGCAACCTGGTCTCCTATTTTGGTAAATGGCACCACCATCCAATCACTGACCGAGGACGGAAAGTTAGGGTTCTCCTACTTCTTCCCTCCCCCCAACCCCACATATCCATATCCAAATGATTCTCAAGTCCTGCTCGTATTGATTCCTTAGCAGCTCCCATCAGGCTCTGCCCCCAGCCCTGCTGTCTCTGCCTTAGTTCTGAACTGCATCGTCTCACACCAAAATGGCTATAGAACCTCTTAGATATAGCCTCCCACCTTCATTGGCCTCCTTGAATCCCAGCTCTGCAGGGGCTGCTGGAGAGGTTATTTGACAGCATAATTAACCAGGTGCGTCCCTGCCATGATTACCATTACACTGGAGAAAGGTCCAAAGTCTGTCAATCTGCCCATGAAGATCTCCATGCCTTGGTCTCCTCTGGGCCCGTGGGCCTCATTACCACTTCCTCTCTCACCTTGCTTTCCATCCAGCCATGTGGAATCTCTGTGCCCTTGCCCTGGACACAGGCTCCACTTTTCCCACTGCCTGAACATCCTTCACTTTCTACAAGATGCCAGTGTTTCCACACCTTGTTTACCTCCAGCATTAGCGTGTCACCAGAGAATTCTGCGTTCCTCCTCTTTCCCTCCCTCGAGGTCCCAGAAAGAAAATGAGGCCCCTCTCTCATCTTTCCTCCAGGTGAGAAGATTCTGCCCAGCTTTACTTTTGGTAAAAAAACAATAGGCCTTTTTGTTCTGTTCTTCCAAATATGAAATCATAGCATTGAATGTGCTCTTTCACGCGGCTCAGGGGAAATTCGGATGAGCAGCCACGCTGTAGAAAACACAAACCCAAATGGCACAGCCTGGGGAAGAGGGTCCCTGACACCTCCCCCCACCCCCATGCCTCTCTCAGCCACACATGCCAGGAGTGCCCAGGCCTGTCTCTCTAGATTGGCCCTTAATCCTCTGCATTCCCAGTGAGTAGGCCAAATGCCCACCTAGCGAGCATCCAGTTTACAATCCCACTTTCTTGGTTACCGAACCTCTGTCCCTCTAAGCTTCATCCCCAGCAGAATCCAGCCAAGGCCAACCCTTGCAGTGAGGTGGAGACTTGTCTGCGGCGCTCAGGACAAGGAGGCGCCGGCAACTGCAAAACGAAAGACTTTTATTGAAGAACAAGTGGCCCTTTTCAAGACTGCCCGTCCCTGCCCAACGCGGGCTTTGGGGTCGCGGCCCAAGTGGGAGGACAAGTAGGGGGGCCACTCTACCCCGCGCTCCAGAGGCGGAGGTTTCATTGTCTATGCGGGCTGGTCCCCGGGCTCCGCTGTCCCGCTCCCTGTCCCCGAAGGGGTGGCAGCTGGAATTGGGACGCTGGGCTGGCCCCTCCCAATCCAGCGAGAGGAGCTGCCAGACATCTGGGGCGGGCTGGTCTCCCATGCAAGGCGGCTCGCTGGACTGGTGGGCGCTTCAGCGCATGGGGGTGGTGGGGTCTCCGCGCTGTTGCCCCTCAGACATAGTCCTTGCGGTCGTAGGCTGTGCTGGTGCCAGTGCCCGGGCCCGTGGAGCGCGGCGCCGAGTAGAGGATCTTGGTGGGCGCATACTTCTTCTCGCGCGGCGGGCAAGAGCAGCAGAGCAGCGCGCCCCCCAGCAGCTGCATCGCCGCGGCCGCCCAGCCCACGTACAGGCCCGCGCCGATCTCGCGCTTCTGAGCATCCGGCACCAGGGGGTTGTAGAAGTCCCGTACGATGGTGTTGGCGGACCAGGACACCGGAACGAGGGTGAGCAGGGCGGCCAGCAGGAAGAGCACGCCAGCCACGATGGTGATCTTGGCTTTGGCAGTGTCGTCCTGCACGCAGTTGGTGCACTGGGCGCCCACAAGCGCCACGAGGAGCCCAAATGCACCCAGCAGGATGGCGACGACGATGAGGGCACGGGCCGCCTGCAGGTCCTGGGGCAGCGCCAGCAGCGAGTCGTACACCTTGCACTGCATCTGGCCGGTGCTCTGCACCACACAGTTCATCCACAGGCCCTCCCAGGTGATCTGTGCCGTGATGATGCTGCTGCCGATGAAGGCCGTNAATCTTGCCAGAGAGTTGTCTGTTTTTATTAGTGTTTTTCAAACACCGGCTTTTGGCTTTGTTCATCTTTTCTTTTGGTTTGTTTCCCATTTTATTAATTTTTAGTTTTCATTATTTCCCACCTTGTAATTTGTTCGGCTTAACTCTTCTGTCCTTTTCCTAACTTTTTAAATTGAATACTTAGCTCATTTGTTTTGAGCCATTCCTTTTTTTTTTTTTTTTAACTAACAAGTTTTTCTGTTTTATTGGGGAGTGGAGGGCAGTGTCACTGGCCCTCATATGTGGGATCCGAACCCGGGCCCTCTGGCGTCCCAAGCCAGTTCTTAACCATCGTGCCACTCGGCCGGGCCCAGGAGCCATTTTGACGCCTTCTTCCTTACACCCCCACCCCCATCCAAGCTCTCACATAGTTCTGCTGATTTTTATCTCCCAGATAGCTCTGATATCCATCCACTTCTCTCCATCTTCATGGCCCCATTTCTCCCCAGCAGTGTTGCCTCCTCACTGGACTTGTCCATTTTGGCCCCTCCAGTCCCTAAATGTTAACCAGCAAGATCTTGTATTTCTATGTTAATCTAGTTTGTTCCTTCCTACGTTTTTCTATTTTTCTGTGCTCATTGCCCCCTGGGGATAAACATATGTGTCAGACCAGAGAGTAGAAAAGCTGGTTTATGTGTTTCAAAAACTGAAGTCCTGAGGGGAAGGGACTGCATCAGCAGAGACAAGTGTCTTGGACAAGAATGCAAGGGGAAGTCCGCCACCTGCTTCTTGCAGGGTCCCCAGAGAGGAACGACCCATGGGTTTAATAGGCAGGCAGGACCTTAGGCAGCTCGCAGAATATCCCCCAGTCCCAAGCCCAAACAGACACAGTGTAAACCATAGGAAAGAGGAAGCCAGCGAGACAGGATGGTTCTATCTGAGCAGTGATCACTGTTGCCTGAGGGCTGGATGCTGTCCAACCTCCTCCTCCCCTCAGCCTCTTCCTTGCCCTTCCCCCACCACCCAAGCAAGTTGGCCCTGCTGAATATCCTGGACTGGTGTCCCAACCTCAAGAGGATTAAAGTTCAACTTGTTTCCAACTGCCTGGGCAGAGTGGAGCATCCAGGATAGAATGTCATTGCATGTCTCAGTTGGTGGACTGACTTTCATAACTGCCACAATGCCACACACATTCATCAACTGACTTTCTTTATAGATCAACAATCCAATAATTCATTAACAAATATTTACTGAGCACCTGCTAATGCCAAGTATGAATTATAGAGCTAGGAATATGGCAATTACATGGCCCCGTTCCTCAAGGAACACACACACACACACACACACACACACACACACAAACACACAACAAAAAACCCTGGCTTTTCTTCTCTCCAGTGGAGAAGACAGGACATAAACAAAGAAATAAATATGTGATAAATTCAGAGAGCAGGCTGCTATGTTCGATAATAATTGGGGTGGGAGATAATTAAGTAGGGCGATAAGGAAAAACCTCAGGTAAGGTGACATCTGAAGGATAAGAAGGAGGTAGTCATGTGAACAACTGGGGGAAAAGTGTTCTAGGCAGAAGGAATAGCAAGTGCAAAGGCCCTGAGGCGCATAAGGCCTTCTCTTGTTAGAGGAAGTTGGAGCAGAGAAAGCAAGGGAGAAAGCATATATGAGGTGGGCTATGGTTAGTCCAAGCAGGGCCTGGGGGGGAGATCTGGTCTTTATTCTAAGAGAAATGAGAACTGGTAACGGGTTTAAGCAGGAAGAGGCATGGCTTACATTTTTATAGGATTGTTTGGCTGCATGGGAGAAGGTGGGGGACAGATTAAAGGGGAAATGGAAGAGGGGAAGGACAAGCAGCTAGGAGGCTGTTGCGCTTGTCCAGTTGGGACATGATGGTTATTTTTTATTGGAAGGTGGCTGTGGAGGTAGAGAGAGAGAGAGAGAGAGGGAGGTTTTTATTATTATTAAAGCTTATTGGGGTGACAATGGTTAGTAAAGTTACATAGGTTTCAAGTATACAATTCTGTAATGCATCATCTAATATCACATTGTGTGTTTACCACCCAGAGTCAGTTCTCCTATCACCATATATTTGATCCCAGAGATAGATAGATTTGAGATATATTTTGAGTTAGAATTAATAGGATTTGATGAAGAGTTGGGTGAGTAGAGAGAAAGATGGTGGTGAGGAAAAGGAAGGAACCAAGGACAACTCCCAGGTTTCTGGACTGAACATGTGCATAGTTGTGCTGTTTACTGACTTGGGGAAGGCTGGAGAGAAACATTTTTTTCCCTCTACAGGGTACCAGTGTTGGGAGAATCTAGAGTTCCACTTGAGGCATGCTAGGTTTGAGATGCCCCAGAGATATCATAAAATACTTGGCTCTCCATATCCTCAGGTCTCACATCCATGGATTCAACCAACTGTGGATCAAAAATATTGGAAAAAAATTATTATGAAGTTCCAAAAACAAAAACTTGAATTTGCCACAGCTGAGCACAATGCTGAATCCACGTGAATGGAGTGATACATTAGTGTACCCTGCTGTAGCCTTTATGCAAATACTGTACTATTTTCTATTAGGGACTTGAGCATTTTTGGATTTGGGTATCTGTAGGGGTCCTGGAACCAGTCCTCTGTGAATCCTGAGGGACGACTCTAGTTAACATTTACTGAATGCTTAATACGTGCCAAGCACTGTTCTAAGTGCTTTATATCCCTTCACTTACATTCATTATATCCATAAACTCATTTAATCCTCATAATGGCTGTGAGAGGGTACATGTGTTATTTATGATTTCTCCTTCATAACTGAGATAATTGAGTCACAGAAAGGATAGTTAATTTCTCAGGATTACGCAGCTTGGAAGCTGCAGGGCCAGGATCTAATCCCAAGTGGTTGGGATCTAGGGGCCATACTGTTAACTGCTTTCCACCGCGGCCTCTGAGGTATTCAAGGAGGCAGCTGGACACCTGCGCTGGGAGTTTGGAGGAGAGGTCCGGGAGCCAGAGGATGTGAAAACCATGGGAATAGGAGAGACCATCAAAGGGGACAACAGCACATGAGAGGAAGCAGGCCCAGGGCAGAGGACCCTTGGATTTAAGTAGAGGAAGACCCAGGAAGGGAGCCAGGAGAGTGAGCATAGAGGGAGGAGAAGGCCAGTTGAGGGTAGTGTCAAAGGGCAAGATAAGTGGAGATCCTGTGGAGGAGGGAACAGTCAACTATGTCAGAAATTGCTGAGAGTTGTGAGGAAGCTCCAGTTAAAAAAGTGACCGTTGACTATGGCAACCTGGAGACCGCTGGGGACCTTGCCGGTAGCAGCTTTAAGGCATGAAGTTGTGGGGGAAGAGCAGTCCAGAGTGGCTGATTGGCATGTGGGAGGGGAGGAAGCAAAATTGGGGGTGAGATAACTTGAGAAGGTGAGCAGAGAAACGGGGTGGCATCCGTTTGGAGATGTGAAGTCAGGAAACTATTTTTTNCCACTCGGCCGGCCCATTCACCCATTTTTGAATGGTTGTTTTTTTGTTTTTGTTGTTGAGTTTTGGGAGTTTTCTATATATTCTGGATATTAATTTCTTATCAGATATACGATTTGTGAATATTTTCTCCTAGTCCATGAGTTGCCTTTTCACTCTGTCCATAATAACCTTTGATGCATAAAGTTCTAAATTTGCATCAAGTCCAATTTGTCTGTTTTTTTATTTTGTTGCTTGTACTTTGTTGTCAAATCCAATAAATTGTTGCCAAATCCAGTGTTGTGAGTTTTGTCCTATGTTTTCTTCAAATAATTTTATAATTTTATTTCTTATGCTTAGGTCTTTGATCCATTATGAGTTAATTTTTGTATATAGCGTTAGGTAAAGGGTCCAATTCTTTTGCATATGGATATCCAGTTTTCTCAACACCATTTGTTGAAAAGACTGCCCTTTTCCAATTGAGTGTTCTTGGCACCCTTGTTGAAAGTCATTTTAACACATATGCAGGACTTTATTTCTAGGGGTGGCTGGTTAGCTCAGTTGGTTAGAGTGTGGTGCTAATAACGCCAAGGTTGCTGGTTAAATCCTGATATGGGCCAAAAAAAAAGGGTTTATTTCTAGGCTCAATTCTTTTCTGTTGGTCTATTTGTCAGTCTTTATGCCAGTACCATAGTGTTTCGTTACTGTAGCTTTGCAATAAGTCTTGAAATCAGGAAATGTGAGTCCCCCAACTTTGTTCTTCTTTTTCAAGATTGTATTGCCTATTTGTGTATAATCTTTATTTTTGCTTACCATTTCGCCCCCTATTCTGATGTTCTCTGGTTCCTTCTTTTATCATTTCCCTTCTGTTTAGAGATTTTCTTTTAGTTATTCTTTTGTGACAGTAGTTCTGTTTGTAACAGATAAGGTCATTTTCCTTCATCTGCAAATGTCTTGATTTTTCCTTCATTCCTGAAGGATATTTTCACTGACTATGGGATTCTATATTCTTTTCTTTCAGCACTTGAAAAATAATTTGCCACTTTCTCTGGCCTTCATGGCCTCTGATGAGAAATTTGCTGTCATTCTAAGTGTTTTCCCTTATAGGTAAGGTGTTGCTTTTCTCTGGCTGCTTTTAAGATTTTTTNTTCTTATCTGGTAAACCTGAAACTATACCCATTAAATAACTCATTTTTCTCTCCTTCCCCCAGCCCCTGGTAACCATCATTCTACTTTCTGTCTGTATGGCTTTGACTACTCTATGTACCTTGTATAAGTGGAATCGTACAGCATTTCTCTTTTTGTTACTGGCTTATTTCAGTTAGCATAACATCCTCAAGCCTCATCCATATTGTACCATAGGAGGCCTGACAATTAAGTTCACGAACTTGTTGCAACAATGTTGCTAACCTTTTTTTGATATCAGGGGGATTATTCATTATGAATTTGTACCAACTAAACAAACAGTTAACCAAGTTTACTATTTGGAAGTGCAGAAAAGGCTGCATGTAAAAGTTAGACAAAAACAACCTGAACTTTTTGCCAACAATTCATGGCTCTTGCATCACAACAATGCACCAGCTCACACGGCACTGTCTGTGAAGGAGTTTTTATCCAGTAAACAAATAACTGTATTGGAACACTCTCCCTACTCACCTGATCTGGCCCCCAATGACTTCTTTCTTTACCTGAAGAGAAAAGAAATATTGAAAGGAAGACATTTGGATGACATGCAGGATATCAAGGGTAATACAACAACAGCTCTGATGGTCATTCCAGAAAAAGAGTTCCAAAATTGCTTGAAGGTTGGACTAGGCACTGGCATCGGTGCATAGTTTCCCAAGGGGAAAGAAGACTGTAGTGATATTCAGCAATGAGGTATGTAGCAGTTTTTCTAGGATGAGTTCGCGAACTTAATTGTCCGACTCATATGTCAGACTTTCCTTACTTTTTAAGGCTGAACAATATTTCATTGAATGTATATACCATATTTTGCTTATCCACTTATCCATAGACATTTGCATTGCTTTCCACCTTTTGGCTATTGTGAATACTGCTATGAACATGGGTATGCAAAATATCTCTTTGAGACCCTGATTTCAATTCTTTCGGGTATATTGGATCATATGGAAGCTTTATTTTAAATTTTTTAATCCATACTGTTTTCCACAGTGTCTATACCGTTTTACATTGCCCCAATAGTCGACAAGGGCTCCAATTTCTTCATATCCTTGCCAACAGTTGTTATTTTATGTTTTTTTGGTAGTAGCCATCCTAATGGGTGTGGAATGATATTTCATTGTGGTTTTGATTTGCATTTCCCTAATGATTAGTGACATTGAGCATCTTTTCAGGCCATTTGTATATCTTCTTTAGAGAAGCATCTATTTAAGTCCTTTGCCTATTTTTGAATCAGTTATTTGTTTTTCTGTTATTGAATTTTAGGAATTCTCTGTATATTCTGCATAGTAATCCTTTATCAGATATATGATTTGCAAATATATCCAAAAACCATTCTGTGGGTTGCCTTGTCACTCTTCCATAGTGTCCTTTGATGTACAAAAATTTAAATTTTCAAGAAGTCCAAATTGTCTGTTTTTTCTTTTGTTCCCTGTGCATTTAGTGTCATATCCAAGACATTGTTGCCTAATCCAATGTCGTGAAGCTTTCTCCTTCTTTTATTCTAAGAGTTTTATAGTTTTAGTTCTTGTTTTTAGGCCTTTGATCCATTTTGAGTTAATTTTTGTATATAGTGTTAGGCAAGGATCCAACTTCATCCTTTTGCATGTGGATATCCAGTTTTCTCAACACTGTTGATAAGACTGTCCTTTCCTCATTGAGTGTTCTTGGCATCCTTGCTGAAAATCATTTGACCAAATATGTGAAAATTTATTTCTGGGTTCTCTATTCTATTCCTTTGGTCTATTTGTTTGTTTTTATGCTAGTACCACACTGTTTTGATTACTGTAGCTTTGTAATATGTTTTGAAATTCAGAAGTGTAGGTCCTCCAACCTGTTGTTCTTATTGATTATTCAGGTCTCTTGAGAGTCCATATGAATTTCAGGATGAATTTTTCTATTTCTATTTCTATAAAAAATGACATTGGGTTTTGATAGGAATTTCATTGAATCTGTAGATTCCTTGGGTAGTATGAACATTTTAGCAATTTTAGGACTTCCAGTCCATGAACATGGGATGGCTTTCTATTTATTTGTGTTTTCTTTAATTTCTCTCATTAATGTTTTGTAGTTTTCAGTGTACAAATCTTTTACCTCCTTGGTTAGGTTTATTTGCAAGTATTTTATTCATTTTGATGCTATTGTAAATAGAATTGTTTTCTTAAGTTCTTTTTCAGTTTGTTCATTTGTTTTATATTTTTTATGCAATCAAATCTGATCATCTTTGACTCTTTCTGGAGTTTGTATCTTATTTCAATCTTATAAAAGTAGTTTTCTGTATTGTCTTCTAGTTCTTTCATAGTTTTGTTTTGTTAGATTTTTAATCCTATTTAAAATCCTTTCTATTCTCTGCTCCCAAATGGCTCTTAGAATCCCACTCAGACTCCATGGCATGCCTTAAGAGGCCCTGCATTCCCAATGAGTTGCCAATTCCCCAGTGATGATTAGAACTTGGATAGAAGGGAAGGCAGAAGGAGAGAGACAGTAAAGGTGCAGAGACTGGAACAGCAGGATATGCTTAGGAGAACAGCTCCAGCTCCATTATTGGGTCTGGAAAGGAGGATCTAAAGGGCTTGGGAAGCCAGGCAGAGAAATTTGGATTGAATTGTAACTCCATGTCCCTACTCAATTTTTTCAACCTTTTCTCTTATTATCCTGTATACAAATTTTCTACTTCAACCAAGTTGGCCTTCTGGTCACACCCATGCATATTGCTTTTGTGCCTTCCTCCTTGCCTTTGCCCAGTCAGTGACTCCTGCTTGGAAGGCCTTCTCCTCTTAGCTCTGCTCATCTGAAACCTACTTATTCAAGTCCTGGCTCAGGGACCCCTCCACAAAGCCTTCAGACCATTACAGCTCTTTGTGATCTCTGAGTACTTCTACAACCAAACTGCTGTTCCTTGATTGCATATAAAACAGTCATTTTCTTCAAATTGCACCATGAGCATGGGCCTTGTTTCTCCTTTCCTAGCATCAGCTCTGTGCTGGGCATTCTGCTAGGGGACATACAAAGGTGAACAGGATGCATAGTGCCCCTCCCCCAAAGAGCTAAGGGTCTAAGGGCAGGAGAAAGAAAAGAGGTGATTCTGGCAGAGTGACAAATGCCATGGTGTAGTCCTGGATGCATAAGACTCTATGGGAACAGGCTGGCTATCAGGGAAGCTTCTGTCAGCTGAGACCTGAAGTGACCTCTAAGCTCCCCAAGAAGGTGAGGTAAAGATGGGGAAACTGTGCCAAGATGAGAGAACAACTTGTGCTGAGGGTCCCGAGAGTGCAGGGTTTTTGAGAAAACGAAGGAGATCTAATGGGGTTGGGCCTTGGTGGCAGTGGGACAATATGGAGAGTGCAAACAGAGACTGAGAGGCAAGCATGGCTCTGCCCTCGCAGGGCCTCCTAAGGCATGCCACAGAATCTGGGTGGCATTCTAAGAGCCATTTGGGAGTAGGGGACTGGAAGGGTTTTAAATAGGGGAGTGATGTGGTCAGATTCAGGGCTGTGTCACTCTAATAGTCACTTGGTTATGCTGAGGTGAATAGCTTGGAAAGCAGCATAGCTGGTTTGGGATTGTGGAGAGGGAGCCTGGAGGCAGGAGATCCTCTTGAGGCTGTTACAGAAAGATGACTGTGGCCTGGTTGGAGTCATGGCAGTGCAAGCAGGGAAGAAGAGAGGTAGACACATCTAGAAATAATGACAAGGTTGACAGGGGAGGGGCTGGTAATTGACAGGAGGTGGCAGAGCCTGAAGTCCAGTGTCATCAGTTTGTGAGCTGTGGTGGCTTCACTGTGTAATGCCTACTTTGCAGGATTCCCGTGGGGATAAAATAGAGCAGGGACTGTATTGCCTCTCTTACAGAAGAGAGCAGGAGGTGGCCAGTGACTTGCCTAATGCCCCTCAGTGGGCACCAGAGCCAGTGCCCTCACTCTCTCCTTTACCTGCTCTGCACAGCATACTTGTCTTGGCACACATGACCTTAAATGGAGCTCTGGTAGGGGAGGGGGGAGGAAGGTACTGTCTGTTCTTCCAGGCCTGCCGCAGACCTTGAGGGAGCCACAATAAATGCTGTGTTTGTTTGATAAAGCATTTGGCTTTTGGTCTCCACAGCAAGAAGAGCTAGAACAGGTGTGGCAAGACCAGGGAGGCCTGCGGCACCACAGTGGGGGGGGGGTGAGACAGAGCCCCAGGGCCTGGCAGGGGGCTCTAGGGCTGTGGATTTTGAAATCTGGGGACTTTCTCAAGACCCAGCCATTTCGCTCAAGTTTCCAGGCACCTGCCTGGCTGAATACACCACAATATTTACTATACTTACTCACGTTAATTAAGGTCCTACTGTGTGCCTAACATCGTGCCAGGCACTTTTCATACACAGGCATGCCTTCATTCCACAAGCTGGTGCTGGCCTACACTGGGCACTGCAGACAGAGAAAAACTCAGTACAGTGCCTCTGACCTTGGGAGATGACCTTTTGATGGGGAAATCTGACAAGAAACAAAACAACAACACTGTGTGGTATGTGCTGTGATGGGATGAGAAGAGGCTACATGGGAACCCAGAGAATGACTTAGTTAATCCTCAACACAGTCCAGTGCTATTATCATACCCATTTTGTAGATGAGGAAACTGAGGCCCAGAGGAGTTAACTGCTCTGCTTTTTTGGTCATTTTGGTTCTGACTAATTTTTTTCTGCGTGGGATGATAAAGATGAAAAAGACAAGTTAGAGAGGCCCTCATGGATCATCTGGTCCAATCCCCTTGTTGAAATGATGGGGAAACTGAGACCCAGAAGGGGAAGGGAATTGCTCAGAGTCACACGGG
>NW_017731457.1:1649071-1650722 GCF_001890085.2 Hipposideros armiger | reverse complement strand
TTCCCAAGCCAGCTCTTAACCAACGTGCCACTTGGCCGGCCCTGCAAGTTTAGTTTTTAAAGAAAATTTCAAACTATTTTCTAAATTGCTGTACTATGTTACATACCCACCAGCAATGTGTGAACAAGCAATCTAGGTTCTCTGCATTCTCACCAACATATTGTCACTATATCTTACTTTAGTCATTCTGATAGGTGTGTAGTGGTATCTTATTGTGGTTTTAATTTGCAGTTCTGTAGTGACTAATGATGTTAAACATCTTTGTGCTTGTTTGTCATCTGTATATCTTTTTCATTGAAATGTCTCTTCATGTCTTTTGTTCATGTTCTAAGTGGATTGCTTGCTTTTTTTTTTAACTGTTGAGTTTTGATAGTTGTTTATATATTGTAGACAGTATTCCTTTGTTGAATGCGTGGCTAGAAAATATTCTTCCATTCTATGGTTTATCTTGTTGACATCTTAACAGGGTCTTCCACAGAGCAAAAAATTTATTTTTATGTTTTATTTTATGTGTTTATTTTGTATCCTGGGACTTTGCTGAACTCAGTTATTTTGGGAGTTTTTTTGTAGATTTCTTGGGGTTTTCAACACAGACAATCATGTCATCCGTAAATAAGGATAGATTTATTCCTTCCTTTCAGATCTGTATACCTTCTACCTCCTTTTTTTCCCTTCTTATTCTTTATTGCACTGGCTAGAACTTCTAGCACTAGTTGAATAAGAGTGGTAAGAACAGCCATCCTTGTTTTGTTCCTGATCTTAAGGTAGATTTCACCATTGAGTATAATGTCTCAACTGAAATGACTATGTGATTTTTCTTCTTTAGTTTGTTCATGTGGTGGATTACATTAATTAATTTTTGAATATTGTACCAGTCTTACATGCCTGGAATAAACCCCACTTGATCATGGTGTATAATTCTTTTTATATGTTGCTGAATTCTATGAGCTAATATTTTGGTAAGGATTTCTAAGTTTACATTCATGAGAGACAATGGTCTGAAGTTTTTCTATTTTTGTACTATATTTGTCTAGTTTTGGTATTAGGGTAATACTACATCAAATAAATTGGACAATGTTCCCCCCTATTCTATTTTCTGGAAGAGATTATGTAGAAATGATATTAATTCTCATTTAAATTTTTGTAGATGTAATGGTTAATTTTATGTATCAATTTGACTGGGCTAAGGGATGTCCAGATAACTGGTAAGACATTATTTCTGGGAGTGTCTGTGAGGGTGATTCTGGAAGAGATTAGTATTTGAATTGGTAGACTGAGTAAAAAGATCACTCACCAGTGTGGGTGGGCATCATCCAATCCATCGGGAACCTGAATGGAACAAAAAAACAAAGGAAGGGCGAATTCCCTCTCTTTCTTCTTGAGCTGACATCCACCTTTTCCTGCCATGGGACATTCACACTCCTGGTTCTCAGGCCTTCAGACTCGAACTGATTTAAACCACCGGGTTTCCTGGTTCTCCAGCTTGCAGATGGCAGGTTGTCGGACTTAACTGCCTCCATAACCGTGTGAGCCAATTCCTGTAACAAATTGCCTCATGTATATCTATATACAGAGGGTGCCAAAAAAATGTATACACATTTTAAGAAAGGAAAATACTATATTAATGTATACCAATAACAAAAGATGAATA
>NW_017731457.1:1642502-1646666 GCF_001890085.2 Hipposideros armiger | reverse complement strand
GCCCCTACTGTAAGATTTTTTATTTAAACATTCACCGTATCATTTGATCACACCTCGTAGATATACTCGTATATCCTATTAGTTCTGTTTCTCTGGAGAACTCTATGTCTGAGTGTATAATTTTGTATAGCGATTTTAGTGATTGTTCTGGATATTACATTATATGTATATAATATCACAGTCTATTGGTGTTATCATTTCAATGTTATCAGTTCAAGTGAAGTATAGAAACCTTACCTCTCTTTATGTTTCTTTACCCTCTCCCATTTATAATCTAATTGTGTTAAATATTTCCTTTCTATATATTTAGAAACACATCAGTGTTTAATTTGTGCTTCAACTGTCAAACATAATTTAGAAAACTCAAGAGGAGAAGGAAAACCTATTGTATGAACCTACTTATATTTTTATAAACTTGTATAATTTATATATTTTTAATTGGTTGACTTTTGCTACTATTTAAATATAAAAGCAATGCATGTTTATATATGAAAATCAAAATGGAAAAGAACCTTAGAAAAATTATAATCCTGTCCACTTAAAGGTACCATTACTGACAACTGGTTGTATAAGTCTCAAGACACTTTTCTAGTCATTTCTATTCAAAAGTGGTATCTACTAGAATGAAAACTTGATGATCTTAGGGACCTTGTCTGTCTTAGGGACCACTTTATTTTTAATACTAGAATACTTTAATACCCACCAGAGAACAAGCACTAAGTACTTGTTGAATGAATGATGTTCTATTGTATTACTGTTTTGTAACATACTGTAATTAAAATTTTTTTAATTAAAAAGTTTTACTTTTTTATTGTGGTAAAATACACACAAAATTTACCATCTTAACCATTAAGTGTATCATTCAGTGGTACTAAATACATTCATATTGTGCAACCATCACCACCATCCTTCTCCAAAATGCTTTTTTCATCTTGCAAATCTGAAACTCTATGAGTTCTGACAATTAAGTTTGCGAACTCATCCTAAAAAAAGAGCTACAGACCTCATTGCTGAATATCACTATGGTCGCCTTCGATGTACTCCCTTTGGGAAGCTATGCACTGATGTCAGCACCTAGTCCACCCTTCAAAGCAATTTTGGAACTCTTCTTCTGGAATGGCCATCAGAGCTGTCATCGTATTACCCAGATGTCCTGAATGTCATAAAAATGTCTTCTTTCAATATTTCCTTTCTCTTTGGGTAAAGAAAGAAATTATTGGGGGCCAGATCAGGTGAATAGGGAGGGTGTCCCAATGCAGTTATTTGTTTACTAGCTAAAAACTCCCTCACAGATAGTGCTGTGTGAGCTGGTACATTGCCATGATGCAAGAGCCATGAATTATTGGTGAAAAGTTCAGGTCATTTTCATCTAACTTTTTCATGCAGTCTTTTCAGCACTTCCAAATAGTAAACTAGGTTAACTGTTTGTCCATTTGGTTCAAATTCATAATGAATAATCCCTCTGATACAAATAAAGGTTAGCAACATCGTTTTGACTCTTGATTTGGACTGATGGAACTTTGTTGATTGTAGAGAATTGGCTGACTTCCATTGTGCATTTTGATGGTTTGTTTCAGGGTCATATTGGTACACCCATGTTTCATCACCAGTAACAACACGGCCCAAAATATCATCTTGCCTCTCTAAAAAGCCTTGGCAAACTTCGACTCTCCTTTGCTTTTGTTTTTTTGGTGAGCTTCTTCAGGACCATTTTTGCACACACCTTTCTCATGCCAAGATTTTCAGGTAAGATTTTCCTGTTTCTCTATCGATGTTTACTTGGTTAGCTATGCTTCTCACAGTCAGCTGATGATTTTGACGCACAATTCGATGAATTTTTACAATGTTTTCATCAGTTCTGCTCATTACTGGCCTCCCTGACCTCCCTTCATCAGTGACGTGTTCTCTCTCCTCTGAAAAACGTTTAATCCATTTGTACACTGCCGTTTTCTTCATGGCATTATCCCCATAAACTTGGACTAACATGTCCCTGATTTCACTTCTACTCTTGCCAAGTTTAGTAAGAAATTTAATGTTTCTTCATTGCTCTAATTCAAACTCAGACATTCTCATGATGGCACAAAAAACACGCAACAACAATAATGAACGCCACTCAGCAAGATACTGCCACACACGAACATAGTTGTGAGACACTGGTATATATACCAAGGTTATGAAACCTTATGGAGCTGTTTGTACAGTGCTGCCAATGTAAGCGCACAGTGGCAAGTTCATGAACTTAATTGTCAGAACTCGTATACTCATTAAACACTAATTCCTAACTCCCCCGTCCCTGGCCTTTGGCAACAACCATTCTACTTCCTGTTTCTATGAACTTGACTATTCTATGCCGCATATAAGTGGGATCATGTACTATTTGTCTTTTGTAACTGGCTTATTTCACTTAGCATAATATCCTCAAGATTAATCCATGTTGTAGAATGTGTCAGAATTTTCTTCATTTTTAAGGCTGAATAATATTGCATTGTATGTGTATACTACATTTTGCTTACCCATTTATCTGTCGATGGACACTTGAGTTGCTTCCACATTTTAGCTACTGTGCATAATGCTGCTATGAACATGGGTGTACAAATATCTCTTTGAGGCCCTGCTTTCAGTTCTTTTGGGTATATACCCAGAAATGGAATTGTTGGATCATATGGGAAACTTATTTTCAATTTTTTGAAGAAACACCATACTGTTTTCCACTGTAGTTGTACCGTTTTACGTTTCTTTCACAGTACATAAAGGTTCCAATTTTTCCATATCCTTGCAAACATTTAAAAAAAATTTTTTTTNAGTGAAGCAACGTCCTCCACAACTAGACTGAAGAACAAAAAGACAGCAACTTGTCTGTTCCCCTTCCTCCAATTCCCCAGCGCTGTTCTCATCCCCCAATTCCCCAATTAAAAAAAAAATCTTAAAAAAAAACTTTATTGGGGAACAGTGTGTTTTTCCAGGACCCATCAGTTCCAAGTCAAGTAGTTGCTTCAATCTATTGGGTTGTTGGAAAAGTCATGATGTATTTTTTCATTGCAAAAATGTGTCATGGCTTTTCTGACAACCCAATAGTTGGGGAGGGCGCAGCCCACCATCCCATGCGGGAATCGAACTGGCAACCTTGTTTGGAGCACGCGCTCTAACCAACTGAGCCACCCGGCAGCCCCGGTAATGTTTGTTTTTTGTTTTGCTTTGTTTTTTTAATATTTTATTGGGAGAATTAGGGGAGGGGAACAGTGTTGGGGAATTGGGGAACGGAACCAGCCAAGTTGTTCTTCTTGCAATCTTCGTTGTGGAGGGTGCCAGTTGCCATCTGGCTTCCCGTTGGCAGCTCGTGGCCTCTAAGCTCAAGGTGCTGTGTTCAGTCTTAGTTGTGGGTAGGCATAGCCACTATCCCATGTGGGAGTCGAACCAGCAGCCTTGTTGTTAAGAGCACAGGTCCTATCCACTGAGCCATCCAGACGGTGGCTCAACTCAAGGTGCTGAGTTCAGCCTTAGTTGCGGGTGGGCGTAGCCCACCATCGAACAGGCAATCTTATTGTTACACCAACTGAACCATCCTGCCACCGGTTGGCAGCTCAGCGACAGTTCAGCTCGGGTGCAGTGTCACTGGCCCATGTGGGAATCGAACCAGCAGCCCTGTTGCTCAGAGCTCACGCTCTTAAGCCAAATCTTAACCAACTGAGCCACTCGGCTAGCCTAGTAATGTTTTTATTTGACAGAAATTGCTGTACCAGACACAATGTGTGATATGGAGCATTTCCATTGTGATCACAAAATACAGTAAATGCTGCTGCCGAGTGCATCCAATGAAAAGGTAGGGATCTTCAATATGGGAAGTGTCACGTCGAACCTTAGTAACAGTGTGTGACAAGTTTCAACTTATTCAGTGCAGTCACTCGGGTGTGAGCTGTGGTTGAGAGAAGGAGTGTTTTAAAGTGTGCCGTAAGTCATCCTCCATCATGACAATGCTCTGTGTCACACATTGCTTCTGGTACAGCAATTTCTGTCAAATAAAAACATTACAGTGTGTCCTCATCCACTTTATTCACTGGATCTGGCACCGTGTGACTTCTGGCTCTTCCCCAAAGACAAAATGACTCAGGACATAGAGGCAGCCATGACAGCACAACTAAAGACACTCACGAAAGAGGACTTCCA
>NW_017731457.1:1621253-1634977 GCF_001890085.2 Hipposideros armiger | reverse complement strand
ATCTCAGTGTTGGCATCCATAGATTGTCTTTTTTTATTCAGTTTGAAATATTCCTGGTTCTTAGTATGATGAATGATTTTCAGTTGAACCTGGGGCATATTTGTATTATGTTCCAAGAGTATGGATCTTACTTAAACCTCCTGTTTTATTTTGACATTGCAGGAGAAGGATGAGGGGCTTCCTCATATTGCTAGGTAGAAGTAGAAACCCAGGTTCTCCATTTGGCCTTGATTGATACCTGTGACAGGGGAGGAAGGTGGCTTCTTGTTATTACTGGACAGGGGTGGGAGTTCCAGCTGCCCAGATGGTTTCTACTGATGGCCATCAGTAGAGTAGGCATATAGGTGATAATAGGCTTCTCTGACCCCCAACCCAGTGGGTAGTGGGTAGTGGGTGTGGTTCCTTTTTACTACCTGGTGGGTGTAGAAGGCTAGACTCCCCATGTAGTCTCCACTGACACTGCAGGGAGCGGGGGTTGTAACACTGCCTTGGTGGGGGTGTCGAGGTGCTTCGTCACAGTCTCTTGAGGGAAGTATAGGCTCTACACCTGCCCTTTGCTGTGTGGGTGGGGTAGGACCACAGTTTTTTCTCCAGTGTTTGTCTAGAGTAGAGTGGTTATTGTCGAAAAGTTTTCTGTCTTTCTAGGCTGCCCTTTTCCGGGTCCTTTGACGAGAGAAAGCATGTTTCTGTTGGGACTTTTTTTGTCTGTGCCTATTAGTGTCTTCCAGTTGCCTGCTTCTTCAGATCCATGTCTGGGATACATGAGGGAAAAAGAAAACCTGGGGCACTCGCCATGTGCCACAAGGAGCCCAAAGGCGGCCAGCAGGATGGTGACAATGATGAGGGTGTCACACATCCTTGGGTCCAGAGGCCCCTAGCAAATCTGCCTTCTCTCCAACTTTCAATCTTCTCTTGTTTGTTTTTATTAATAAAGTCCAGAGGTTTTTGTTGTACCTGGCAGAAGGAATAGGGAAACACGTGTCTGATCCTTTTTGCCGGAAGTGGAAGTCACCCACCTATTGTCTTCCACTTGGCTTTTCATTACCCATTTGGTCCCTGTAATCACTTGAGTTTGAGACCCCTAGCGTTTTGGCCCTGGGTCTCCTACTGGTAACAAAATGAGAAATAGGAAAAGGAAACGGGGAAAAAACCTACAGGAAGCTCAGTTGGGATTGGCTGGGGCTGGGGGCACTGCAGGAGAGAGAGGAATGTGAGACCTCAGTCCCCAGCCCCAGTGGGGTCCCGTGTCTTCACCTCACCAAGCCTCCCTCCCAGAGAATGGAGGGTAATAGACTCTGTTGACTTCTAAGTTTATTTAAACCTTGGGGACCTTATCATATCTTCATCCAAACAACACAAAGTTAAACAAAGCAGCTTTTGAGGCTCAAGGAGAGAGAAGTTGATTTAAGATAGGGCTCTATCAGAGGTTACTCAGCCCTTAGTGCCTCCTGCCTTATCGCTGACAGAGGCCACGTTCCCCTATCATAGCAGTCCCTTGGCAGTGTGTACCCTGACTCTGAGTTCCAACCCAAAGGAGAGTCTTGCTGCTGGAAGGACTCAAATAGTTTTGTGGGCTGGTAAACAGCCTTGTGGGTGCCTTCTTCCCCAGCCAGCCCAATGCCGGCTCAATGAACTATGACCACAGTGGCCACTATGGCAAGAAAGGAGGACATGCAAGGCTTTCTTTCACCAAAGCTGACCCGAGTGCACACTGGCAGCAAAATAGCACCAATTCTGAATACAATACAACACCTTCCTTCCTTAGGGGCCAGCCAGGCTAATGTGACCCCATCTCTCCAGACTCCTTCTGCTGTGTGGTCATCAGCAATTTGTCCATACCTTGATAGAAGTTTATTTGGTGTTTGAATTAATTTACTTGCGCGTCATGCTTCTGCCAGTACCACCATTCATGAACTTACTAATGCTTCATATGCTGTTCTGGTGAATATTGCCATATTGCTTCTGCTCTAGAAGCTGCCTTACAGCAAGTATGGGGTGGTGTCCTGGGAGTCCTGTTCTTATGAACCCCAGCATCTAGAAGCATCAGGCCTTCCAGGATGATAGAATGGCCTTTTGAAAACAGCCCTGGCTCCACCTGGGAGAGAGCAGTGTGGGAGGTTGGACTGCCAGCTTGTAGATGCTCTTACACCTTGTGCTGTTTCTCCTATAGGCAGAACATGTACATTCACAGACTTCCTCCTCCCCTGGTCTGCTAAAGAGGATTCAATAATTGCACTGGATTTCCCTCCTACCCCATCTCACTAATCAGAAGGTGGAAGGATTGCTTGCTGCGGAAAAGGCTATGCAGCTTACATAATGAAGTGTGTTGAGATGGGCAGGGGAGGAACAGGGCTTTAGGCTGAGTGTGGAAGATGGGTTTGGGGGGCAGCTTCTAGAAGGTCTGCTTAGTACTGGTTGTGGAGTGTGAAGTGAGAAGAGAGGAGAGGAAAGGAGGCTCTCATCTGTGTTGCAGTAAACCCCATATTTCAATATCTTGGACATCTCTCAAAAGACAAGGGTGGGGTAGGGGGGTTCCTATGTACTTCATGTTTTGTGAATGTGACACCAAACCTGGGCTGCATTGGATCTCCAGGATCTCAGTGTTATTTGTGGATCCAGCAACTAATAAACGTTCATAAAAGACCACCAGCACCCCAGGCAGGATCATCAATGGCTGGGAGGCCCAGGAATGATGGCAAAGTCACCTGTGTGAGAGGAGAGCATTGGCCCAGCTGAGGGGCTGCCAATGCTGAACTGCGGAGTGAAGGAAAAAAGGCATAAGCTGGGATCAGCTGCAGAAACCAAGATGGCAGCCCACCATCTTGCTGGCAGACTGTAAAATTGCCCTCTTCCATTTGAACATATTTTTAAAATTATGAGATATTTCAAACACGCAGGAAAGTATAAAGAATAATATAAGAAATGCCCATAGGACCATACCAGTCAGATTTAGCAAGTCTTATTCTACTGAAGGCCCTTCGTACCCCTTCCCTTGCCCATCACTTCTCTTCCTCTGGGTACCACTATCCTGAAGTTGACATATCATCTTCCTGTTTAGGTTTTTATAGTTTTGCTACTTAGGTATACACCCATTCACAATACATAGAACTATCTTGTGCATGAAACATTTTTACATAGATGGTCTTATATTGTACATAGCATTCTGTAATTTGCTTTTTTTTTATTGAGCTTATTTTTTCAAAACTTACGTTTATACAAGACACTCTAGTTCATTCATTGTAACTGCTGTGTAGTATCTCCTTGAGTGAGTAAGCCACAGTTTATATCCATTCTCTTGATGAGCGTTTGGATTGTTTCCAATGGTTTTGCTATTACAAATAAGATATGACACACATCCTTGTGAATGCCTCCAGGTGCATATGTATGAGAGTTTCTCTAGAAGTGAAACTGCCAGATCACAGGGTATACAGACTTTCCATCTTACCAGATATTGCCAAATGACTTTGTAATATTCTCGTACTAATTGATACCCCCTCCAGCATGTTAGAGAGCTTGTATTGCTACACATCTCTGCGAACACTTGGAAACACCAGACTTTTCATTGTTTTTGTCATTCTGCGGGTGTCAAGTGGCATCTTATTATTGTTTTAATTTACATTTCTCTGATTATTAGTGGCATCGAGCATCTTTCCTTTTGCTTATTGCTTATCTCAATGTTCTTTTGATGAGCTACTTTTTGATGGCATTTGTCTAGTTTTCTATTGGGATGTCTGTCCTTTTCTTATTGATTTAAAGAATTTCTTTATATGTACTGAATACTAATCATTTGTTGGTTATATGGATTGCAAATATCTTCTGCCAGACTATGGCTTATCTTTTACCATTTTTATGGTGTCTTTTGCCACGCAGTTTCTTTTTTCTTTTCTTTTTTGAGGCATGACATGCATTCAGAAATGTCCTTAAAATGCACAAATCTTAAATGTACAGAATGATGAAATTTTTACATTTGTACGCACCAAGTTACCACCATCCAAATCAAGATTTAAAGGATTTCCATAACCCCAGGTTTCCTGGTGTACCTTCCCTGTCCCTCTCCCCAGAGGTGGACACTTTCTAACTCCTCTTGCCATTGATTGCTTCTGCTTGTTTTTGACCTTTATACAAATGGAATCACAGTGTATATTCATCTGTATCTGGCTTCTTGAACTCACTATAATGTGTGTGAGGTATGTTCATATTGTTGTGTGTGTCAGAAGTGTATTCTTTTCTCATTGTTGCATAGTATTTCCTTATGTGAATACATCACAATTTATATTCATTTTCTCTTGATGAGCATTTGGATTGTTTCTAATTGTTTTGCTATCACAAATAAGATATGACACACATCCTTGTCCTCCAGGTACACATGCCTGAGAGTTTAGAAGTGGGAAAGCTGGGTCAAAGGGTAACACATCACCCACCTACCAGATATTGCCAAGAGGTTCTCTAAAATTGTTGTATCAACGAATACTTTCTCCAGTATGTCAGAGAATTTCAGTTGCTACATATCTCTGCCAATACTTGGTAGTGTCAGATTTTTCACTTTTGGTCTTTTGTGGATTTGAAATGGCAACTCATTGTAATTTGCATTTCTCTGATTGCTAGTGAGGTTGAACACCTTTCATGTATTGGTCATTCCAGTTTCTTCTTCTAGAGGAGCCAATTCATAGCCTTTGTCTATCTTTCTATTAGGTTGTCTTTTTCTTACGGATTTGTGAAAGCTCTGTATATATTCTGATTGCTAACCATTTGTTGGCTATATGGGTTGCAAAATATTTATTTTTATACTTTTTCATTGTTTGTAAAATCAAGTCAGCTTTTTTTAATCACCCAAGTCAGCTTCTTAATGTACCCAAATTTATCAATTTTTTCTTTTTCATATATATTTTGTACCTTATTTAAGAAATGCTTCCTTAGCCCCAAGAAAGAGATATTCTCCTCTATTTTCTTGTGAATGTTTTATAGTTCTATTAGATAGGAGTTAGAAAATGTAGGAGAAGGAGGAAGGGTGGAGGGGGTTCATAGTTCCTACAGCAAAAGCTCATAACTAGCTTTGATTAACTGCCTCCAGCCACAGTATCAGTTTCTACAAAATGAGGAGAAGTGGTCTGGAGGGAGATAAGAATCTGAGTCAACAGACCTCCACCCATCTTAGGAGGTCACACCCTCCCGTGGAAGCCCAGGCACCTTTTCCCACCAAATCAATATGTAACTCCCTCACCTCACCCAGCAATCTCACCCTTTTTTTTTTTTTTTTGCACCAGCTCTCTCGCCCCACATGCTCTGTGCTCTCGCTCTCTCTTCTTCTCTCCCTCTCCCTCTCTCTCTTTCTCTCACCTCAGCTAGGCATTCTCTTCCCTGAGAATGTATCACTAATAAACCCTGCTTGCATATTAATCAGCTTGCTGACCTTTGATTTTTCATTGCGTCGGCAAAAAGAACTGAGACTTCTGTAACAGTTCTTTTCCTTTAGAGGTTTAGGTTATTTCTAGTATGTATATTAGAATTTATATATATTTCACATACATGGGACTACACTATGCTGGTCCCCAAGCTGTCTCTGTTTGTGCTTTTTCTGGAATTTGGTGATTAACTCTTATTGCATCCTATTTACTGCAATTCCCATGCCTTCTTTTTTGACTTGTTAAACATTGTTAGTTTTTGTTGCTTTCGATAAAAATAATCATGTCTAGCACAACCTCTCTCTTCAACACAGAGGTCCTGGTTCAATTGGAGAGATCTGGCCTTGCCTTTGAGTAGACCTTACTGAGAAGACACAGGCCCTGCCTTGGAAAGCCTTAGCCTGGGCCCGAAAAGTGTGGAAAAAATCACATATACCGGAAGCTGACTAACAAGTCAGCAGATGCCACATCCTGGGAGCCCAGGCCTTGCACGTTGGTGCTGTACGGTATGGCACTGACAGAAAGGACCAATGTGGTCAGGTGCTACAGGTTCCAGGGACTTCTTGGAAAGGTGATTTTGCAGCCAGCTTTTGTTACATAGACACCTGCGCTGGGATGTCAAGCTTCTCCCTACTGAGACCTAGCCTACAGTAGGGAAAATGTTGGCGGCAGTAGGCAGTAAAGGCAGGGTAGGGGCACCTCAGGTTCTTGTGATGATAAAGTGCCTGGCCCTTCCTCACAGCAAGGCCACTGGGGTATGCCCTCACCCCAATGTGGCATCCCCTCCACCTTTGCTGCCTGGTCTCCTTACCTCTCTTAAACTGGCCAACTGAGAAGCAAAACTGGTTCTGGGACCAGCTGGGGTGTGTGTGGGCCCACATCCGGGTCTTGCTGTGTCTGTGAGCAGGGCTTTGTGTACATTGGGTGGTCTGCTTTGTGGTGGGCTTCTTGGTAGACTGTCCTCTGGAACCTCAACTGGGGAGACTGTGTACGAGTGCCTGCAAGTGCCTGTCGATGGCGAGTGTTTATTTCTGGGTGAGGGTGCTTGCGCTTGGATTTACTGCATGGGAGTGTGTATGTGTGGATTTGTGCTTCTGTGAGAGGGTGTGTGTTTCTCAGCCAGGGTGTCCACAGTTCTGGGTGTGGTCTCTCTCTCCCTGTGTGTGATAGTGGGAGGTGTGAGGTGAGAGTGACCAGGGCAGGGTGGAGCTGTTTTCTCTCCGACTGGTCTGATTGGCTGCTTTTGGGTAATTCCCAGGCTCTGAGGTGTCACGGAGCCTGGAAGAGAGAAATGAGTCACCCTTCCCTCCCCACTGGCGAAACTTCTTCCCTGTCCCCAGGGCCAGGTTTCACCAGGAGCCATAAAGAGGCCCTGCCAAGCTCCCTCCCTTTTCAGCCAGGCCTGCTGAAACTGATCCTGGGGGTTGCCTTGAAGCTGTGCCAAGGGTGCTGCCCAGGTGGGACCCAGTCCCCACTGGGGCTAGGCGGCCTGAGACCACCCCTACAGGCTTTCCCTGTTCTGCACTGGTCTGGGTCTTGAGCTCTCCCTGCCCACACGAAGCACCTGGTTCTCTGAGACTCTCCTCCCAGCTCCCTTGTCCCCCCTGAGACCCCCTCCCCTCACTGAACCCTCTCCCTTCACTGAGCCTCCCTCGTTGAGTCCCGTTCCACTCTCTGTGCCTTGCCTCTTCACTAAGCTCTGTTTTGGGGGGTGGGGGGGTGGACCGGAGGTATGGGAAGGCATGGGTGGGATCAGCAGCAAGGGCTTGGTGAGAGGGCTGGTGCTGAGAGAGGGCTTAGGGCCAGGTCTGGGAGACAGCCAGCTTGTGTTTGGCCTGGCTGGCTCTCCATTCCATTATGAATGTGTGTGGGCCAGGGTTTCACCATCTTCCCAGGCCCAGGTGGGCCTGGCTGTGACTGAGGGGGACGCTGGGGAGGGGAAAGAGTAGGAGGCTGTCTCTCTGGAGCTGTCACTATTTCAGGGGCTCCTGGACAGCTCCTGCTTATTCTCTCTCCTCACACAAGCACACATTCATCTATCTGCCCTCCTTCCCACCCCCTCCGTGGAGGGCCCAGGAGAAGTCCTGTCCCTCATTCCCAGGCACTCAGTCCTCAGATCCCAGCCCTTGGTCTAGGCGCCCTTACGCCACCCTTCCCGACAAACCCAAACCTCGGTGCCAGGGCTCTCCTCAAGACTTGGCAAGGGCCGCAGTGACGCTCGCCTCCACTGGGGGGAGCTGTCCGACTCCTGGGGCCACCCCATTGGGCGTGGGCTACCTTCTTCCTGTGACTTCACAGTCCTGCCTTGCATGGCCACCTCCTCGGCCTCTGCCTCAGCGCCTCACCCACACTTGCTGGTCCCTCAGGCCTGCCCAACCGGGCCCTCGCTGGGGAGGATGGACCTCTGCCACGCACCTGGCACTGGACAGCTTTTATTTTTCATTATGATGACAAATCTGTAAACACCACCAGTGGGTCACCATTTACACTAAACCCTCTACCTCACTGAACCCCAGTTGAGGGGCACTTTTGGCGGCCCCACCGCATTTCTGCCCGTCAGGTCTCCTCCACCCGCCATAGCACAGGAGCAATTTTCAAAATTCCCCTGAGGGGGCGGGTTACATCTCCGGGGCTGCAGTTCCCGGCAGCAAACAAGAGACGGCGACTTCCGGGAGGGCCGCCGCGGGCCAGCCTGGCTCAGCCTTGGCGGGAAGATGGACACCTAGCATTTGCGGCGCCACTGCCAGGGGCTCTGCCTCCTTGCTGGGCGTCTCAGCTCGTTCTGGACAGAGTGTTATAGTTGGGGATGGAGGGTGGGGGACCAGCAGCCCTTGAGCACAGGGCCTGTGATGTTTTGACTTTCTCCCCAATTCCAGCGAGTTTGGGGCTCAGTAACGCCTTGGAAACAAACTTGAGTCAACCTGATGCTTATTATGGTGGTTACACACACTGGCTTTGGTTTCGGACAGTTCTGGGTTCAAATCCTGCCTCTACAAGCTGTGTGATTCTGGGGAAGTCACTTAAAAGCTCCAAGCATCGCTTTCTGTATTGGTATTGGGTTGTCGGTAAAGTCATGACGCATATTTTCTATGTTTTTTGTTGCAAAAAATGCGCCATGACTTTTCTGACAACCCAATAGAATGGGTTTATATTCTTGATCTCGGTGACCTGAGGGTTAACAGAGGTTGTTTGGGGCCTCCCTGGCACCAGACAAATATTTGAGAAGTGCTATTATAATTATTATTTTTAAAGCAGGCTTATTGAGATAAAATTCACATGCCATACAATTCACCCATTTAAAGTGTGTAATTCAATGGCTTTTAGTACATTCACAGAGTTATGCAACCATCACCACAGTCAGTTTTAGAATATTTTCATGTTCTTCTCCAGCCTTAAGCTGCGAATCTGTTTTCTGTCTCTATGGATTTGCCTATTGTAGACATTTCATGTAAACAGAATCATACAATGTGTGCCCTTTTATGTCTGGCTTTGTCCACTTAGCACAATGTTTTCAAGGTTCATTCATGTTGTAGCATGTATCAGTGCTTCATTTTTTTTATGGCTGAAAAATAATTTCAGTGTGTAGACATAGCACATTTGGTTGATCCATTAATCCATTGATGGCTACTTGGGTTGCTTCCACTTTTTGGCTATTTGAATAGTACTTCTATGAACATTTAGGTTGTTATTATCATTAATGTTACTGGCCTTATCCTCCAAGATAAAGAGGCCTGAGCTCCCCAGCCTGGC
The DNA here is from genome assembly GCF_001890085.2 of Hipposideros armiger. Lineage (NCBI taxonomy): Eukaryota > Metazoa > Chordata > Mammalia > Chiroptera > Hipposideridae > Hipposideros > Hipposideros armiger. The sequence goes on along the minus strand of NW_017731457.1, from coordinate 1,625,825 downwards.
CAGAGCACAGAGAAGGCACAGAACCCATAGGGTCATTTAGTACCAGGGAGGCTTGCGGCGGGCAGAGAGGTAGGATGGGGGAGCCACTTTCCCAACAGCAGGGAAGCTCAGGGTAAACGATGCTTGCTGGCTCAGGTGCTGGGGAGACACCTGGGGTTGGGGACACAGGAGCCAGGAGAGCCCTTGTATGTGTGTTTGTGGGGAGGGGGTGGGCAGTACCCTTGTGATCCAGCCATTGGCTGGCTCTGGAGCCCTGGCAGGGATGGGCTGGCTTGCAGGGTGGTTGGATGGGCTGGAATGGGGAAGCCAGGCCTGAGGAACTCCCTCCCTGCCCCACTGATGGCCAGTGAGCTGTTGCTGTCCCCACGTAGGCTCAGCTGGATCTCAGCATCTCACCCTGGCCTGACAGGCTGGAGGATTCAGACCTCCCCCACCCTCCACCTCTCACCTCCCCCACCCTCCCCTCTCTCTGCCCCTCTTACATTCTAGGCCTCTCATCCTGCAGCACCTCTTCCATACCTCACCCTTTTTGGACATGTGGTTCCCCTGCCTGGAAGGTGGGTTCCCCCGCCTGGAAGGTGGGTTCCCCCCACCCACTCACCTGACTGGTCCCTTCTTAATTTTTCTCTCAACTTTTAATTTTGGAATATTTAAAACCTACAGAAAAATTACAAGAATGGTGCAATGAACATTTATAGGCCCTTCACCCAGGTTCACCAATTGTTAACATTTTGCCACATCTGCAAACTCTCTTTCCCCTCCCTATACACTTTTTTACTGAACCATTTGAAAGTTACATGAATACACGATGACAGTTGACTGCTCAATACTTCAGCACCCATCTCCTAAGAACAGGACATTCCCCATCAGAGTTTCTGGAACATAAGCAGGGCTGAGTACCTTGACCTGCCTGCTGGCAACCTCAGAGCCCCTTCACTGCCCAAGCAAGAGCCAGTAAGGCTCCCTGGGGGGGTCTTAGGCTCAGCTAGCTTTCTTTTTACTTTCCTTTCTCTTTCTTTCTTTCCTCTTTTCTTTTCTCTCTTTCTCTCTCTCTCTCTCTTTCTTTCTTCTTTCTTTCTTTCTTTCTTTCTTTCTTTCTTTCTTTCTTTCTTTCTTTCTTTTTTCTTTCTTTCTTTCCTTTTAAAAATAGACTTTATTTTTTAGAACAGTTTTAGATTTATAGAAAAATTGAGAAGATAGTACAGAGTTCTCATACAATCCCCACACCCAGTTTTCCTGTTATTAACATCTCATATTCGTGGGGCACATTTGTTTCAATTAATAAGCCAATATTGATACATTATTATTAACAAAAGTCCATGTTTTATATTGATTTCCAGTTTTTACCTAATGACCTTTTTCTGTCTTAGGACCCCATCCAGGATACCATGTTACTTTTTGTCATTATGTCTCCTTAGGTTCCTCTTGGCTGCAATAGTTTCTCAGACTTTCTTATTTTTGATGACTTTGATGGTTTTGAGGAGTCCTGGTCAGATATTTTATAGGATGCTCCTCTACTGGGATTCGTCTGATGTTTTCCTCATGATTAGACTAGAGTTATGGCTTTGGGCAGGAAGCCCACAGAGGTAAAGTGCCATTTTTTCACATTATACCAAGGGTATATATATTATCAACATGATTTATGGCTATTAATGTTAACCTTGATCACCTGACTGAGGTAGTGTTTGTCAGGTTTCTCCACTACAAAGTCACTCTTTTCCCCTCCTTTCCTTACTGTCCTCTTTGAAAGGAAGTCACTATGCAGCTCATACTTAAGGAGGGGAGTTATGTGCCCTCTCCATGAGGGTGCAGTATGTACATACATTTTTTGGAATGTTTCTGCATGGGAGATTTGTCTCTTCTCCATTTATTTATTTATTCCACCATTTATTTATATTAATGTCTGGCTTCTTTTTTTACTCGTTCAGTAGAATAATTCAGTAGCTTGTCATTGATGCAAATTCTGACACACACAGGCTGTTCCTGGGGAAATCAGAGAAGAGGAAGTTAATGTTCCTGTCCTCGAGGAACTCTCAGCCTAGCTCCATATACACACACAGTGTGGCAAGTACTCTGATGGGGGTGATCACAAGCATTTGGGGGAGACCAGAAGCAGTCCCTGAGCAGCCTTGGAGTTGGGGTTCGAAGGATGAGACAGGATTTGCCATGTGGCAAAATGATGAGTGGGCACCTCAGGCAGAGGCCTCTGTGTGTGCAAAGGCTAGAGGGACACTGCTCAAAGCTTGGTGAGGGACAAGCGGCTGGTGGGCGTGGTGGCCAGGCAGGATGTCAGGATATCAGGATATGAAGCAGGAGAGGAAGGCTGGGCCAGACAATGGCAGACTTTAGTATCCACGCCTGGGGTCAGACGTCATCTTGCTCACTCAGGGAGCACTGGGAAGACTTCAGTGAGTGAGTGTGTGCCAAAAGGTCACTGTGGCCTCGAGGTGAAGGGTGAGGAGGAGGCTGAGGAAACAATGGCTGGTGTGAGGGCAGAGTTATTGCCATATCAATGTGTGTTTGCTCTCCCCTTCCCCGTTTCCAGCAGCAACTGGTCAGGCTTTGGACTGCGGTGGGGTGGAAAGAGAGGCAAGGCTGAGGCAGAAGCTCTACGTGAGCTTGACCCAGAGCCCAGGTTTGGTGTGGCCAGGTTTGGTGTTTCCAGAGTGAGGACAGAGAGGAAGGATAGAAGAGAGGTTCCTCTATTGGCAGACAATGGTTAGGGAATTGTGAGTCACTTGAGAGTGTGTGTTATGGGGAAAACTCCTACTATGCGCCAGGCACTATTCATAGGAACAGAAGGTGGGACCTTTTGGTTGATGGCTGTATGGCTCCTGACCAATGATTTCTGAATCCTACGTGTGGCTGGGAGGCCACTGAGGCCCGCCTTGAAGGGGTTACCCTGATTGGAGCCTGGAGGTTTCCATGGCAGCCAGGGTTTGGTAATGGCTGAACAAAGAGGGACTTGCCAATGTCCTGGGACCTGGAATATCCCTCTACAGCTAAGATGGTGAGCAGCAGCTCAACCTGGAGCTGGGCCGTCATGAGTTGCCGGTGACGGCATAGGCTGCAGCCCCTGCTGCAGTGGGCTGCCATAAGCTACCATGTGTGGCCGGCAGCCAGCGTGAGCGGCCGGCAGCTGGTGTGAGCTGCCAAGAGCCTCCGTGAGCGGTCGTCCAGCGGCCGGCGACCGATCTGCCTCACCCGGGAAGAGCGCAATGATAATACCAACATGGGCAGTGAAGCAACGTCCTCCACAACTAGACTGAAGAACAAAAGGACAGCAACTTGTCTGTTCCCCTTCCCCCGATTCCCCAGTGCTGTTCCCCTCCCCCAATTCCCCAATTTAAAAAAAAAAATCTTAAAAACAAAACAGAAATCTTGCCATTTGCAACAACATGGATGGACCTAGAGGGTATTATGCTAAGTGAAATAAGTCAGACAGAGAAAGACAATGATTTCACTTATATGTGGAATCTAAAAAAATAAACAAAACAGAAATAGACCCACAGATACAGAGAACAAACTGATGGTTGCCAGGAGGGAGGGGCGTGTAAAACGTGAAGGGGAATACGAAGTACAAATTCCAGTTATAAAATAAATAAGTCATGGGGATGTAGTGTATAGCACAATATGTTAATAATATCATAAAAACTATGTACAGTGATAGATGGTTATTAGACTTATGGTGGTGATCACATTATAAGGTATACAAATGTTGAATCACTATGTTGTATACCTGAAACTAATAAAATATTATATATCAACTTTAATTAAAAATAAAAGAAACATGGACCCTTGTACACTCAGGTGTGTGGTGAGAACCCCACATGGCCTGAGTGAACAGTGAGGGTGGACAGCTATAGAGAGATGCTGACGGGTAGTGACACCAAGCCAGTGGCAGCTGGCCAGCCCTTTTGGCATCTGCAGCTTCCTCAGACCAGTTGGAGAGAAGCAGGGAGTGTGCAGATAATGGGAGGGAGTGAGGATGGGAGTGAGTGCTGGGAGTGAGTACTCAGGTATACGTCAGAAGTTCAAACGTGTAGGTTAAGTCCTGCTATAAAAAGAACATTAAAAATAAGAAAGTTCAAACCTAACTACAAGCTGTTCCTGGCTTGGCCCCACCTCCTGCTCCCCAGCTGATGAGGCAGGGTGTGCCCTTCCTTGGGGCTAGCCTGATCCAAAGCTGGGAGCCAGAAGGGAATGAGGATCAGTGGTTGCACGTGGCAGTAAGGCAAAAATCTGGCAGCTGGATTTCCAGGCCCGGAGAAGGCAAGGGGTCCATATCCGTGTACCAGGAATGAGCGTGGGTGGTGTCCACCCATCCATGCCAGGCATGGAGCAGGAGAGAGGCTGGGGGCCTCTGCACTGGGAGGGAGGGGTGATATAATCTGTGAGTCACCTGGGGCTGGGGCATTGATGATCCCTTGATTTCTGGGTTTTGTGCCTGGCCTGTCACCACTGACTCACTGGCTCTCCTGCCTGGGAGTCCCCTAATCAGGCTGCTGCTGCTCTCTCTCTCTCTCTCTCTCTCTCTCTCTCTCTCTCTCTCTCTCTCTCTCTCTCTCTCTC
>NW_017731457.1:1607969-1621248 GCF_001890085.2 Hipposideros armiger | reverse complement strand
AAAAGGGTTCTGGGTTCCAGGATCCTCTGGGGACATCATCCATGAGGTAGAGAAGAATCAAGTTGAGATGACCACCACCCCCACCCCCAGCTCTGCCCACTAGAGACAGGCCTGTTGTGGCCCTGGGGCCAGTGGGCTGTCTGGGATGGTCCTGGGTCAAGATGTCCCCTCAGTGAAGCCCCACCTCTTCTGTCCTGAGACTCCATTGTCCACTCAAAAGCAGGACAACCCTCCGTCTCTTCCCCTCCAATTAACCTGCCACACTAGCCCAGGTACTTCCCCATAAGTCACAGCTGGCCAAGCCTGTCCTTGTTCAAAGCCTGTCCATGACTCCCTTGTGCCCCCAAGCTCCATGGCTGGGCACTTGAGACCTTCCTGATGTGCCCAACTTGCTTTCCAGTCCAGCTCCATCACCTGCCTGGCTCCGGACCCTGCAAACTCCCACAGAGGCCCCTGTCTCTGCCCTTTGCCACTTCCCTTTTTGGAAAACTCTCTCTTTAAAAGCTTCCAAGTTTTTACTTATTCTTCAGGTCTCCGTCCCACCTGCCACCTCCTCCAGGAAGCCTGCCCTGGGCCTCAGGTGGAGCTGACCGTTTCTTCTCCGGAGTTTACACAGAGCTGGTTTCTCTGGTGTCAGGAGTTGTCTGTTTAGATGGGGTGGGGAAGCGGAAGGACAGACACTGGCCTGATTCTCTGCTGAGCTCCATGCCCAGTCCTGGTCCAGTACGGGTACTCAGTATATCCTTCATGAAAGACTAAAAGGAGAAACAAAAGAAGAAGAGTAATAAATTATAGGTAGATATAGAGGATAAGCCCCAGAGTCGGGCAAGGCTGGGTATGAATCCTGGTCTTGTCATGATTCTGGTGGCCCTGGAATGTCTCAGCGGCAATCAGAGCCTTAGTTTTCTCATCTCTAAAACGGGAACGGTAACGCCCTGCATGGCTTTGTAGTAAGATGAAACGATTTCTTGTAATACTAAGGCACCTCGCCAAGTGCTTGGCCTATAGTAGGTGCTCAAAAAGTGTTTGTTGACCAACTGACTGAGGGAGGATAGAAGGAGGCTTCCCCGCTGGGGAGGGGTGGAGCCGGGCTGGACCAGCTACTCCATCAGATTAAGGGCCCCCGGGGATCCCTTGGCCTTCAGGGTCTCCCCTTCTACTGCTTCTGGAAAGTTGAAGACACAACCATCAGAGAAGGGGGCTGCCTGAAGTGAGGTAGGGGGAGCAGGAGGGAGGGGTGCGGTAGGTGGGATGGAGGTCTCATGTCTGGATCCTGGGACCGGCCTCTCTGAGAAGCAGGGAAGTAGTCTAGAAAGGGCTGGACAGCTGTGTGGGATGGTGAGGAAGACCAAGGTCATGCATGAACATGGGGCTTTTGAAACCACCAGACAGAAGGCGGAATTGGATGTGTTAATTTAGTGGAAAGTAATTTAAAAACTTAGTCCCATCCTCGCTCCACTTCCCCCCATGTGAGCCCCTCTCTCTAAGCCTATTCACTGAGCTCCCCTCCCCATCACTCAGCCCCTACCTCTCTGCAAACCCATCTCCCCATCCTCCTGTCCTGTCTCCAGAAGTGCCCTCTGTGCCTGCCTGGACTGTGGAACTCCAGCCAGCAGTGTGGCCTTGCTTCTCTTATTGGAAAGTCCCCAGACAAGGCCACCCCCACCCCCACCCCCACCTTCTCCCTCAGCCCACGTGGGGCCCAGCCTGGGGGCAGCACCGGCTCAGCCAGTCTGGCCAGCCAGGCAGCCAGGCCTCCTGTGCAATCCGATCTGTCATTACCCTGTCCAGGGCCAAGTGAAAGAGTGGCCACAGGTGTTAGCTGCTGGGCCAAGGCCCCGGGGGCTACCTGCTCAGCCTGGGCTGGACCTCCAATTCTGAGCCCAGGACCTGCGGCTTTCTAGGGCCTATGCTAGATGGACCTTCTGTCAAGGTGGCCAGAAAAATCTCAGTGGGCTGAGTGGGCCCAGCTCCCAAGGCCTTTACTCCATGTCTTCATTGAAACTCCTAGTGCCTGGGAGAGAGGTATTGTCATCGCCTTACCCAGATGAGGAAATTAGTTGAGAGTTTAATTCTATTGCACAGCATCACGGAACTGGAGTGACAGAGCTAGGACTCAACTCAGCGAGGGCTGAGGTCATATCAGATGAGAGTCACAAAGGAGCCACCACATCTTCCCAAAGATTCTGAAGGTCCCAGCCTGGGGCCCAGCCCTCCCTGCCGGTGCTGGGTCTGCCCAGGGAAATCCCCATGGCTGCCAGAGCCATGTAGGACGTGGCCAGTCCACGCCCGCCCGGGTCTAGAATTGTCCGCCTGTGTTTACTGTAGGATTCCAGGAGATCTTCCTTCTGGAACAATACAAGGACATGGCTCTGAAATGATCTGGTGACACAATCTTTACAGTCACAGGTGACTAAGATCTCTCACTGCAGATTATTTACTAAAATTAAAAAAATTTATAACTTAATGGCATTTTCTCTGGTTAAAAAAGAACAGGATCTTAACTTGTGTCTGTGGGCTAAGAAGTTAGTGAACTCATGCAAAAATAGTTTTCAACAAACTCCCAGCTAGGCTAATTTTTAAGCTGAGAGCGAGGCTGCTTCCTTTTTTTCTTCAATTTTATAAGGATATTTATTATATCCTTAAATATATTTATAATATTTTCCTTCTGATTTTATAAGGATGAAAATGTTAGATTTGGTGGGGAGGAAAAATTTAAATTGGAACCAGCTCCCCTGGCTTTAGTCTTCCCATTCGCAGACGATAGGGAATAAAGGTCCGGGGACCTGTGTCCATTGGGCCCAGCGAGATTCTTTTGGCCACCCTGGCAGGGGTCTGGCAGGCCAGGCACAGGCCCTGGGCTCAGAACACAGCAGGACAGCTCAAGCTTGGATGGGGAACTTTATCTGCCGCTTTCTTAGGGCCATCCAGGAACCTGGATGCAGGGCACTGTGTGTGTGTGTGTGTGTGTGTGTGTGTGTTTGTTGTTGTTGTTGTTGTGATTAAGGACTTGTGATTAAGGGCTTGGCTGAGCCCCTGGGGTTCTGGGGACAGAGGTCTGAGAAGTCCTAGCTCTCACCTGGTGCATCTGGTAGAAGCAGGACCAGAGTTGAGGGGTGGCTGGCTGCTTTGTGCCATGAACTGGGCTCCTTTCTCCTCAGGGTACTTCAGCTCACAAAGCAGTTGCATATCCTTATCTTATTTCACAACTGTCCTAGACCGGGGAGGGGTGCTCATTTTATAAAGAGGGTAAGTTGAGGCTCAGAGATGGAACTGGTCTCCCGGAGATCACAGAGCTGGTAAGATGGTTACAGAGTGAGGAGGGATGGTTGAGGAGAGGGCTGTCCTTCATAAAAATCAGCATGTAGGATGTAATTCTATTGGCATCCGATTGTACAGTGTATGTTGGGAGAAAAAAAAAGAAATAAGTGCTAACCCTGCCTTCCCTGCCCCCAAAGCAAAGGTGATGAATATGAATGGCAGACACATTATAAAGTGTCACAGTAAAAGGTTGTCTGAGCTGTTGGGACAGCCAGGCTCTGGAAGCCAGAGTGGGTACAGGACAAGTGCCTTGGCTTTGCTGGTGTTTTTCCTGCAGCAGATGGGGGCGACTCAGCCAGTGGTTGCTGGGATAGACCCAGCATCAACAAATATCTCTCCAGCTCCACTCAAGGGCAGATCTCCCCCAAGACCCCGCTCCTACTCCTCCTTCACACCTGAGCTCCCTGAAGACTTCCCAGGCCCTGGGCCCCTCCTGTACCCGCCCTCCTCCTAGTTCTCCACCCTGCCCCCACCTCTGCTGTGATGGGCTGGGCTGGGCTGGGTTGGGAAGGACATCTTCTTAATCACTTCTGTTGAGCCACAGATGGAAAGTTCTAGGGCTTGTGTGCTCCACTTCCCCCACTTCTGCTTCTCCAAGTTCCAGTTGGCTGTGTCCCAGAACAAGGATAGGAGGTTGGAGCGGGTAAGAGCAGGGTTGGGGTGGGGGGCTGGCCTACTGGCCAACTCACTCCTGCATCCAGAAAGCTTGCTGAAGAGCTGGGACAATAGGTAAGGGGCACCTGGGTAAGGAGACTCCAATGATGGAGTCCACCTGGTCCTGCAAGCCCCCCCCCCCACCTCAGTTTACCCATTTGTACAAAGGCAACAGGAGTCCCTGCTCTGTTTACTGATGGTGAGGCTGTGATGAGGTCATCAAAGGAAAGCACTTGTTTTTAATCTCAAAGGGTAGTTATCTCTGCTATTCAGCCCACAGGCATCCCTACCTGCTCTTCCTCAGAGCCTTGTAAGGTAAACCCCAGGGAGGCGTGCTCCAGGCAGAAACCATCCCTGTTTGGTTGGTGTGTGTGCCTGAGTGGGGAAAGGTGTGGGGGAGGGGGGGAGGGTGCTGGGAACCTGGGGAAGGCCTCCTGTATTACTGAGCACCTTGAGCCTTAATTGAGCACCTACTATGTGTCAACCTTATGTGGAGTTTTCTGAGGTTAAATAAGGCATTGCTTCTGTCCTCCAGGAGCCCCAGCCTAGTATGAGAGACAGGTGTGTTTATTATCAACCAAATATAAGACATCAATTTCTCCAGCATGTTAGATTGTCCCAGACAGCCCTGTACTTCATCAGGTAGTCAACAAACCCATCTCAAATGCCTCCCATGCACTGAGAGCTCACAGGTGGCTTCAACCCAAATCATGAATGCTGGATGGTTTTCTTGCAGGAAGATAGAGGTCCACACATCTTGTTTGGAATTGGAAACACAGCCTCCCCAGGGTGCCAAATGCAGTGCTGGACAGTGCTGAGGGCTCAGGGACATTTTGGAGCCCTGGGCCCTGAGATTCTCCCTGCCCCATGCTTGGTGGGGAAGACAGACACTCAGTGACCATATGGAGGGTGAGGGGTTCCCTGGACACAGCTGGGATGAGCCCCAGCCACTTTCTCTCACCCCCATAATGCCCATTTCCTCTAGGTCCCCTCAGCTCCCTGCCCTGAACCAGGTCCTTTTAGATTCTGGACCCCTTGTCCTGTTTTTACCTCCACCTTATTTCCAGAGACCCTTTTTCTAAACTGTGTGTGGAGACATCTCAGCCTGCTCGTCCCTGTACCTCTGTGCATAGCCCCAGGTTCAGTGACACTTGAGGTGGAGATTTCTGGCCCTTTCACTGAGGCCCCTCCCCCACTACCCCAGTGTCTCTGGTCAGACCGGATTCCTGGGGTTCTCAGAACAGCTGCATTTCCCCACCTGGTGGTACCTTTGCCCTAGATGTTCTCTCTACTCCGATGGATGTCCTTCTTTACACAGTCCTGCATAGAGATTTCTGTCGTCAGTTCCCTCGGCAGTATGACCCAAGAATTCAGTGCCCCTTCCCTGTTAAGCCCCCTCCCCAGCACCGGGGCCTCCACCCCAATCTGAGTTCTCTTGCCCCTTTGAAGTCTCATGGGACTTTGTACCCCTTCTGGCTTTATCTGACCATCCCTTTGTGTGTCTTCACAGAGTAAACACTCATTTGCTGGGCTGATGTCCCCAGAGTCTGGCCCATGGCGTGCTCTTGGTGACCGCCCCCACCCAGCTCTGGCCAAGCAGGCTCAGCCCCAGCAGGAGCAGAGACCACTGGCTGAAACTTCCATGATGGGGATAGAATTCCTTCTTTCTTTGGTGAAAGGGCATCACCTCCAAGGCCCCCTCCTCTAGCAGGGCTGGAAGCTAGTGGTGGTAGTGAGAGATGGGGAGGGTTGGTGACAAGATTCCTAGCCCCCCAGCTACTCGTTCCTCCAAACTGGACCTCATCAAACCAATGCCGAGACTGCTGGTGAGGCAAATGTATGGATGATGAGAATCTTAATAGTAGCGATTGGGCCAGCGATGAAGGTGATAAGGACGCAACAACAGTCATTTAGTAACAATAGGGGCAGCGATTTGACCTTCCCAGGACTTCATCCTCAGACCATCTTCCTGATGGTTCCCACCCCTGTCTGCCCACCTAAGCCTGGAATGAGGGAGCCCTAGGGTGTGGGGACCCCGATCTTCAGGCCCCCAACCTGGCTGGGTCTAGCTGCCTCCCCTGCCCTGGGCGAGTCCAGGTGCGGGTGTGACTCAGTGTCTGTCTACTGGCTGACCTCAGCATGGGGCTGGGGGCAGGGGGAGAGGGCAGTTTCCTCTGAGATTGTGACTCAAGGGCCCAGGGCTGGGGCTTTAAAGTGCCTTTGTTGGCTGGGGCTCAGGAATCCAGAGAAACTGGTCACGGGGAGGCCCCAGGGACTGAAACCCCTCCCTCTTCCCCGCCCCCTCCAAGAGCCATAAAACCGACCTAAGCTCTAGCTTGAGAGCCAGTGGCAGCTGTCGGCAGGAAGGAACCAGTTTGGTCACACTCATTGGACTTGTGTTGCTGATTATTGGGAGAGAGACACTTGGTGGCTGCTCCAACTGGATTTGTCTCGGGACTCGCAGTGAAAAGCCTCCTGTGGACACTGAGTGTCCATCCTCAGCACTTGGATTTCTACAGCCCCCAGGCCCGGATCTCTGAAGCCTTCCAGATTTTGGACCCCAGCAGACGCCAAGCCATGGCTTCCATGGGGCTACAGGTGATGGGCATTGCACTGGCCGTGCTGGGCTGGCTGGGCGCCATACTGAGCTGCGCACTACCCATGTGGCGCGTGACGGCCTTCATCGGCAGCAACATCGTTACGTCGCAGACCATCTGGGAGGGCCTGTGGATGAACTGCGTGGTGCAGAGCACTGGCCAGATGCAGTGCAAGGTGTACGACTCCATGCTGGCGCTGCCGCAGGACTTGCAGGCGGCCCGTGCCCTCATCGTCGTCTGCATCATCCTGGCTGTGCTGGGCGTGCTGCTGTCCGTGGTGGGTGGCAAGTGCACCAACTGCCTGGAGGATGAGAGCGCCAAAGCCAAGACCATGATTGTGGCGGGCGTGGTGTTCCTGCTGGCCGGACTGCTGGTGATGGTTCCGGTGTCCTGGACGGCCAACACCATCATCCGCGACTTCTACAACCCGCTTGTGGCCTCTGGCCAAAAGCGGGAGATTGGCGCCTCACTCTATGTGGGCTGGGCTGCCGCAGGCCTGATGATGCTTGGTGGGGCCCTGCTCTGCTGCAACTGCCCACCCCGCACCGACAAGCCCTACTCCGCCAAGTACTCCGCCGCTCGCTCCGCCCCCGCCAGCAACTACGTGTAAGGTGCAGCTACTCAGCTCTGCAGGTCAGCTTTGTTTCTCCCTGAACTGAGCTCCGTGTGGCCTGCCGGGGACAGGGCCAACAGGAACTTAGCCAGGCTGATGACCGGCAGCTCTCAGCCCTTTCTGGCCCTCTTGGACACCTTCCCAAGGCCTCCTCTACACTAGCAAGGATGAACTGAGAATTCTGAGTCACCCTCCTCTGAATGGCCCCTGAATACAGGGGAGGGGGTGGCAGCAATAGGGAGTGGCAGTGGAGTGGGGAGCTGGTTCTTGCTGGCCAGGACAGCTCAGCCTTGACTCTGCTTGGGCTCTGCCTCTGAGTGGATGCCCTGCCCATGTCCGTGTTGCCACTGTCCCCTCCTTTGATCTTCTCCACTCCCTCTGCCTGCATCCTGTAGAAACCTGTGGCACTGAGAATGGCTGGGGACTTTCACCTACCTGCCTGTGGAGCCCAGAGTTGACAGACAGGTTTAGAAGGGAGGGGTGAAGGTTTTACAAACTGGTTTGGGAGTGATGAGGCAGGGGGCCATAGAGGTGGCCCTGACTACCTGCACCCCTTCCCGCCTGCCCTGCAGCCTCAGTACCACAAGTTCCCGGGGCCCCTCAAGACTGGCCACTTCTGGGTCAGCAGTTCTCGTGAAGGCCGTTGGTCAGCCTGGGGAGCCAGGAGGAATGGTCTTTCTCTGGCCTTTATCCCAGGAAGTCCTGGAACTTTTCCCCGCCGTCGCTGTGGCTTCTGTTTTGTAATTTAAGATCTATTTGTCACTGTAATTACTATTATTTTCTACAATAAATGGGACCTGTGCACAGGAACTCTGTATGTTTTTGATTTCAGCTGTGGAGGTGGGCAGGCCCGGGCAGGAGGCCTGGGCAGGGTGTCAGTGCAGGGCAGGACCACTGTGTCGTGGCCAGGACGGGAAACACTTCAACTGGTTTCGGGGAATTGTGAAAAAATCGGGACAGGCCCAACCTTTGGAAACACCTTGTTCAAGCCCTTCATCTGTTAGAGGGTGAAGCCCACACACAGGAAACTGTGTCCCCAGAACCCTGAATTGTTGGTGATTCCAGCAGTGAGGTCAGATGAGAACACCCAGCCCTGGGGGATGGGCCATCTGTTGTCTCCCCATCTTTTTCTGGGCATCCAGGCTAGTCTTGCTCACCCTCCAGGTCCCCACTTCCTGTCCTGTGCTCAGGCTATCCCTGCCCTTGGTCTGGAATGTCCTTTTCTCTTTCTCCACCCCTCTGAATCCTGCTTATCCTGAAGGCCCGGCTCCGAACCGCCTCCCCTTTGAAGCCTTCCCACGTCCCATTTGGAGGAAATTATCACCAGCCCTGTTCCTGGGGCAGCCTCCAAGCCACACCCTGAGATCCATGTTCTGATCCCTTTAGAGAAGAGGAAACCAAGTTCTGGATATGTGAAAGTGTTGGGCCAAGGCCCAGATTCGGAAGTGTGGGTTTTCTGGTCGGTAAGTTACAGGTGAAAGGACCCACCATCCTGGAAGGAGTCATAAAGTCACATTTATGGCCCTATCATGCCTGGATCAGGGACAACCCAGGGTGGGGGCCCTCTCTGTCCTGCCTTTTCTCATTTCTACCCTCCACAGGGAGGTCACTCTTTCCTGGGGTGAGAGAGCTACAGAGCCAGAGTTCTGTCGCCCCTTCTGGGACTCATTTAATAGGCAGAGCTCTCCTGAGGGGCAGGATTGGCACAGTGGCCCCGTTTTACAGATGAAGTACAGAGGGCCCAAGGACAGACCTGGCTGCGGCCACGTGGCGGGTCAGAGACCAGTCAGGGGCTGAGCACTGGGCCTCACTTCCTCAACCTGGGCCACCTCTTGCTTTCGGTATAGGTAGACGATGCCGGAGATGAAGCCATCACTGTCGGAAGTGTCAGGCACCTCGAGCTTAGAGGTGGCCAGTTCCCATCGGTCCACAGGCCAGGCCACCAGGCGTTCCCACTCCCTCGCCTGCTCCAGCCTGTTCAGGACGGCCTCCAGTTCCTCCTTGTATCGAAGGTTGGATGGGTTGGTTCTGGTGGTCAGACACACCAGACCACCTAAGGAGAGGAGAGGAGGGGAGGGGAGGGGAAAGGGAGTTGAGTGAGGGAGGGTAAGAACCAAAGTTCCAGGTTCCAGGCCTGCCCCTGCCTGGGAAGGTAGTCCTCTTTCCTTCAGGCTCATGTCCTCAAGGACATAAGCTCTCCCAGCTTTGTCCCCAGTCCAGCCTTTTCCCATCTCTAATCCTTTAGCGCTCCCTCTTCCTGCCCCCAGGAATACCCTCTGCTTCCTCAGCTTCAGGGGGCCTCCGATGTACCCTTTAAGGCCCAAGTAGCCTTTAAACTGGGAATTCTTACTTTCCTAGGCAGAGGTGGCTCTCTCCTTACTGCTCACCCAGCCCTTCTGCTGGAGGCTATGGTTGTGTCTGGATGCACAGGAAAGAAGCCTGTGGGCTTTGGACATTGGACAAGTCCCTTCACCTCTGAGTCTCAGTTTCCCAGCTTGCAGAGTAGAGTTGATTATTTACCCTGTCTCACAGGAAGGCCGTGCAGTCAATGAAGCACTGGCTTGAATGACCTCATCCCTTCAAGTCTTCTCCAGGCACCTATAGTATGCCTAGTATGGACTCAGATACACTTAGGAGACTGCTCTCTGGAAGGCTTCCTGGAGGAAGGGGTAAGGAGAAGCAGGGCCCTGCTGGTGGAGGGGGGCTCCATGAGAGGAAAGGCTCTGAAGTAGGGGAGCCTGTGACATGTGGGCAGGCAGACAGAGCTCTGGTCAGCTGAGGGGCCTGGAATTACAGGCTGGGCTAGGAGGCCTGGTCCTTACTGATTGAAGCGATGGCAGTTTCCTGTCCTGAGCCCAATCACTACCTCTCCCTCTGACCCACCAATGTCCCTGCATCTGTCAGCCTCCTGCCAGAAGCCTGCCTGCCCAGACCTGCCCGGGCTCAGCCACAGCCCCTAATGGGCCCTGTTGGGGTTAGTGAGGCAGGGAGAAAATGTGATCTTGCCTGGATAGGGGCACCTTTGGGGCTTCCTGATCCTGTCCTCACGCTCCACTACTTCTTCCTTCTGCCTGTGACTTCACTTAGGCTGTGTCCTTGTGTGAACTGTCCTCACCCCCATTCCAGCCCTGGGAACTTCTCTTCTCTGAAGTCTCGGAGCACTGAGCACTTATGGCTCTCAGGGGCCTACCTTGGGACTGGTCTTTTTCCCCCGGTCCCTTCCTGGGACACAGTGGGCTGGTGATCAAGGCCAGAGGGCAGGTTGTGTACCTTCTCCCTAGAGCAGAGGCAGGTACAGGGCAAGGCACACAGTAGGATCTCAATAATCAGCTCCATTTCACAGATGGGGAAACTGAGACCAGGAAAAAGAGACTCACCTACTAGCTGTCCATGAGTTAGTGAGGAAGCTGGAGGAAGAGGGAACTGAACTGAGCCCCTACTAGGTGCCAGGACTGAAGCAAAGGCCTTAGAGACATTATTTCACCCAGTGTGACCCAAGTAAGGGACAGGACCCTCAGGAGTTCTGAGGCCTGTGTTTGTGGGGGTGGAGCAGGGAAGGTGTGTGTAAGATTGGACGATGGGTTACTTCTCACCTGGCTTGGTAACTCGCAGGAGCTCAGGTATCGCACTGCAGGGCACCTGGCCATCACTGAGGGCACCCACCATTAGCACTGCATCAAAGGTCCCTGTGTGGGGTGTGTGGATGTGTTGTGGTAGTTTGTCTTCGGTGTTGCCTCAGAACACCCTGGAGGATGGTACCCATGGTAGGGCCTGGGGAGGGACCAGGCCAACCACTAGTGTCTGTAGGACCCAGGTCCTGTGGGGAACATGGCAGGTATGGCCCAATCCTGGGCTGAGGCCAGATCATGGGATGGAAGGAAGGCTCAGAGAAAGGGGCTCAGTGAGGCACTGGGGGGGCTCAGAAGGGATCAGCAAGAGGGATGGAGACTTGACAAAAAAGGGGCACTGTCAAGGTGCACTTGGTCAGAGGGTGGGCCTCGGGGTGTTGGGGTAGGAGGGGGAAGTACCTTTGGGGCTGGGCAAAGGCTCCTGGCCCAGGGTGCAGAGGCTGAGGCGCTGGTAAAGGCCACGGGCCCGGGCCTGTTCCAACATCCCTGGGCTCCCATCCACCCCATGCAGCTGGAGGAAGCCCCGAGCCTGCAGCTGGGGTGGGAGAACTCAGTCACAGTTCATACCTGCCACCTCCCAGCTGGGTCCCTGCACCTCAGGGAGGGCAGTGGGCCCTGCAATGGATGTAGCCCAAGTATTTGGAACCAGTGAGTCTGAGGGGAGAGGCAGAGTTCTTGGGCCAGGGGTGACATGAAATTTGAGCAAGTAGGGGACTGAAGAGAGGGCAAGGGATCCGAAAGGGCCTCACCTCAGCAGCCACCAGGCCAGTGCCACAGGCCACGTCCAGGATCAGGGTGGCGTGGGGTGGGCCTGATAGGGCTTGGGTAAGGCAGTCCACTGCGAGGCGGGGGGCGCTGTACTGCAGGATGGCCACATCCTGGGGACAGAATGCTGAGTCAACCATCACCCCATGTCCCAATGTTTGGGGGACCTCTGTATGGGGTGACCTAGGAGTCTGCCAGGCCAAGCTGTGTGTGTGTGTGTGTGTGTGTGTGTGTGTGTGTTGGCAGCCTGGGGCCTGCTAGGACTACAGTGAGAGGAGACCCAGGCATGAGGTGCTGTCTTCTGCCAAAGTGCCAGGACTGGAAAATCAGCCTGCAGCCTACTGCCGGGATTTGCTCTCCTGGCCAAGGCAGTGCTCTCTGCTTAGTCCATAGTGACCCCCACCTCAGTGGCACATCCTCCAGACAGCCCTTCTGCCTGGACTGCAGTCCCAGAGTGGGGAGGTCTTGGCCCCTGATCTCTAGGGGCTGCCACTGTGGAGTGATGAGGCTGGTCAGAAGGCAAGGCTGCTGTGGGTAAGCAGAAGAGGGGCCAGGACTGTAAGGCTGCGCCCACGTCTCATTTCATTCTCACAAGCCGCCTTGGGATGCAAGGCTATCTATTCCCACTGTACAGATAGGAAAATTGAGTCTGGGTGAGCGATGGAGGTGGAGGCAAGGACTCCTGCGGGTTTACCTGGTCATAGTCCGGAGCCCAGCGGTCATAGAAGTGCAGCTTGTGGGCCAGGTCAGTGATGCCGTGAGAGGCTCCGACCCGCCCCCGCACCTCGTGCAGGCTCCAGTCCTCCTTCTGAGCCATCCTGCGGCGACATGGCCTCCATGTCCTGACACATCTCAATCCCCAACCACACCTCTCCCACCCGCCATGCCCAGGAGAAGCTGTCAGGAAGCGACCTCTCCAGGTCACCGGGGCAATCCCATTTCACAGGCGGGGACACTGAGCAGAGAAATGGAAAGACTGGACACCTGGAGTTCAGGAGTGGCAAAGGGGTGTTCCCGCGGGGAGGGCCTGCCCCCACATTCTCACCCCCTGCCCTGGTGAGCGGGCTTCCAGCGCGCGAAGATTTCTACCGCGGTAGAGAGGGGTTGTCAGAACTCACCCGCTGCGGGTAGGTGACCTCAGGAACTCGGGGTGGGGCCTGAACGGCGAGCCTGGCCCCGTCCCAACCGCCCTTGATGATTGGCTTCTTCTAAGGAAAATTACCCAATAAAAGGAAAGCACTGGCAACCCGCCTCCTTCACCAGCCAATGAGCTCAAAGTTCTTGTCCCTCCTCCAGCCTGGGAAGATCGAGAATGTTTTGAGACGTTGTCCTCCCAGTATCCAGGTGTATCAGGTGTCTCTGCGCCCTCCCGTCTCCTGATGTCCTTTATGCGTTCTAAAACATGAGCTTTTAGCCAGTGGGAGCTTCTGAATTCTTATGGATAAGAGCGGGAGCTAGGCTCAGCCTTCGTTTTTGAAACTTTCACCAAGGCCTAGGCAACACTGTCCAGTAGAACTTTCTGAGGTGATAAAAATGTTCTATAGGGGTCTGGCCAGTTAGCTCAGTTGGTTGGAGCACAATGCTCATAACACCAAGGTTGCCGGTTTGATCCCCACATGGGCCACCGAGATGCACCCTCCACAACTAGATTGAAACAACTATTTGACTTGGAGCTGATGGGTCCTGGAAAAACACACTGT
>NW_017731457.1:1565668-1607064 GCF_001890085.2 Hipposideros armiger | reverse complement strand
ATTTTGCTACTGTTATGAATCGTAATGTAAATATCTTTTTGTTTTCCGATGGTCTTAGGCGACCCCTGTGAAAGGGTCGTTTGACCCCCAAAGGGGTTGCTACCCACAGGTTGAGAACCGCTGAAATAAGCTAATGTAGTGATGCTAATTCTAAAGAACATCTTTCATATTCAGTCTGGTAGTCACGATGTTTGCTTTGCTGTTAGCTTTGCAAACAGTGGTTTGGAATGCAATGCTGCTTTAGGTCCAATACAAAGGTTATTTTGCCCAGTTTTAGCATTCCAAAAGTTTGAGGAGTAAGATATGCAAGGTAGCTCCTTTGTGATGGCAGCTCCAACTCCATTTTGAAGTGGCCCCATTTACAGTCATGTGCTGCATAATGACATTTCCATCACCGATGGACCCCACATACTACTGTGGTATACTATATAGCCTTGGTGTGTAGTAGGCTATACCATCTAGGTTTGTGTAGGTGCCTCTGTGATGCTAGCACAATGATGAAATTACCTAAGGACATGATTCTCAGTACATATCCCCATCATTAAATGGCACATGATTATATTACTTTTCATGGTAGCATGAACTTGGGTAGAGGTCATGGCCATGGAGAGGAGTGGATGAAGGTCAGAGATGTTTAGGAAGTAGAAATAGTAGGGCTCTGATTATTGAGAGTGTGTGGCATGGGGATCAAGATGTCAGGAGTGGTGCCAGGTTTCTGCTTGAGCTATTGGGTGGATGGTGGTGCCATTCACAACATGGGAACCCAGGAGGAGGAACAGGTTTGGGGCAAAGGGGATATTAACAGTTTGGGGATGTTGAGTTTGAGGCGTCTATGTGAGCATGCCCAGGAGGATGTTTGACGCCAGAGTCTTGTGCTCAGGAGAGGTCAGACAGATTCAGGGTCATGAGTATAACTGGTGGTGATTGAGGCATCTGGTAAAGGTGAGACTATTCAGGGACAGGAGGAGAGGACTCAGGGTGGAAGAGGAGTGTCTAGGAGTGTTGGAGAAAACACAGAGTAAGTTGGTAAGGATGCCAAGAACAGGGTTTCAAAAAGATGGAGGATGGCCAGCATTGCCCAATGTTGCTGACAGGTGGTATAAAACGAGGCTTAAGAAGTAAGCACTGGATATAGGGATGTGGAGGTCTTTGGTGGCCTAGATAGACTGTGTTAGTGTATACCAGTTGCCCAGTTTGCCTTTTCTTCCCAAGTTAGACTATGCATCTCAGCATCCTTTGTGTGTAGGTGTGGCCATATGGGTGAATTCTAGCCAATAGAATATATATGGATGTGTTAAAAGAAACAGGCTAAAATGGAGTCACTTTTGCTAAGCCTTGTCACCAACCCCAAACTAGTAACTAATCTAATTGCAGCTCTACTTCTCCTAGGAATGGAATTTTAAACCAATAGTCTGAAATTTCCTGATCACACTAGTGAGGTAATCTGCCTGATAAGACCTCCAGCCTTCCCCTAAGGGAAGGAGTCCTTGCCTGAAATGATCTACTCTTTCAACTTCTTAGTCCAACCCTCTTCCTGTCTATAAAAATCTTCTCTTTTGTACAAATCATTGAAGTGCCCTTCTAGTTGCTAGACTGGATGCTGCCTGATTCATGAATGACTTAATAAAGTGATTAGATCTTCAAATTGGTTGAATCTTGTTATTCAACAGTTATGAAGTGCTTTATTTCCAGACCTGGACCATAAACATCTCCTATGTGATTCTCTATGAAGTGGGCTGCAAGCACCCAGAGGACAGCTGGGCTAAATAGTGGAATCCTAAATAGTGTGTGGAGCAGTGTCCTCCCCACCAATCTGCATTAGACTGTAACATTGTGAAAAATAATATAAACGGAGCTACTTTTTGAAGTTGAAGCTGCCATCTCAGAGGAATGGCCTTGCTGTTTTACTCCTCAAACCTTTGGAATGCTAAAACTGGGCAAAATAACCTTTGTGCTGGTCCTAAAGCAGCATTGCATTCCAAACCACTGTTTGCAAAGCTAACAGCAAAGCAAACATTGTGACTACGAGACTGAATATGAAAGGCATTCTTTAGAATTAGCATAATTACGTTAGCTTACCTGCTCCTATAGAAAGTCCTTCCTTCTGTTCATGTTATTAATTCCCTTCCCTTTCTCATAAATACCCCTGACTTTACCTCGTAATTGGAACACCAGGTTTCTTCCTGAATCAGTGTACAACAGCTTTGTGGATGAAAAACGGGGTTCTATCGAAAGTGACCTCACAGGGTGACCTGAGTATAAATTCCTAACTGGGCTGGTCATGGTGGGTAGTCACATCCCAGGCATATGCATATAACTTCTTTAGTAAAAGGTTTATCTTTGCCTTAAGCAAGCCCTGTTCATGGTTTCTGTGCATGTAGGTAGGTTAACATACCTTTGAGATGCCCCCTTTCAGACCCCTCCTTCTAAAGTGTGACCACCCTCAAGAGAGCCCTAAATTTTTTTTTTTTTTTTATTAGCTGAGCCATCTTGCTACCTGTTGGCAGCTCCGCGGCTGCTCAGCTCGGGCTGACTCGAACCACTGTTGATCAGAGCTCAAACTCTTGAGCGAGCTCTTAACCAACTGAGCCACTCAGCCGGCCCTTGAGAGCCCTTAATTTTAACTATCCTGTAATCCAGTCTCAATCTTGCTTCCTCCCACCTCCATATAATCTTCCTTAGTTCCCTCCTTACTCTCAAATGCATGAAAGAAACTACAAATGGCCATTCTAGGGAGCATTTGAGATCTTGCCTCCCTGGCATATGTCATCAATTTGGCTCAAATAAACGTATACAAATTCTCAACAGGTCTGGACGTTTCTTACATTGACAGCTTCTTGAATAGCTATTCTTTTGGATCTCAAATAAATGCTTGTTACCTCTTACTTTGGCTTTTTATTTTTAGGTTAACAATATGAACAAGAAATAAACTTTCATTATGTTAAACCACTGATATTTCAATATTTATCTATGACAAAAGCTATTGTCATTTCCCTTAATACAGTGACCTTGGCAAGAGCAGTTTTGGGGGAGTGGAGAGGGTGGAGGAAACTTAGATTTCAGCTGTCACTAGCCAAAATCTAAACCTAAATCTGTCTTAGTCCAAAGGTGTATGGTGAATACGTGTGAACCTGTCCTGTTCAGCTGCAAATAACAGAACACCTGCATAACAGTGACTTAGAGAGAGATTTACTGGTCTAATAAAGGAAGCTGACACTGGGCAGTGTGGTCTGGGGCTCCATTATGATGTCAGATACCCAGGCTCTTGTCATATTTCCTGTCTGCTGCTATTTGAATGGAGGGCTTTGTCCTCATGGCTGTCACCTTGTCATGGCTGCTATACCTCTGGACATGACTAAGGGGAAAGGACAAAAAGCTAGGTCTGCTTAGCCTATTCATCATCATAAAAGCTTTATTGGAAGACCTGCCTCATGGCTTCTGCTTCATCCTATTGGCCAGACTGGGTCACATGGCCAATCCTGAGTCCTCAATGGAAGGTGAGTGGGTAAGGGGAGGCTGGGGATGGGGGCTAGCTCAGCCAGCTGACTGTGTGGGTCCCATCTCTGTAGTCTCATATTCTGTTTAGGCCAACAAATATTTATTGTGCATCTTCTGTTTGCCAGGCCCAGGGCTGGGCACTGGAGTAACAGAGATGAGTAAGAAACAGCCCTCACTCCAACCCAGTCTAGTGGGAGAGGTGCAGAAGGGGCGTATGCTCCTGTCAGGCTCTGTTCACTATCTCCTCAGTATCCGTGCAGACTTCTCCTCAGCCACCCCCACCCCCTCCACTCTGGGTGTCCAGGACCATTCCTTTGTTTGGGGTGGGGGTGGGTGGGTGCTATGGAGATGTTGTAGTGAGGAATAACTCTTCAAGTAGTAAGGTGGATGCCCCAGTAAAGGCTGTTCTGTTGGACCATCAGAGGGTGGGTTGGGTTGCTCCAGGAGAGGTCTTATGGGGGTGAGTGGTATCTCGTTCACTGATGAGGGCCGCACAGTTTGTGGGCACAAATGTGGCTCCTACAGCGATGGCTCTGGGGCCCTGGTGGAGGATGAGACTTGCCATTGGGGACACTAATGGGAGCTGGTGGTCTCTGGATGCTGCTCTGCCCCTTCCAGGTATGGACCTCAGGCCCCACCAACTTCTCCCTGCATAGCCATATCCATTTCTTTCCCTCCGGAGCCCAGGATTCTGCTCTAGCCTTGGGGCAGGAAGCTTTTCTCTGATCCATCAAGTGTTTTTGTTTCCTCTAATCCTTAATCCCCCTCAAATCCTAAACTTTTGGAACTCTAAAGCCTTTTCTGTGTCATTTGCTGAAAACAGTCAGGGAATACCACTTTGTTAAGCTGCTGCCAAAATGGGGGAAGGGTTGGGTAACAGAAAATAGTTTGGGGCTGAGGAGGGATAGTAAAAGCAGCAGTTTGTGTTTCAAAACTATTGTCCAGTCATACAGAACACAAGCCAAAAGCCAAGGGCTGTGGGTGGCTGAGGAGAGGTGAGAGTCATTCTGTGCCAGAGTGAGTGGACAAGAATGGGGGCCTGTCAGGCCAACATTGTGATGCCAGTGGGCATGAGTTTGGGGAATGGCCTGACTTTCAGGGGGCAGGCTGCGGGGGGAAGGCATGTGTGAATGTGTGTGTGGGGGGCGGTCAGTTGGGATGTTTCTGGGTGCGTCTTTTTTTTTTTTTAAACTGAGCCATCCTGCCACCTGTTGGCAGCTCAGCGGCAGCTCAGCTCAGGCTGGGAATCGAACCGCTGTTGCTCAGAGCTCAAACTCTTGAGCGAGCTCTTAACCAACTGAGCCACTCGACCGGCCCTGGGATGCTTCTGGATGCAAGTGCCAAAACCCACCCCAAGATCGTTTAAATAGTAGTGGTTTGCTATTTCTTCTCACAAGAAGTCCAGTGGTCAGCAATACCAAGGCTAGACTAGTGGCCCAGGTATTTCACCAAGGACACAAGCCCCATTCTCTCTTTTGCCACACTGTTGGCAATTTCTGGTCACAAGATGGCGGAAGCAGCTCAGGCATTTGTGTGTCCTCACATACAAAGCCCCAAAGCAGGCTAGGGATGGGCCTGTCTCCTGGTCGCTCTCTTTTTCTTTCCCGGGAGGATATTTTCCCAGAAGTCCCAGCCGGGAAAGCATGATCTGGCATTTCCAGGCTCTGGTGTGGGAGTGGAAGTCTGCCTCTGGGAAGGAGGGAGAGGGGAGTGGCTGTTGGTGCAAGCTACAGTGCCTGCTCCTTGGGGTGTGTGAATGTGTTCACCTCCGCGTGTGTCTGTGTCTGATATACAGGTGTAGCTGCTGATGTGTGCCGGAGCGTGGCCACCTGGCTGGGACTTGGTTTCTAACCCTGAATGAGCTATGGGGAGTTAAAGCGTCAGATCTACAGTTTACGAAGATGGCTCTAGAAAGCAGTGTGGAGAGTGGATAGCCTGCAAGTTCCGAGGCTGTTGCAGGCTGTTGCAGTTATTTAGGTGATAGCTAGAGGTTTTTTGTGTTTTTTTTTTAAACTTTATTGGGGAACAGTGTGTTTTTCCAGGACCCATCAGCTCCAAGTCAAGTCATTGTCTTCAACCTAGTTGTGGAGGGCGAAACTCACTGGCAACCTTGTTGTTATGAGCCTGTGCTCTAACCACCTGAGCTAACCAGCACCCTGAGAGCTGGAGTTTTAATCAGTGTCAGAGGCTGCCATGGGGGGGTTGCCTTGGGGTTGATAGGTTTTGGGATTTGGGGTGACAAGAGAGCAACTTCCTTTCCTTCTGGTTTCCTCCTACCCCAGAAGCTGCTCCTTCTCTCTCCTTCGCAGCCTCCTCTCCTCCCCTCCCCTCCCCTCCCCTCTCCTCTCCTCTCCTCTCCTCCCCCCCTGTCTACCTCAAGGTAGGAGATCTAGGCTCAGTTAGGCTCAGTTCTGGGACTTCTTTTCTTCTTTACCTACACCCACTTCCTAGGTGACCTCATCTAGCTAGCCCTGTGGTTTTAAATACTATTCATATATTAGTCATTCCCAAAGAGGTGGCATCTAGCCCTGACTCTTCCCTGAACTCTGGACTTGTGTACCTGACATCTCCCTTTGGAGGTCACAGGTCTCTTGCTGGCAACGTGCCCAAACCCAGCTTCTTTTTTTCACACTCCCAAATCCACCCCTTCTTGGCCTCCTGTCTCGACAGATGCCTCTGAACCACTATACACCTAGGAGCTCAGCCCAAGCCATCGTTTTTCTGTCCCACATTCTGTCCACCAGCAAATCCTGTGGCCTCTTCCTCTACTTCTGCTACCCTGGTCCCATCCACCCCTTCCTCTTGCCCAGACCCCTGCAGCAGCCTTCTCATTGGTCTCCCTACCTCCCCCTTTGCCTCCACCCACAGTCCATTTTCCTCAAGGTAGCCAGAGATAGTGTTGATTATTATTTTAAACTTCTTTTGGAAAATTTCAAACACACACAAAAGAAGAGATTAGTACAATAATGCCCCCCCCCGCCATGTATTTAGTCATTACTCAGTTTCAGTAGTTAAAATGTGCCCAATTGGAGTGATGTTTTTTACTGTATAAATTTGATGTCCAAACAACATATAATATCGCTTAATGGGCTTGAAAAAATTACTTAAATGTGATCATTTCATAGTTGTTACTCTGTAACTTTCCTTTTTCACTTAACATTATGTTCTTGAGATCTTTCCACTTGGACGCATATCTCATTCATTCTAACCACTGCTTACTCATCCCTTAGACAATTATGCCCAGTTCATTTTTCCATTTCCCGACTGATAGAAAAAAATGCTATCGTAAATAGCCTTGCACATGTTTCTTTGTTCACATGTAGATATTTCTCGAAGGAGTGCTTTTTAGACTGGGGTTTGCAATGCATTAGGGAGTAGTGAAAACAATTCAGTTGGTTGTGAAATAGAATGAATAGAAAATAAAATTGCGCATTGCAAATAGTAAGGGTAATTATTGTTTTGTTAACCTCTTGCTTCAGTTTCACGTGTGTAAATGGGTGGCTTTGTACAACAGATTTCTCCCTCTGGGTGGCTCTTGGGATCTGAAAACTCCTCATGAAACTGCTGGCTCAGGGCATGGTCCTTCCTGTCAGATGCTCTGGTTCCCCCATGGACTCGCTCATCACTGCACAGGTATTGTCAGGCTTTTTTGTTTTAGCAAATGAGTATGAGATAGTATCTCATTGTGGTTTTAATTTGCATTTCCCTCGATTACTAATGAAGTTGAACATCTTTTTTCTTAAGATTTTTTATTGGGGAATTGGGGGATGGGAACAGCACTGGAGAATTGGGGGAAGGGGAACAGACAATTTGCTGTCTTTTTTTTTTTTTTGGTTCTTCAGTCTAGTTGTGGAAGACGTTGCTTCATTGGCCCAAGTTGGCACCATCATTGCGCTCTTCCCCGGCGAGGCAGGTCAGTTGCCGGCTTCTGCAGAGCCGCTCACTGTGGCTGCTGGTCGCTTACGCTGGCTGCTGGCTACTGGCTACATACGGTAGCCCATGGCAACACACTGCCACAGGGGCTGCAGCCTACGCCTTCGCTGGTGACTCACGGCAGCCCAGCTCCAGGTTGAGCTGTTGTTCAGCATCTTAGCTGTGGAGGGCAGTGTCACTGGCCCTCATATGTGGGATCCGAACCGGGGCCCTCTGGCGTCGCAAGCCAGTTTTTAACCAATGTGCTACTCGGCCGGCCCTGAACATCTTTTCATAAATTTATTGGCTCTTTGGGTTTCCTCTTCTGTGAATTGCCATTACCTATGTGTTCTTTGGAGCCACTTGATTTTATCTTATTTATTATTACATTTACGGGAGTTCCCTAGATGTTCTGGATACTCTAGATACTGGCCCTTGGGCTGTTTCATGGGTTGCAAACATTTTCCCCAGGCTCTCACTACCCTTTTGCTTTGCTCATGTGTCTCTACATGATGACTTAGGCCAGGGCAGTGGTGGTGGGGAAGGGGGTCAGAGGCTAGATGGCCAGTGGCTGCGGGGGAGGGGGGGGTGATAAGGTGGCTGCAGGACTCCTTTCAACATGGTTTAAATAGTTAGGTGAGGGGGCACTGATAAACATTTCCTTTTTTTTTTTTTGCTTTTAATAAAAAATATATATATTTAAGGTGTACAATTTAATGTGGTTTTTTGTTGTTGTTTTTTTTAGCTGAGCCATCCTGCTACCTGTTGGCAGCTCAGCAGCAACTCAGCTTGGGCTGGGCATCGAACCGCTGTTGCTCAGAGCTCACACTCTTGCATGAGCTCTTAACCAACTGAGCCACTCGGCCAGCCCTTACAATTTAATGTTTTGATAGACATATACATTGTGAAATGATCACCATGATCCAGCTAATTAACATATCTATCACCACTACATAGTTACCATTTGTGTGTGTGTGTTGAGAAGATTTAATAAGATCTATCTTCTTGGCTATTGTCACCAGGCTGTACATTAGATCTCCAGATCTATTCATCGTGTAGAACTGAAACTTTGTACCCTTTGATCAACAACACCCCATTTCCTATAACCCCAGCCTCTGGCAACCACCATTCTACTTTCTGTTTCAAACAGTTCAGCTCTTTTGTATTCCACATATATGAGACCAGGCCGTATTTCTCTTTCCGTGTTTTGTGTATTTTACTTAGCATAATGTCCTCCAGCTCCATCCAGGTAGTCACAATGGCAGGATCTCACATGCGGGAATGCAAATTAGTACAGCTATTACAGAAAACAGTATGAGTGTTCCTCAAAATATTAAAAATAGAATTATCTTATGATCTAGCAATCCCACTTCTGGGTATTTATCCAAAGGAATTGAAATCACGATCATGAAGAGATATCAGCACCCCCATGTTCATTTCAACATTATGCACAATAGCCAACATATAAAAACAACTTAAATGTACTTCAATGGATGGAGGAACATTTTCTTTAGGACTCAAGGCCTGTAGAGTAAAGAGCAAGCAGGGAAAAAGGGAGCAGTTGTGGTTGAAGATGGGTGGCTGGCAGGTGAGAGAATATCCCAGAGAGAGGTCTAGGTGAGCTGGCAGAAAACAAGTGCATTAAACACATTGGTTCCGAACAAACTGATCAATAAATGAATCGGTGAAAAAGATATTTCTCATTGCGTTTTTTTTCATATGTTTGTTGATTTTTGTACCTCATAGGTGTGACTGCAATCTGTTGCTGGCATTTATGTATTTTGTCCATTTATCAGAACTTTTATTTTGAGGGTGAATGTTTTTGAACAATGTGGTGGTTTGGCAACTTTATATGCTTTTAAAGAACACTTTTAAAGCATTTAAAAATTTTGAATTAATTTGATGGTAGCAATGCTTATATTTGGCAGTGCTTTTTATGGAATTTCAAATACCTAATCTTGGGCTCCAAGTGAATTGCCTGAAAGTGATTTGGTTGAAATGAATATTTCCTCATATTGGTTTATGAATTAATAAAATTTATGTAGCTTGAGGTGATTCCTTTTTACAAATTTGCACATAGTTTAAAGTAATTTTTGTCCAACGTATGGCTGATTTCGCTTTAAAAAATTACTGAGTTCCTTTTTAGCCACAGATGCTGGGGGCCAGCCAGGTACTGCTCAAAGCACTTCACAGATCCTGTTTCATCCCCTCCTCCCCACAGCCTTACCTGGTAGGTTCTGCAAAATACATCTCAGTTTTACAAATAAGAAAACTAAGGCAAGGAGCATAGACGTGTAATTAAGCCACAGAGGTCAGTTCAAACCTTTCTGTCCCTAACTCTTATCTCATGCTTTCATCAGTTTAAAATGATTAATTTTTGAGTTTAAAGTTGCTTCGCTAAAGCCATCTTTAGTGAAAGAAAAAAATACAAGTTCCAATAAGTGCGAAGGCATGTTTATCGTTTATTGTGTACTTTTGGGGGGAAAAATGAAGATTTGAAATAAAGAGAAGTTTTAACATTAGAAGATGAAAGAAAGAAGGGAGAATATAGGTCCTGATCATTTTTCGGTGGTTTCGTCCCTAGCAACCCAGGCATGACAGGACCTGCACCGGGCGAGATCCTGGACATGACACAACATTGTTGTCACGGAAACTGGCCTAACAGGCTGAGCAGGGACAAAATGAAAAATCGAAAACTTTCCACCAATTTATTTGCTCTGCGCGCCCAGGTGCGTTGGGGCCCGCGCCCCTGGTGTCTGCTGCCCCCGTGCGGCCGTGCTGCGGTCCTGCATCCGCAGGGGAGAGTACCTGAGAGCCCTTGGGGAGGAGTCGGAGGCGGGCTTCCTGCCTCCTCTCTCGCCCTGGGTCCTGGGAAAGGGAGGGGAATCTCCGCGGTGCGAGGCAGGGACAAAGGAATAGCGCCTCCCGGCGTTGGGCAAGGCAGCTGCAATTGATAACTGGGTTACCCAGCAAGGTAAGGACAGGGCCAGGAAGGGCGGTATTGTCCAAAGCCACACAGAAGAATAATGCAGGGATGGCCTTGAACCTAGGTATTGAATAGGAAAGAGAAGCGGGTGGAGGGCTCCTTTCTGAAGGATTCTAATTGTGGAGGGAGCTTCTCTGTCGCAGCTCTTGCCGGAGCTGAGACTGAGACTGAGACCTGACTCTGGCATCCTGATGGGACGGGGGAGATACCGTGAGGGGCCGCTCTGGGAGCAGTGGGGCAGAGTGAGGTCTTTTCAACTCCAGCTCCTGCCTGGGCCACGTGGTCCGGGGAGTTTGGTCAAAATGAGGTTGAGGACCATCAACTCAGCCTTAGTGACAAATTCTGGGTACACTGATGCCGGTGCTGGTGGAGGACAAGCCAATGAGGGGAGGAGAGAGAAGGGGAAACAAGTTGCAAATTCTAGTTTTAGTTCTCACCATCTCTCAGCACTTTCTTCCCCAAACTCATTCCTCCTCTCAGCACGACCACCCACCATTTTGAGGTGGGTCCTGACCCCTGCCTCGATTTGCCACTCTTCCTCTTCACTTCTCTGTTGGGAGACAATTTTTCCGTAGGTTTCTCGTGTTTCAGCAAAGGAATTGATTGTTCTTTGTTCTGAATGATTTTTTTCCAGGAAGTCCATGTCTCAGGCAACCTTGGAATATATAATGTCTCCTTCTGGAACAAACCACAGGCATGCTCCAGCATAAGAAAGATAATGTCTTTCTCAGGAGCAAGGTGCAGGCTTGCTTTCTGCCCATTATAAAAGACTTGGGTTCCCTAAGCTCACGGTTTCTCTTCCATAATGCACTGGGTATTTAGGTGTCATCTGGCCCTGTTCACATCACCCTGTGGGATTTGAGACTCAAAGAACCAGTGCAAAATACATCTACTCTAGTTTACTGCTAGTGCTGCGAGGAATCAATTGTCCTCATCTCTAACCTAGGAGTCTCGTGCCTTCTACCAGCACAACTCTGGCAGGTTGACTGGTTAGCTTGCAAGTAGGGTATGTCAATGAAAAAACATCCAGCCTAAGAGAAAGCTTATAAGAGTTTATTTGAGCCAAACTGACGACAATTGCTGGGAAGCAGTCTCAACGGATTGAGAAAATACTTCGGAAAATGGCTGTTTTGCAACTTATTTTATACATTAGAATCAAAGGAGGAAGGTTACATGAAATCCATTGGTTGTAGATTAAGGGGGTGGGAGAAAGAAGTGGGGAAATCTCTGGGATTGGATAAAAAGTACACACACTTCTTTTACATTGGTGGGCACAGAATAGTTAATAGCATTTTACAGCACATAGAGATAGTATTTGGGGAACAAGATAATAATGAGGAATTTTGTAGATTCCTGCTCTGGTGTAGTGGGTTGTGCCCCTTGGGGGGTCTGGAAGAAGAGATTACTCTGATATTGCAATGGTATGTTATCTTAGATGCAAAAAGACAAGATAGGCTCACTTCAGGTAAAGATTGACCTTTGTTAAGGAAGCTACAGGCCAAGGATGATTACAGGCCATGAATCGCTTTTAGTTAGGAATTTTTATGTTTAGACCATCTTATGTGGGTATTTTTCAGTTTCCTGAGCTTGTCAGGTTTAATATGTGGCCCCCTTTGTGTCCACAGGTACAATCTTGGACTTTTCACCATTCTTGACGGCTTCCAATTCTGTCAGCTCTACCTTGTACACAGACCTGGCATCTGTCTACTGCTCTCCATTCCCAGTGCCACAGCCCCAGTCTGGGCTTCTCCCATCATCTTGTGCCGGGAGGGTTTGTTGTTCTGGGTTCCTATCTGACGCCCTCCACCTTTGCCTCGCCCCCCAGTCTAGCCTTCTCATGTAGCTGGAGGGACTGTTCTAAAGCCCACAGTGATTGCCAGTTGCCTTGCTGCTTCAGCTCTTCGATGGCTCCTATCATTTAATAGACTATTATTCCATGACCCACGTGGCTCTTGCTGACCTTACTGCCTACCTTGTGCTCCTTCCTATGCTCGTAATACTGAGTTGGTTGAATCGTGCTATTTATTCCCTCTGCCTTGATCATCCTTAACACTCTCGCCTCTGGAAAACTCCTACCCATCCTTCAAAACTTAGCTCAATGAGTCCTTTCTGAAGCTCCAGTGACCTCTCAGTGCCATAGTGTTGGAGACACAGAAGGTGGGTGAGGGAGGGGCAAGGGCAGAGGACAGAGTGAAAGGATTTTGCACTCTCCACCCTTGACCCCAGCTCTTTCCCCGGGGAGGAAATGAGTAGATGAACAGAACTGCCCAGGGCAAAAGTCATCCTTGACATTCCAGAGACTCATTATGGCAGGCTGCCATGTACAGTTGAGCAGGTTGTGTCCTGCACAACGGTGTCTGACAGAGAGAGCGAGCAAGGACTGAAATCACTCTGTGTGCAAGGGCCGGGTGGCACCCACCCTTCCAATCTGCACAGATGGACCCTCTCCTCACAGAGCCCTGCACTCACAGTGGCATATACACCAGAGGGCATGCTTTAAAAACTTTCCAAAAGGTCTGAGAGCCTTGTCCTGCAGCCTCCTGGGGCCATTTTCTGGGACCCAGACAGGAAAGCAATGTGAGAAACGCTGTGATTAAGGTTCTGGATTCTCCCAGAATTCTAAGCCTTTGATCCCAATTCACAGCTCTGGCAATTTCTCCGAGATGCTCCAGGCGGCCTGTGGCCTCCTGTCACCTCTAGTGGCCCTGAGGGGCCTCACTCAGCCTTGGTGCATAGGAGAGGAGACTGATCTGGGTTCAAATCCTTCAGGGCTGAGGGGGATGGTCACTCCTTATATAATGATAATCATCGTCATCATCATCATCATCATCATCATCCAAACTCCTTTAGTCTAGAATATTATAAATAATAATTTAAATCCAAAGGAAAAAAAACCTCTTTCTCCAGGATCTGTCCCTCTCCAGGACACTCTGAGGTCCATTTTCTCTTCCCTGCTCTCCTCCAGCCTAGTCTCAGAACCCACTGAGAAGTCACTAAGATCTGAGAATAAAGGTCACAACCTCATCCCTCTGCTTTGTGACTGGGGATCAATGTTTAGCAAAAGGCAAGAAGAATAAATTGGGGTGGGGGTGGGGGCTTAGGTAGGGTGCCTTCAGGTTTGGGCAGGTGAGGCTTCCTTCTGCCTCCAAACGTTTTGTTGCCTATGGCCCTGGGTGTAAAGTTTTCTGTTTTCCAGGCCTTGGCTACTTGGGGAGTTGGAAGGATGTGAGGAAGTGCAACCTGTTTCCATCCACACTGACTGCTGCAGCTGCCTGCTGCAGGCCCTGAGGACCCTCCTGGTGCTGGTGCTGGGCAGGCCAGAGGTTCATGGAGCTAGGGGCAGTCTCCAACCAGGAAGTGGACAGGATGTGGAAGACAAATACCCCAGTTTTTGTGCAGTGAAGGGTGGGAGGCAGGTAAAGGGAAGTCTCTTGTGGCAATTGGGTCCCCATGGTAACTCAGCCCCCACCCTGCAGCATCTGTGAGGTCATCTGTGTCTCCCAGCTGGAGGAGGTGTAGGAGGCCAGACATGGAGGCTGTCCCTCCGATCAGATCCAGCCTCTTGGGGATCCTGCTGCTGGTGGTAAAGCTCTCAGTGCTGGTGAGTGGGGGTAGGGGCAGAGGGGCAGGGGCCACACACCTGGTCCTTCATAGCTACCTCAGAGCTGCTGGACCTGGCAACCTGTCCTGACCTGTGGAACGAGGTGACTGCCTGCTTCCTGGAGTGATCTGACAGCTTCCAGAAGCCCCACCCCAAACCGCAGTGCCAGAATTTTCTCTATAGCGGGTCACTCCTGTGGGTTAAGCGTGGGATGAGCGTTGCCCTGGGGTCACTCCTGTGGGTTAAGCGTGGGATGAGCGTTGCCCTGCTCATCCGTGTTTTTTTTTTATGATATACATAATGTGTTTTATTGGACACCTTTACACATGTGGGTGGGACCTATGGGTGGGACAGGGCATCTATGACAGCCTCAGTGAAGTCTCCATGTCAGGAGTTCGAACCTGTCGGGGAGAATTGTCATCATCCCTGTGGCCTGGGCCCATCCCTAACCCTCCCCTGATATAACATAGTCCCTTAAGGAAGCCAGCCCCAGGACAACCTAGGCTCTGCCCAGGTGATCATGGTCTGCAGGTTTAATGGCTTTTGTCTGGTCCACTGAACTGAAGGGAGGTGTAGGTGGTATGGTCCTCATGAGGTTGGAGGGAATAAAGGGCTCTAGCCCCCATAGGGGTGCAGGTGGCCGATGACAGACTTGATGAAGTCGGTTGTGGTGCTGTAGCCGCCCATGTCTCGTGTCCGCACCTTGCCAACTTTGATCACCTTCTTCGCTGCATCTGCAATCATGTTGGAGTGATACTCTAGATTGAGGTGCCGTAGCATGTTGGAAGCTGACAGCAGCATGGCTGTGGGGTTGGCTATATTCCTACCCACCGCCTGGGCAAATGGGTGCCGGGCACCCATTTCAAAGACTGCATACTCTGCACTGTAGCTCTCCTCAGGGACCACACCAGCTCCCCCAACCAGGCCAGCAGCCAGATTGTCAATAATGTTTCCATAGAGATTGGGCATCACCAGAACATCAAACTGGTAAGGATTCTGCACCAGCTGCATGCAGCAGTTGTCTATGATCATTGTCTCAAACTTGATTTTGGGGTATAGTTCAGCAACTTCCTCCCAGCACTGCAGGAATAACCCATCCCCAAGTTTCATGATGTTGGCCTTGTGGACAGCCGTGACCTTGTCCTGCCCCTTCTTAGTGGCATAGTCAAAGGCGAACTTTGCAATCCGCTGAGATTTGGTTCGAGTGACAATCTTCAAGCACTCAATCACGCCCCTTGCACTCTCATGTTCCAGAGAGTTGTACTCCCCTTCCGTCTGCTCTCGAATGGTCACCAGCTCTAGATTGTTGTGTCGAGTCACGTACCCAGGAAGCGACTTCACATGGACTACGTTGGCAAACAAGTCTAACTTACGCCTCAGTCTCATATCTAGGAGGCTAGTTCTCCCTTATACTCCTTCGGGGTGTGGGTCTTTCCAATGATGGCCACCTTATTCTCCTTCATGGAACTCGGCACTTGCTCCAGCTTCTCCTCAGAAGCCGTATTCTGCACCTCACTCAAATAATGCTCCTGGAACTCCACCGGGACACAGGCAGCCTTGAACACCTCCTTGACAGCGTGCATCAGCTCTGGCCCCATGCCATCTCCTGGCAGCATGGTCACGGGAAAGGCGCCCTCCACCTTCACGTCTTCGGCCTGGCTCCGTGAGGTTGCGTGCGCCACCGCCGAGGTACAAACGCTCCTCCATGCCCCGGGGTTCGGGGCTGCGACCAGCGCTCGGGTCAGCCAGCGGGCACAGCTGAGAGCCGCCATGTTCTCTGCAGGAAGTCGCGAGGGAAGTCTCATGTGTGTTTTTAAAACATGCAAATGCTGATGACTGGGGCCACATCTCCAAATCACAACTCCTCAGTGGGCTAAGTTATCAGAAAAGGCTTCCTTGGCTCTGCTGGTGTGGAGATAAAAAGGGGACATTACATGGTGCAGTAGAAAGAGATAGATAATTGGATTTGAATCTTGGCTGCTCCAGTCTTTAGCTGTGTGACTTTGGGAAAATTAATCCACTTCTCTGAGCCACTGTTTCTTCTCCTATACTGATCTTAGAGGATTGTAGGGTATAATAGGCTGCTGTCCTCCCTGGTCTCAACATTATGGTGAGGTGGGGGCAGCTGCCATTTCCTATCTGCATCCCAATTCCTCCTCAAGCTGGACTCCTGGGTTCCCTTCCTTTCCCAGCATGGCTCCACCCCCTTTGCTCCACTGATCCTTTTTATGATGGCCTACACAGCCAATCCCAGAGGGCTGTCTCCCACACCATCTCTTAGGGCTCCAGATGGTCCTGCTGTACACATGGGGTCCAGACTGGTGGGCTGGTGTTACTCAGGTGCTGGGGATTTCAGGGCTCTGAGGAGTGGCTGTTCAGCTCCAGGACTCAAATGAAGCTTTCTCATTTGCAAACTCTATTTTTTTTTAAAGATTTTATTGGGGAATTGGGAAAGGGAACAGTGTTCGGGAATTGGAGAAGTGGAATAGCCAAGTTGTTGTCCTTTAATCTTAGTTAGTGGAGGGCGCAGCTAGCTCAGCTCCCAAGTCCAGTTGCCATCTGGCCGCCCGATGGTAGCTCGCAGCTGCTTAGCTCAAGGTGCCGTGTTCAGTCTTAGTTGTGTGTGTGTGTGTGTGTGGGGGGAGCGGGGGGCAGGAGAGCAGCCCACAATCCCATGCGAGAGTCAAACTGGAAACCTTGTTGCTAAGAGTGCACGCTCTAACCACTGAGCCATCCGGCTGCCTGTCGGCAGCTCAGGGCAGCTCAGCTCGGGTGCAGCTCACTGGCCCATGTGGGAATCGAACCGGAGACCCTGTTGCTCAGAGTTCAGGCTCTCAACCAACTGAGCCACTCTGCCAGCCCTGTCATTTGCAGACTCTTTCCCCACCCAACTCCACTCCTCCGCTCAGTGGATGGGAGACATCATATCCACCCTCACACAAGTCTCAAATCTGGACATCTTCTTGGGTCCCTCCCTCTCCTTCACCCCTCTCAGTAAGTCAGTGATTAATTCTGTGAATGCCCCTCATGCCTCACATCTCTCTACCCCTAGTGACACTGCCCTTTGCTCCCAGCTGCCCTCATGACACCAAGAGTCAACCAATGAGCAAGAAAGCTCAGGTGCTTAGGAGAAGACACTGACCTGGGTTCAAGTCCTGCAGGGCTGAGGGGGATGGTCACTCCTTACATCATCATCATCATCATCATCATCATAAACCAAACTCCTTCAATCTGGAGTATTATAAATAATCATTTAAACCCAAAGGAAAGAAAACCAAATATAATATGAAACACTGTTTAAAGGTCCCTCTTGAGAATGGAGTCCTTAGAAATAGACAGATAAAGATCATTCTTATGTGTGGGGAAACTGAGGCCTTGTGAGGAGGAGGGCTTGGCCCAAGGTGACTTGGAAGCCCCACCCCCATGATAAAACTAGTGGCAGGGAGGGTTTCTTCCCTGAGTGAGTGAAGGTGGGTGATTTTCTCTGCCCCACACTTTTTTTTTTTTAAGATTTTTATTTTATTTTATTGGGGAACATTGTGTTTTTCCAGGACCCATCAGCTCCAAGTTAAGTAGTTGTTTCAATCTAGTTGTGGAGGGGGCAGCTCAGTGGCCTATACAGGAACTGAACCAGCAACCTTGCTGTTATGAGCACTGTGCTCTAACCAACTGAACTAACCGGCCGTTCCTCCCCACCCTCTTCTTGCAGCTAGTCCGGAACCGGGTCCACCTCTACGAGGTTCTGCTTCTCAAGGTCATGCTCTTCAACCACTGGCTGTCAGGGCTGCTCCAGGAGGCCCAGGGGTCCTGTGGCCAGCAGGCCCACTCATCGCCCGGACTCGCAGCCTGCCCTGTGGGCTGGGTTCTACGGGCTGGGCTGGCACTGATAGAGGTCCCTGTATGGTTGGTGCTGAGGGTGCCCAGGCTAGCATGGGCCGGCATGCTGGGCTGTGCCCGAGCCTTGGTCCTGGCCCCGATGCGGCTAGGTGTCTGGGAGTGGCTGGGCCTGTCTGTAGCCACCTGGATGGACCTGCTTCTGTCATGTCTGCACAGCCTGATGCTGGCAGCCTTGTTGCTGCTGCTGCTGACATGGAGGCTGTGCCGGAAGGCCCACCGTTACAGCCTGGGCTGGCTGCCAAGCAAGGTGAGTGGGCAGGGTGCCGGCCAGGCTGCTGAGGGCAGGCCTGGGGCACTGGGCATGGCCAGGGCTGGGCTGGGGGACTAGCAGCTAGGCAGTGCAGCTATGTAAGCTCATGGTGGCCACCTGCCCACCCTCTTGCCCCCTCCAGGCTCTACTGGACAGCCGTGTGGTGCTGGAGCTGCTGGCACCGCTGAAGCATCTTTACTGGTGGGTGGAGAGCACGACAGCGCTCATCTCCTGGCACCTGGCCTATCTTGTCACTTGGATCACCTGCCTTGCCTCGCACCTGCTGCAGGCTGCCTTTGAGCACACAGTCCAGCTGGCCCAGGCCAAGGAAGCTGAGCTGCAGGAGGCCTCAGGCCCTTGGTCTGAGTCCCTGCTCCTTGAGTCCTCTGCTCCTGAGGCTGGGCCAGTCCTGCCAGAGCATGAAACCCCTGGAGAATAAATGTGTCCCTATCTCTCTCTCCTGGTCTGGTCTGGTCTAGGGTCTTACTCTCCATCCCTTTCCTACTGTCTTGGAGGGATATATGTATGCATATGTGTGTGCACGTGCATGTGTATGCATGCATGTGTGCCCTAGGGCTGCCCCTGAGGAGGAAATCACATTCTGTGAGCACATGATACATGCCAGATAACCATCTCAGACACCTTACACATGCAATTTTGTTTAAATCTCATAGCAACACAGGCATCAGGTTTGATTAGCTCCATTTTTCAGAGGAGAAATTGAGCCTCAGAAGACTGAACAATCCCAAGTTCCCAGAGTAAGTTAGGAGAAAGACCGGCACTGGACCCTAGATTTTTTGTTTCCCAGAACCCCTAACTTTCTCTGAGCCCATGCCCCTGGCTTTCAGGATTGTTGGTGTCCAGTGCTTTAGAGGAGATGGGTAGTTAGAGACTCTGGCCACTGAGGGGTGCCAGCGCTTCACATTTAAGAAACTTAGAAAATTCCTTTGAGAAGTAGTTGCTCCAGAGCCAGTCTGTAGCTAGCCAATCCATTTATTTACACACTTAGCCATTCACTTTCCCACTCATCCATCCAGTCATCTATCTATCCACCCACTCACCTATCTATCCATCTATTCCTCAGCCTGCCCACCCACCCACCTACTCATCCATTCATCCACAAACCCATCCACAGATCCATCCATCCATCCATCCATCCATCCACCCACCCACCCATCCACCTACCTATCTATCCCTCAGCTGTCTACCTACTCACCTAGCCACTCACGCACAAATCCAGCCACAGGTCCACCCATCTGCCTCCTCCAGGGTGAGGGAAATACCCATACCTTACCACTCACCCCTAGGTGCCTAGTCTTGCTGAGGGGTGGCTCATGTAGCTTTGAGAGTTCAGGCTACAGTGGGTCAGATCCCCCAGACACTGCCCTTAGGCAAGTGATACTGTGAAGGGGAAGAGATGGTTTCTTGCAATCACCCCCCACTCACTTCCAAGCCTGAGGGTGGTGGGAGATGTTCCAGAGAGCTCTGCCCTGCTTTCTCCTTCCCCATTCTGGTTCCCAGAGAATTTAGGGCCCCATTCCTTCCCTGCTTCCCATACAGACCTGCAGATGGTCCAGGGTGGGTGTGGGGTGACCTTCTAGGCCCTTCCTCCAAGTCTGAGGAGCAGTCCTGGCCTGTCCCTGGGGGAAGATTTGTGGGCTTCCATCTGGCCATTGAGGCAGAATACCTGCAGGAGAGGGCCCTGCAAGGCACTGGTGATTCCAGAACACACACCCAACTTTCGGGGAACGCTGAGTGCGGAAGAGTGAGACGTTGGCCCACTGCGGGTGGGGCCTGGGGGGATGGGAGGAAGTCCCAGAGCAGCTTGTGGAGCTGCATGGGCCTTGCACAAGCGTGGGGTCTGCAGGGCCGGGTCCAGGGTACTGGGAGGGAGGGGCGGGTGGAAAGAGACCTCGAAGGCCAAGAGGGGAGAAGAAGGGTGACGGCAATTGCCTGCCTATGGGGAGAGAAGACCAGAGCCAGGATGGAGCTGGGGGAAGGGCTGGAGGCAGACCAGTGGGGAGGCTCCGGGCAGTGGGGTTAGAGGTCAGGCCGTGTGTGTGATACTGGTATCTTTTCCTTCTATGAGATTTTAAAACATTGCCAACAATACAGAGATATTAAAGGAAAACGTTTACTTCATCTCTAGTTCTAAACTTGAGAGAAACAGGGTCAAGTGCATGCTGCTTCCGTCTTTCCAGCCGTGATTCTTTGCACATATGCAAATCTGCCTGCCTGCTCACTGGAATACAGCCGTAGATTGTGCTGATGAGATCTCAGCATGCTAAGCATGTCTTAGGCAAATTGCATTTTGCATTTGAAAATACCACCCACCCACTTCCAAGTCAATCCACATGGATACCTTATCCTTTGTAACGGCTGTATTGAGGCCTTTAGGTCAATTTCCTGTTTGCTTTTTCCCAGTGTTGCTCTGAAGCATGGGAGGGGGTGGGCCTCAGAGGAACTCCCTGGTGAGGGGATTGGAGGGGTGTATGTTGGGAGGTAACCCTTGCCCTGGGAGCTCCTCTCTGGCCAGCCACATGCTATGCTTCCACCTCTCCTGCTGTATCCCTGGGGGCTTGGGACTGAGACCTCCCACAGCTGGAGTGAGTCTGGGCAGAAGGGACCAGGGCTGGGGCAGGGGCTGGGGGCAAAGAGGTCACAGGCCCAGTCTGCCAGAGAGAGAGGGTCTAGCCTGGGCCCTGGACCTGGAGGTGGGGTGAAGCCAGGAGACCAGCTGGGGCTACGGACCCTGCCGCCCTGAGCATGCCCACTTACTCATCTCGTCCTCTCGAATAGTTAACGCCCACATTGGGCTCCCAAATTGTCTGCTGCTGGTGGCGATAAAACTGCAACTTGGAAAGGCCTAGCCCCTACCTTCCACAGGGGGCTTGCAGAGGGTACTTTAGGGTGGCCATGCCTTGGGCTAAGTACCCACTTACCAGACACACCTGTGAGAGAAGACTTCAAAGGCTTGAAGGCAGAGTAGAGCTGGGAGCAGTTAGGAAGCCATTCTTTTGGACTGGGTGGCTGGGAAGGCTTCCTGAAGAAGGGGCATTTGAACCCAGCCTGCAAGAGAGAAATGTACTGCCGTTAGAGGGCAAGACCCTGGTTGCTGGCCCTCGATCTGCCCCTTGCTGTGTGAGCATTGTCAGGCTTCCTCCCTCTCTGAGCTTGGTTTCCTTAGCTGCTGTTGCTGATCTGCGCCCAGGGCAGGGCCCCAGGCTGGGTTCTGGGACACAGGCTGACACCTGAGTCTGCCCTAGGAAGTGTGCAGGCTGGGGAGCAGGTGTAGCACTGAGTCGGAGAGGCTAGTGAGAGGATGCGGTCCTTTCCGGTCTGAGCTCAAGGCCTGAGAAGAAGACCCAGGGTTGGGGGCAGATGCTTGGGCTCCATGGCTCTGCCCTGTCTCTCTCTGTGACCTTAGATGTGGCTCTGTCCTCTCTGGGCCTCAGTTTTCATGTCTATGAATGTGGGGTGACTGGGTGATCCCTGATGAGACAGTCAACATTCGAAGGACCTCAATGTCCCGGACCCCTCAGCTGGAAGGTGGTCTCGGGCTGGCGAGGAGCCAGGCCTGCATGTGTGGATCTGGGGGCAGGGTCTTGACACGCGCTGAGATCCGCTTCCATGAAACCTATGCTTCCAGGCCTTGAATGCAAGTCCTCCCAGGCCTCCGAGGGTGCTGGTATCCTAGGGCTGGGGCTTGGGAGGAAGGGACGAGGGCGAGAATAGGCCCTTGGCTTCCCCTCGCACACGGTGGGCAGATCAGAGGCCATGGGGTTAGAAAGCCACAGGGTGTGAATCCCGGACCTCCTGGCTGTGTGACCTTGTGTCAGTTCCTTAACCCTGGGAGCCTCAGTTTCCCCACCTGTGAACAGGCACAGTCACAGTATCTTGACCCTCACGGGACTGTTGCCGGGTCTGGGCATGAACAGTACCTGTTCCAGGCCGGCTATAGGATGTGCTGGGAACAGCAGCTTCCTCTCGGGGCCTGCCCCCTTCCCAGAGGCCACGGGGACCCCATTCTGAGGTCAAGGGTGAGGGCAGTCAATCTGTCTCTCTCAGGCCTATGAGTGTGGAGGGGCCCTGGCCTGCTGGGGGAAACCAGGACGGGGTTGGGGGGGNAAGATTCGAGGATTCTGAGAGGCTGCCTTCTCAGACCCTGAGCTTCCTATGACAGGAGGTACAAACAGCTAAGGTGCGGAGGCCAGATATTTGGAGGGTGGGGGGAACTGGCTGAAGGGCTGGCCAGCAGCTCCACGCAATCTGTCTGCTATGCAGTCCCGGGCCTGGCCTGTATTTATTTATGCTGAGCGTGTATTTATATCAGCCCCTTTCTCATTAATAGGGCAGGAAATGGCTGGAATTGTTACATACCTGGCGGCCCAGGGGTCCTGCTGGGCCAAGACACACAGGGCCCTGGCCACCCTGTCATGGCTGAGAGGCCTCCTGAGTCCCAGGCCTAAGTCCCTGGCCCTTCACTGACCCCTCCTTGCGTTGAGTCCCCCTCTACTTCCTTGAGCTCCGGCTCATCCCCTGAGCCCACAGCTCTGAGAGAGGGGCTCCTTTTCAGGCTTCTCCCTGTCTTCCAACTCCTGACCCCATCCCAACCCCAGGAGAGACAGCCGTGTTAGGGGACGTCCCTGTGTGGCTTGTAGGATAGGGGGATGTTGGGGAGACCCTGGGCAGAGCAGTGCGAGTACAGGGCTGAGAAATCAGAGTCCCCTGACTTGGGGATGGGATCCTGGAGCCTGGGGTGGGGTCTGGGCACAGGAGGAGGTAAGGGCATGTGAGAGGGCCCTCCTGAAGCTTAGGGGTAATCCCTGGGTCTCTGCTCCCACCAAGCCGACCTACATGTAGGCTTGGGCAGAGCCTGCAGCTTCCTCCTCATGGAATACCCCCCAGCCATGAAGGGGGTCTCTGTGTGTACCACCCGACAGGGGCTGGGGGTTCATCCCTGTCCTGCCTTCCTGGCCACTATGGCTAAATGAGGCTTCTCTGTTCAGGGCCCAGCAGCCCCCTCCCCGGCCCCCATGCTGCTCTCAGAACCAAGCCAGCATCTCTCTCCAGGCCCCAACTCTTGGGCGCGGGCCCCAGGTGGGGCTGCCAGAGCTGAAAGGCGCGGCCCCCTCCCCAGAGCACTTGCCTGACATAACCTATTAGTGCTTCTCGCCTCAGCCCGCTCCCCCAGCCGGCCTCCCTGCCTAGGCCAGACTGTGCTGGTCCTGCGTCCCTCTCCTCGGCTGCTTTTCTAGGATAGGGTTAGAAGGAGGCTGCGGTACGCCCAACCACCCCAGGGGGGAACTGTGCCTGTTCACTCTTCCCCTCAGTTGGGGTCCAGGGACTGTTATCCACCCAGAGGCCTCTTCTAGGCTGAGCCTTCTGGCCATTGCCCCTTGGTCAGGTGGGCCTGACTTTTGGCCTCTGCCCACTGCAGCCACTATGCCCTCCTGGCTCCGAGTCCAGAGCTGAGGCCACTGTGCAGACATGGTGACTGAAGCTTAGAGGATGAGGGGCTTTCCATTTGCCTCATCTCTGACCTCTCAGCCGTAATTCTGGGGTATGGCAAAAGGGGTGGGAGATGGGCAACCTCTGACATTGAGGAGGGGCCTGCTGGGAGTTTTCCAATTCTCCGGACTGGAGGTCCCCTGGGTGGTGGGAGGGGCTGCTGCAGAGTCTCAGGACTCTGCTGGGGACTAATGCAAGGGTCTCTGGGCTTCTCTCATCTGTCCCACCATATGGAGGCTTTCCCCAGACACCACTTTGAGCCACCAGTCTTCAGAGTCCCCAGACCAAGCCGGGACCAGGAGCAGGTCCTTAGTGTTCCTCTAGCCCTGCCTGGCTCTGCCTTGTCCAGCGGGATGGTCTTAGACAGGCTGGCTTCTCTGAGAGCTGCCCATCTATGAGATGGGACACCACACCTCACACAGGAGCTGTGGGGAACTGATGTAGCAGGTAAGGGGCTTGCGCAGGGCCTGGCATATGGAGGATGACCAGTGAGTGGGTGCTCCTTTTACCACCTCAGCTTGGTGGCTGAGTGCCTGGGGTCGGAGGGTCAGTGGTCAGCCCAGGTCCATTACCTAGCTGGGATTCTGCCTCTCCACTTCCCAAGTGGAGCAGCACTGGCTGGATTAGGGGTCAGCTAAGGGGCAGGGCCCCCAGGGCAAAGCTGCATCCTCTGCAATTATCCTGGTGCTGTCCCCCACCTCTTGAACCCTGCCTTGAAGGTCAGGGCAGCGCCTCCTTCAAGGATGTCCAAGTCACCTAAATTGTGTGGGGCTGCAAGGGTAGGTGTGGGGGTGGGGAGAGGCAGGCATCTGGCCCAAAGCGCTGCCGACCTCCAAGCGGCCTGTGATTTGAAGTACCTTGGACCCTTTGCTGCTGTTGGGGGTCCTGCCTGTCCCTGGCTGTGTGACCCTGGGCAGGACCCTGGGTTTTCTCCCTGTTCATGCAACGAAGCATAAGCCTTTGGGCTCTGTGGTGCCTTAGTCAGAGTTTTTGGGAACCCTGAACCCCTCTTGGCCCTGGTGCCCATGGGCTAGGGTTGGGGTGCTGGAAAGGGCATGAGTGGGGAAGTCTCTTGGTCCAGCTCCCAAAACCCCAAGCCCCTGGGCCCTGGTATTGCAGCTAAGCCCTGCAGTCACTCCTGCTCAGACAGTGCACATCTGGAGCTGTTTCCCGCCCCCACCCTCAGCCCACATCTGGAGCCCAAAGCCTGCTAGCCGACTAAACACAGAGCATCTGGGTCCCAAAGAGCCTGCTCTCAGGTTAATGCAGCCCATCTGGGCCCCTGGCTGCTGCTCTGCCTGTCTCCACAGTGGAATGCTGGCTGCACATCTGGATGGCTGGAGCTCTGTGGCCACCCTGCCTCACCCTGTGCCCAGCTGGGTCTGGAGCTGGTGCTGCCTGGGGTTCCCTGGCCTGAGGAGGGAGTCCTGTGCTCACTCTTCCTTTCCGGTGACTCAGCTCATAGGGCTGCTCCTGGGGGCTCCCTTGGGAATAGCTTAGTTTTTCTCATAATGTAGACACATGTCCCCTGCTAAGAGTGGTGACAGCTGCCACTCTGCACGAACTCACTGGGCAGCCCCTTGGCATTGCTTGAAAGAGCCTTTGGGGGCCCTCAGTATCATCTGCCTTCCTATCCCCTCCTGAGGTGCCTAGGGTGCTGCAGGGTATGCAACCAGCTATGGGGGGACTACACTGGGTTGGTCCCTGTCGCTGAGCCCACTTTACATGATGCGCTGGGCTGTCACTTCCCTTCTCTGCCAATACCCGTGCTTGGTAGGATGGGGGCTGGCTGTCTCCCCTGACACCCCAGACTCAGAGAAGAGAGCCCAGAAAAGCAGGATGCCCAAGGAAACTGGGGCTGGCCTGTGGGAAAGACCACCTTGGGGCAAGGGGTTGCTGGGGCAGAAACACACCATGGGGCAGCCAGGGGAAGAGGCAGATCTGGGTTGGAGGAAGCTTTTGAGCTGAGGGCACTGCCCAGTGGTGGCCTGGACTGATTCCTCTTCAATAGGGCTATAGACCCTGCCCTCCTGACCTCACTGGGGACATGGGATCTAATGAGTGAAAACACGTGGGTCTTAAGTCACTGTCTTTGGGGCAGTGAGCTCCCTGTTGCAGGGGGATGCAAGCTTGCAGGGCTGCTTTCTGTCAGGGAGACGGCAGAGGCTATTCTCACAAGGAGCCCAAAGCTTTGTTAGACAATCTCCTAGCATTATGCAGATAGGTAGGCCCTATAATTCCAAGATTCGAGGATTCTGAGAGGCTGCCTTCTCAGACCCTGAGCTTCCTATGACAGGAGGTACAAACAGCTAAGGTGCGGAGGCCAGATATTTGGACTGCAGGGCAGTGAAGGGTGCAGGGGGAGAATGGGAACACAGAGAAGTGTTACCAGTCTGTGGCCTGGGGCTGAGGGCCTTGCTGCCTCCCTGACCAGAATGGCCTCAGCTCTGCTGCTGGCCCAGCCTCCAAGTCCCGGGGCGTGAGCACAGAGCCCGCTGTTCTGCATCCTGTGGTCAAGCTTTATCAGAGCATCACTGGCCCCGATTGAAAGGAATCCTTTATTGCTCTAGCCTCCAGCCCAGAGGCCCCGGAGCAACAGGCAATTTAAACCACAGAGCTTCATGCCTCCTTCTGCACCTCCTTACCCATGGAAAATCTGAGTCAACAAACATGCAAGATGGAGACACAAATGAAAAATAACGAGGGCTAGCATTTATTGAGTATTCACACTGAGCCAGAGACCTTCTCTGAGGGTTTTACTTGTGTTAACTCATTCCAGCCTCCCTGTGAGGGAGGTACGATTGCTATCACGAACCCATTTTACAGATGGAG
Organism: Hipposideros armiger; assembly: GCF_001890085.2. Lineage (NCBI taxonomy): Eukaryota > Metazoa > Chordata > Mammalia > Chiroptera > Hipposideridae > Hipposideros > Hipposideros armiger. The sequence continues at coordinate 1,580,577 of NW_017731457.1, read as the reverse complement.
AACCCGAGGCTGAAGTTCCACTCAGCCATTGGGTGGCAGAGCTGTGATTCAAACCAGGCAGTCTGTGCCCTTAACCACTGGTCGTCATTGCATCTCTGCAAGCGGCGTGGGTGGAGGAGACAGATTGCAGAGAACAGAGAGACAGACGCACAGAGTGTGGCAGAGAGAGGAATGGGTCTTAGGCCCTGACAAGGGATGCCACTGTTCCAAGCCCAGGAGGAGAAACAGAACCAGCTGAGTTACAGGGGTCACCCTTTCCTATCCCCCCAGGCCTTCAAATGAAATGTCCAGGCATTGAAGGGCAGTCTTCCTCCTTGTCGAGGGTTTCAAAGCAAACAGAGACAGTCTTTGCATGATCTGAGTCACACTGGCCAGAGACAGAGCTGGCTCCCCTAGCTCTTCCAGAAGGCAGGAGCTATGAGGCACACATGCTCTGTGCTTAGTCTCCTGGGGAACACCTGGCCCTGAGGTGGGGTACTGTCTGGAGGGTCACTCAGAGCTTCCAGGTCTGGAGCTGGGGATCTCCATGGGTGTGTGTGTGTGTGTGTCTTCCCTCTGTCTGCTTCTGCCGCCACCTGACCTGCCGAGGAACTAAGCAGACAGAGGGAGGAAGAGAGCATTCTGGGGCTATTGGCATCGTTTTTGGACTATTTTAACTGACCTTCCTTGTTCCACAGGCACCTTCTGACAACCTCTCCCACCACCTAAAGCCCCTGCCCTCTTAGCACGAACATGGCAGCCACTGTCACTGGGTGCTTCCTTCATTCCTGGCACCATGGTGAGGACTTCACTGTGATGGACTATCTCACTCAATCTCCATAGCCGTGGCAGGAAGCTGTCATTGTCATCCCCATTTTACAAAGAAACTGAGACTCGAAAAGGGTAAATCACTTGTTCACACAGCTGACAAATTATTCAAATCCAGGCCTGTCTGATCTCCCTCCCTAAGCCCCTAATTCCCACACCTGTCAAGAGGGCTGGGAAGAAACCCCTCAATCACCAAACTCCTGGGGTAGGACCAGGCTTCCCAGAGCTCCAGCCTGATACCCTCATTCCCTAGCTGGCGGCTTCAACCAGGCTCAGCCTGGTCTTTGGGGGCTGGCCCAGGGCCAAGGGGGAGAACAATGGGAGTGAAAGGAACAGAAGCCTCTCTGAAGTGAGGAGGGAGGGAGGCCAGGACGGCAAGGATTTCTAACCAGGCTGGGTCCCAGGGTCCACCGGGCAGGGAGCAGGGAGTGTCCAGGCTACACTTCCTGTGTGCATTGGAGGTGTCCTGGCCTGGCCCTGCATGGGGAGACTGAGGCAGGCAGGACTGACACAGGTCCTGTCTCTGGGGCTCTTGGCTCTCCCTGGGGGGGGGCCCAGTCTGAGGATAAAGTGGAGGACATTTCTGGTAAGACCCAGATTAACTTGACTCTATACTGCTGAGTTTGGCAAGAGGAGAAAGCTGCTGGTTCAGCCCTGACAGCACCTCCTCTGCCCTCCCCCTCCCTCCAAGCAGGCTGGGAGCGCTAAGAGCAGGGAGGTGGGCTCAGTGCCCCTGCCTCAGGCTGCACAGAATGCCCTGTCTTGACCCCCAGCGGGCCTAGCTACCCCAACAGTCTCCCCAGGTAGGCTTACTGTGGCCCTTCCTGACCCCCCTCATCACACCCCCCTCCACACCCTCGGTACTGTCCTTGACTTCTATTATGTTAGTTAGGTTTCACAAAATGCCTGAGTTACAGATGGGGAAGCTATGGCTCAGCTAGTAGTAGCTGGGGGGAGAGCCCAGAGCCCTCTGTTGCCACAAGGTCCAAATACCCAGGTCACCCGCTCTGTGTTTATCTTGGTCCCTAGGACCGGGGATCTCTGGCCTCAGTGCTCTGGTTGGTAACCTGAGAGGATGTGTCCAGGCTGAGTGCCCGGGATAGGAGACTGGTTTTCAAAGTGGCCTCTGAACACCTGTGGCCCTGCAGCCATGCTCACTGTAGCCATCACTCAGTATCCCAACCCCCAGGATGGCAGGGTCCAGCCCTGGTCTAGGTACTCGGGTTGAGCTGAGGTTTCCAAATGTGACTCTGGACTGTGAGATCAGTGGCTCCATCAGCTGGTCTGAAGGACTCCATGGCTGAGAGCTCTGCCTTGAGCCCCTCACCTGGGGTGCCCCAATCTTGCTGTCCATGTCCATGAGGCCCCTGGCCTCACTGCTGGCACATCTTATTCCTTCTGGGAGCTGCTGTCCTGTGGGCCCTGTTGCTGGGCCCGTGAGGGCACCATTAGCGTCCCCTCCCCACTGTCCCAACCGTGGGAGCGCCCTCAGGAGCAGCTCCCACCATTCACATCTGGGGGAAGGAGATTATTACTAATAGGCGCTCAGGGTTGTTGTTGGGGGGGGGGTGGGCTGGCTGCCCACCTTCTAGGTCTATCCAGGGGCCCAGCTATCCCCTCTGTTTCTTTCCTCTGAGTGAAGGATTGGGGATGAAGGGCTTTGATCATCCTCTCAGTCCACAAACACTCGGAACGCCTCCTTGGTGCCAGGCCAGGGCTGGAAAGCAGAAGTGCTTGCTTGTGGTGACTCCTAGTTGTGCTGCTAACCAGGTGCTTCGGTCCTGACTTCCTGCCTCTGGCCTCAGTTTCCCCTCTGAACAGTGGGGTTAGACTTGCAATGTTGAGGAGACCTCCCAGATCTTGCTTGGGTGACGCCCACCTCTTGCCCTAGCGTCCAGTGCCCATCACCCATCCATGCTCCAAAGGCCACAGGGCTTCCCGACCAGTCCTCCTGGGCAGTCCCTTCCGGGTGGGGCCCAGTCAGCCCAGCGCTGGCCTCTCGCCCAGGCCCCTTGGGCCTTGTTACCAAGAGTGATAGAGGGTCTCCCTGCCTTACCCTCTCTTAGGGCCAAGCAGCGGGGAGCTTGTCAGGGAGCAAATTCTCACAGACAAACTAGGCCAGTCAACAAACAGGCAACCAAAACAACAAGGAAAGATTACGAAACCCAGATTCAGGGAAAGAGGCCACTCTGAGCCTCTCCAGGACAGGGGGCGGCAAAACTGGGCCAGGCCTGTGGGTCAGAGCCTGCCTGGCCCGGACTATTTTTGTACTGTCTGGGGGGTGGGGACTGATGAAATCCCAGCTGCATTTCACCAAAACACTTTCCCCTTAAGCCCAGGCTCCATGTGGTTCAAATTCATTGTCACTTAACTCATCACTCAAAGCCCTGAGCTGCACCCCTCCCCCCTAAGAAAGACAAAAACACAGAGTCTCTGGCACGTGGGTGAAGTGGGCGTGAGGGGCTGTGACAAGCAGGCTGGTTGCCTTGACCTGAGTTACCCCCGGCAACCTCCCCTCCATCTTCCCTGCTCCTTTCCCCTCAGCCTCAGTTTCCTCCAAGGTAGTAAAAGGGGCGGGCTGCTGTGCAAATGGGGTCAAGTTCAGAGCCTGGGGTCATTGACTCTCTCTCCTCCACCCTCACTGCTGGAGACAGGAAGCTGATGTACCCTGAAGGTCTGTGTGTAGGAATGCCCGGAGGTCACCCCATGGCAGTGTCACATGTGGACTTGTCTGTGCCAGCAATTAAGGAGAAGCCAGTCTGTTTTTTCTTCTTGTTGCTTTTCACAGCATTTGTTGGCTGGCACCTGGTGTTCTTCACCTCAGGGTTGTGTTGGGATTGGCGAGGGCAGAATCGGAGCGGATGGGAAGGACTGCTGGGAGGGAGGCCACCAGAGAGCATCTCAGTCTTTATCAAACATGAGGACTGGGACCTCTGCTTCTACAAACTGCACTGACCCTGTGGTTTCCTGAACCCAGTGGTCACAGCTGCGGGTGCATTTGGTGATGGGTCCCCAGCCCATCCTACCCATGTGTGCACTGATCCCACAAGCCCTTACTTTAGCCAACACCAGGCTGGCATTTCTAGGAAGAACTTCAGCTAGGGCAGAAGAGGTCCTCCCTTCCTGCCCTCCTGTTCCATTTTGGGTGTCCATCTCTCGCTGTAGACTGGGGGCCTCTCTAGAATGGAGTGAGGGCCAATCCACCCCTAGATCCCCAGTGCCCAGTACAGGGCCTGGCCCAGAACCCAAGAGCAGCAAATGCTTGTTGAATGAATTAACACATTTCTCAAATCACATCAAAGTGTTATTTTCATTATCTTCAGGCCAGATTAATCCAGAGCCACGCTCTCTCCAGATAAGTATTGACAATCTGGCTGTGGTATATCCCACAGGCAGGGATAGCGCTCTCTTCTGACTTAGGCAGGAAGGAAAGCCCCTGGCGCTAGAGAGGGGTGGCCCCTGAGCTCCTCTCTCGCCACATTGGGGAGGCCTAAGACCCTTTTTGTTCTGGTGACCTCTCCCCTAGGCTGCTTCTCCAGCTTTGGTCTCTGGTCCCAGACTGAGCGGGTAGCAGGGTGGAGCTGCAGGAATTTTCTTTCCTGGGCAGGGTCGGTCAGTTCCTGAAGCAGCGAAGTTGTTTGGGTGCAAACATTTCCCTGTATTGTCCGGCTTCTGAAGGCAGCCAAGAGTCTAGGCAGGAGGGCGGGAGGTGTAGCAGGATTTTTCTTCCCTCCACCCCAAAGAGGACAGGAGTCTCAAAACAGACAGGTGGGGGTTGAGAAGTCATCTTTGGCCTTGGTGAATGTAGAGCACTGGGAGAAGACAGAATGGGACGCCCAGCTGGGCAGGGTTGGGGAGTCAGGTGGAGACATGAACTGGTCTTTGGTTCAAGTCCAGCCCAAAGGACAAGGCTGTGCCTGCCCAAGGGGATGCTGCGAAATGCACATCATTCCTTTGCTGGCCAGGTACTCCAGCCTGTGCTTGCCTCGCTCTTTCGTGAGCAGCAGGCACCCGACCTCCCCTCTCAGCTAAGCTTGCTCCTCCTCTGAGGCATTTGCTGGATGACATCTTTTCTGGGACAGTGGCTCTGGAGATGGAGTCTCCTGGAGGTTGAGAGAGGGATGTCCATTCTGAGCCCTTGTGGGTCTCCAGAATCCTTGCTCTCTCTGTCTCAGGGCTTTTTAACAAGACATTCCCCTAACTTCTACTTTCTTCCCTGGAACACCAGAAAGAAGCTTGTCTGTGTCAAGATGGCAGCAGGCAATGCTGCTTTGCATTTTGGATGTGTTTCCCAAGTGACATTCCATGGAATATTGTTTTGGGAGAGGGGAAAAAAGGTTCTGGATTCAATAAACTGAGGAAACACTGGATTTGACAAAGTCAGATAGGCTCCCTGCTTGCAGGACTTCTCAGAGCCTTTATTAATAGGGACCTTGATCTTTTAAGAATGGGGCCCCGGTGTGCAGTCTTTTCCCCATGGAATCTTTCAGGACATGTGGGACATACTCTGGGTCACTCAGGTTTAGAAGACACCTCAAGGAGAGATGGCAGCTGTGGGTGAACATACTTTTTTTTTTATGTTGAGTGGAAAATTACCCTTTCAACATTGGGTGAAGTTGGCCACAGGAGGTTCCCTGGTGTCAAACTAGTGTGGAGATCTGGTAACATGGTTTGTCCTGTCTTCCTTGGTACCAAAGGGAGATGAGTTGAGGGGTGGACAAAACAAGTAGGTCAGGACAGACCTTGTCTATCTCTTTAACTTATTGAAAATATGAACCATGGTTTAGTCAACCATGGCTAAGGTTGGGCAAGACCCAGGCAGCTAGGAAAGCTGGTGGACTTTGCCATCAAGCTGACGTGAAGTTCTGAAAAGGGCAATCCCAGCTACAGGAGATCTGACTCCAAGACCAGATTTTGGGGTGAGTTACCGAGGCTCAGAACACATTGGGTTTTCACCCTGAATCTCTCTGTCCTCTCACCATAGCTGGAGTTCCTGGACCCCACTGGTAAGCTCACCTTTGCCTCAGACTCTGGGGCCCAGCCTGACCTTAGGCGATTCCTAAAGGAGCCAAGTTCAATGTTCAGGGGATTGGCACCCAATCTTGTGTCGCAGTTCTAATAATGGAGGCTCAGCTCTGCTCCCAGGGCCCCTTTTGCCAGTTCCTCCCCAGTACTAGACCCCAACCATGTGCTGGGGACCCTCTTTCCTGCCTCTTGACTTCCCTAACTCTGCCCTCCTGTCTGGTTCCTGGGTCCCAGACTCCTGTTGCTACATTCCATTGACCTGCTGGACCCCCTCCTCCTGTTAACTCTGGCTGGTCCTCTTTGAGTTTGCCTGGGCCCCAGGCCCGACCCACTGGATGGGATCCTTGTAGGTGACAGTGTCTGAGGGCCTGCTCCATCTCAGAGTGAGTCTGGTTGGATAGTCCTTCCCTAGTCCAGTCTGTAGCTTTTGACTGTCCCTGGGGATTGGGCACTAGCCAGCAAGAAGGAACCATTCTACTCAAGCCTGGGGATAAGACCAGGCCTTTTGAAACTCATTCACTCACTTATTCATTTATTCAATTACTTATTATTTCTAGCAACATTTGTGGAGTAGACGATGGTCACATTCTAAGCCAGTGGTTCTCAAACTTAAATGTGTATCATAAGCCTCTGCAGAGCTTTTCAAAACATATATTGCTGGTTTAGTAGGTCTGGGATGGGGCCCAATAATTTGCATTTCTAACAGTTTCCAGGTGTTGTTGATGCTATTGGTCTGGCGATTACTCTTTGAGAGTGCAGATCTAAGCCATTACGAGCTATTAACACCCACAAATGGACTAGCTTATCAGACCATTGAAACCAGAAGCTTCCTCCCACAGGGAGGAGGTCTGGACAGAGTAAGGCTTAGAAGGACCTGGATCTCAGGGGAGGTGGGGGGAGAGGAGATAGGCCAAGAGACAGACAGAAACCCATAAAGCTGGTTGGGGGCATGGAGTACAAGGCTTGTCTTTTCCCTAGGCTTTGCCAGGCCCCACAGCTCAGGGTCTGGGACAGGAGGGAGGCAGACAGGCCTAGGAAAGTCTGGGGCCATGCTGAGCAGAGACTGGGATTAGGCTGAGGGCCCAGTGCACCTGATCTGTGTGGCTGGGAACAATGGCTGGGCTGGTGCTGCTTGGCCCACTGCCGAGGCACATCTCTGTTTTCCTTCCCAGCTCCGATCTTTCCGAACTCTCCTCACTCACTCCCTCTCCAGCAGGCCCATCCTGCCCGCTGGCCCCTGGACAGCACATTCCTTCGTGCTGATCTCTTCCCGGTGGCTGCAAGTGCATGTTCTCACAGTGCGGCGGGAAGCAAGGCCAGGGACTGGGGAGATGTGGAAAGGGGCTCAGGGGGGCCTCCTGGGGCCCTGGTCCTGCATTCAGAGCTCAAAGGGCACCTGGGGGGAGAGAGAGTATCCCCTCAGGACAGGGGTTTCCCAGTACCCAGCCGCGAGAATTGGACTGCTTTCTCCCCATCCTACATCTCCCGTTAGTAGGTGAGGCCCAGAGATTGGGAGCTCCTGTCCGGCTGACCCCCTGGCCCCTGTGCCCTAGCCCCATGCACAGCCACCCCACCTGTACCCTCTGCAGAGTGTGGTCCTGGTCCAGCTGGCCCCAGGTATGGTCAGCATCTCATGGAGGAAAGCTCAATGCCAGACCTCGGTCCCTCCTAGAGCAGGACCTCCCCTTGGGCCACCATTCCTGGAAGACCTGTATGCAGGGGGCTGTATGGGTCCAGTGTCCCATCTTGGAAGGCCCTGTGCAACTCTTGTTTCATCCCATCAGAGTCACCTTACAGAGGCAGGCAGGTTGTGACACCCTCCTGCCACAGCGATAAGACTGAGGCAGGGGAGGATGGTGCTGGCCAGGGTGACACAATATGTCAGTGTCATGTACTATGCCTGGGTGGCATAGTACACCACGCCTGGGTGGCCCCAACATTCAGAGGGACCTGCTGCCCTGCCTGGCAGCAGAGGGTCTGGGACTCCTGTTCTGGTGTCCTTGGAGTCTTTCCCAAGCTATTTATGCTGGGCCGGGACCCTGTCTTGGAGTCAGGTTTATGGTTCAATCTGAGGTCAGGGTCAGGGTCAGGATCAGGGTTTAATCTGGGATTGGGGTTAAGGTCAAAGCTCAGTCTGATCTGGGCTCAAGGGTAGGCCTGTATTTTAGGTTGGAGTTCTGAGTGTGGAGTCGGGATTCGATGTGGTGCAGAGCACTTCAGTCTAGTTCTTTTATCAGCAGGGTCTCCAGACAACCCTGACCAGGGATCTTTGCACATGGGAGGACAGTTCAGAAGGATAGGGGCCATGCTTGGCCTATGGGCCTTGCTCTCTCAGCTCAGCCCCCTAATCTGGCCTCCTCCTGTCCAAGCCGCAGACACAAAAGAGAAGCCCCAATTGACGTCAGGCTAAGCGCCCACAGGGCCTCTGCCTCTCCCAGAAATTTGGCTCCAGTGCACAGCGTCAGATGTCTGTGGTTTTAAAAGGTGAAAATGGCCTGTAGCCCTGCTTCTGTGTCTCCACCAAAACCTGGCAAGATGGGTGGTTTGGAGAAAGGTGGGCTCTGGGGTCCTGTCCCAGTCCAGAGTTGGACTGTACTGATGAGTCCCCTTCCCTCACTGAGCTCTCTCCCTTGGCCCCTGCCTCCTGCTCACTTGAAGACTCCAGAATCCATGCTCTCCTGCTTTCCCCCGAAGCTCCTGACCCCAGCCCTCCTGCCCCTTCTTTTCCTATCTCCTCTCCACAGGCCAAGGGCATGATCTTCCGGGTCCTTCCCCAGACTACTGCCTACTGCCCGGTCCCCGTGGGGCTTCATGGCTCATGGACCTCTAGGCAACCCATCTCCCCCTCATCCCAATTTCTTAGGCCTTATCTTCCTAATCTCTGCCCCTCACACCAGCCCCAAGCCTGGCACATAGTAGGTGCTCAGTGAGTCTTTGCTGGGTCAGGAAGGATGATTCCTCCTTAAAGCTCCGTCTTCGTTCATGTGACATTTGAACCATGATTTCTGATAACAATTCTGTATCGCCAGATGTGGCCACTGGGAGGAGCCTGGGGAGCCAGATGTCAGTTGTGCCTTCTGTCAGCATGACCTGGTCCAGCCCAGAGGTGGCCCCTTTGTGCAGAAGGCTGTGACGGCCAGGCTCCCTCAGGGTCAGTGCTTGGTCATCAGGCCCATCCTGCCTCCTGATGCCTGCCCTGGGGACCAGACCCCTCTCCTGTCTTCCAGAGGCCCATAGTCCAGGATGGATGGGGAGAGAAAGACTCTACCTTGAAGTCTCATCCTGAGACTTCTCGACTTCTGCTGCAGCCTCATGGCTATTGCCAGGCTATATGGATGAAGTCCTTCCCTGGGCCAGTGTCTCCCATGCTATGATCAATTTGACCATGACCCTGTCTTACTTAATTTTTTCTGTTTCTTATCATTTATGGAATATGGTCCAAGCTGCTGACGCTGGCCACCCACGCCCATGCATTCTGTCCTCTGTTCATTCATTGCTCCTCCAGCTCCTGCCAGCACCATTCATATCTCTGAGCTTTTATCTAGTTCCTTTTCAGGCGTTACACCCCAACTAAGCTGGGGGCAACCTGCCCCCTACCTTCCCTAGACACCACACCAGAACTTGAGGTCTCCTAAGTGATGGTTAGTATCTGGGCAGGCCTGGGCTAGTCCTCAGAGCACTGCGCCATGAGCGTCAAAGGTGGCAAGTCACTGCGTAATCTGTGGGAGCCAGCATCCTTTGCCACCATTGTACTGATGAGATCTGGAGAGGGGAAGGGACAGTCCTGAGTTCACATGGGCAGTTACAGTTCACCCCAATGGTCTCTGATTCTTCTTTGCAATTTTCCTTTTGTTGATCTATCACTGTCACTACCTAGGGTCATCTGAGTGGGCTTCACAAAGGACTGGACTATTGGAGAGAACGCCTCTTCCAGGAAGCCATCATGATTTCCCCATACTTCCCAACCCTCTGAGCCATGGTCACTGCTTGCTGTCCAGCTGTCTTGATGTTAGCTTCCTGGCACAGTACCATCATCAGAATTTCACCTTCATCTCTAGTGCCCTCTGAATATGGGCAAGCCCTTGTCTTTTTATTTGCCCCAGTTACCTATTTATAGAACAAAGGCATTGAACTTGCTGGTTTTTGAGGATCTGCTAATGGAATTAGGATTTGGTGAAGGAGGCTGAGCCTCTTGCTGCCTGTGCAAAGTGGAGTTGAAAGAGCTTGGGAGTGGGAGGCAGCAGTCCTGGGTGAGAATCTGAATTGGCCTCTCAATAACTGTGTAGCTTCATGCAAATTCCACTTTGGGCCCCAGTTTCCTACAAAACTGGGGAAACCTGCCAGGCCTGGCTTTCCTCCAGGGGTTATTAAATGTGACCGTGGATTTGAAGGTATTTGCTAAGTGGAATTGCACCGTGCAGGTGGAAATGCCGGCTCGGGTGTCCACAGTGCTCCACACAGGGCCCAGCTTAGAGGAGACCAGGCAGATGACCACACGTGGCGCCCAGCTGAGGGAACGTGGCAGGTGTCTGGACACTGCGTCCCCAGGCGACTTGTGTGGGCAGCATTCCCGGCAGCTCATGATATGTTCCCAGCCGGTTCCACTGCTGGGCAGGCCCCCCTGCTGATGGGAAGGGTGGGGGGCCGCCTGGCAGTTGTCCAGCCTGGCTGGCCTCCCACCCCATGTTTTGTTCACAGAGTTTGGAATGTCCTGGGACGCGGAGCTCAGCTCCCTGGGGAGACACTGGTGCCATCTCCTTGATCTCATTGCTGGACAGGTTTTTCCTTCATTCCAGCTCGGGACTCGGCAGGCTCCCAGCCCCAGCTGCTGCCAGTCCCAGTCAGTCTGTGTCTGTCCCTGCGCTGGCAGCTAGGAGCCATGCAGCTGGGAGCCTGGGAGGTGTCCCCGGGAAGGGGGGTGGGGTCTCCCAGCCCGTCTGCAGTGGGCCCTGGGCATGCTTCTGAACCTGTTCTCTGTAAACTCTTTCCCAAGCTGCCTTTCTTTATAAACATCTCTGCTCATGACCCCTGATGCTGGGGCCCTGAGGTCTGTTTGGAATGATGTTCTCAGGACCTAAGGGTCTTAGGAGGGGGCAGAGTGTGCCAACTGCCCTGATTTCTGTTCCGCTTAGTGGGATGGGCTATGCACAGAGTGGGCCCTGCTAAGCGTGTGGGGGAGTGGGTATCAGAGATGTAGAGAGACCTGTGTGAGGGGGGGTATGTGTGTGTACAGGTGGGGCTTCCTCGAGCTCCCAATTTTAAGTATCCCTACACTTGATAGATTGCAGGACAAGGTTGGAGGGAAGGGCTAGGGGTCTTCTTCATCAAGGAGCCAATTCTCACCTGGTCAGCATGTACTGTGGGGTGGCTGGACACTCTGTACCCCAATTTGGTCTCACATCCCCAGGTTGGGCCCACATGGCTGGAGACAGAGAAGGTACAGCTTGTCCTATTGCCAGAAATGTACACAGGTGCGTGTGCATGTGTGTGTGTGTGTGTGTGTGTGTGTGTTCATGTGCACACACATGAGTCACCTCTGAGCCCCCTATGCAAAAAAGAGAGCCATACTCACTTAGCCACCACACTCACCTGGTGTACCTGCTCATACCTGGCTGGGTTGTGGGGCTAGGGGCACGCTGGTAATACAAAGAAGAATCTCCTCTGGGGGGAAACAGCCCCAGATGGACCCCTGTAGTCTGTCCTCAGCTTGGGCAATCCCTGCCCTGATGTAGGTCAGCACCCGCCCCAGGCTTGGGTAAACTCTCCTCTTTCCACATCATTAATGAGGAGACTAAATAAGTCAGTCCCTCTGGCAAGCCCCCCCAGCCCCCCAGGCAGCCTGGCCAGAGCTATTAATATTCCCCGTGTTTATGACCCCTTGGCCCTGCTGACAGGCTCCTCTCTCTAGCCGTTGGAATTAATTTTGTGAATCAGAAATGGTTGGGGCGGCAGCCTGTTGGAATCCAGGACGATGACATCTCTACCTCCCCCTGTGGCAGGTCCTACTCACTAATTCTATAAAACAGTCACCGTGTCCAGCTCAGCCTAGGGCCGCCTGCCTGGCTGGGGCTGCCTCATACCTCTGCTATGTTCTCCCCCAGGGAGGGGGCTGGCCCTGGCTCCGATGATTCAGGCCCCTTGACACCTTGCACTGATGTCAGTGGGAACTGAGGCCTCAGGCCTCTGGACCGTCTGGCCTGTTGCCGGGGCCCACGCCCTGCACGGGGCTTGGCCCCGGCTCGTGCCTCTCGTGACCTTCCCATGGACAAGGCCTGGCTGGGAGAGGAGGCCAGGCCAGACAGCCTCTCCCTCATGCAGTCCCCTTTCTGAGAGCTGCCCGCACTGGCGCCGGGCCGTCCCCCTGACTCCTCGGGTTTCTAGGACTCGTTCTAAAATTAATATGGGGGAATTCAGGGAATTTGTGAGCAAGTTCCCAGAGAACTGTGGCTGCCCTGGGGGCAAGGGTCCCTATTTCTTCCCACCCTCCCCCAATCCTCATTTCCCTAATTCCCCATATAGCCAGATCCTCTTTGGGCAAACTCACTCCATAAAGGGCAGAGTAAGATGCCTGCACTCTGTACATGGGGAAAGGTCTCCCCCTTCTACCCTCACCATGGAGCCGTTTCCAAGAGGAGTCTTATACAACGTATTCTCTTCAGTCATTTGAAATATGTTTGCAAATATTTTGTGAGTTGTCTTTTCACTTTCTTGAGAGTGTCCTTTGAAACAAAAATTTTAATTTTGATGAAATCCAATTTCCCTAATTTTTTCTTTTCCTTGTGCTTTTGGTGTCATATTTAAGAAACCATGGCCAAATCTGAGGTCATGAAGATTTACCCCTATGTTTTCCTCTAAGTGTTTTATAGTTTAGCTCTTACATCTATTTTTGTATATGGTGTGAGGTAGGAGTCCAACTTCATTCTCTTGCATGTGGAAATCCAGCTGTCTCAGCACCATTTGTTGAAAAGACTATTCCCTCCCCATTGAATGGTCTTGGCACCCTTGTCAAAAATCAGTTGACCATAAATGTAATGGTTTATTTCTCAGCTTTATTCTGTTGAGCAATATGTCTATCCTTATGGCAGTATCACACTGCCTTGATTCCTGTAGCTTTGCAGTAAGTTTTAAAAAAACATTAATCAATTAATTTTTATTATTATTATTATTTTTTAATTAGTTTCAGGTGTACAACACAGTGCAATAGTTATATTGTTTACCCCTCAAAGTGACAACCCTCCTCCCCCAATCCGCCCCCCCATTCCGCCCCCTGATATCATACATATCTATTATAATTCTATTGACTCAACTCCCACATTATACTCCACATCCTGTGACTATATATATATTCAATTATAGTTGACATACAATATTATACAACATCAGCTTCAGGTGTACAGTGCAGTGATCAAGCTCCTACCCCTGTAGTAAGTTTTAAAATCAGAAAGTGTGAGTCCTCTGATTTTATTTTTCTTTTTCAAGGTTGTCTTGGCTATTTGGGGACATTTCAAATTTCATATGAATTTAAAATAATTTTTCCATTTCTGCAAAAATTGGAATTTCAATAGGGATTGCATTGAATCTGTTCTGTGGTAGCTTTGTCATTTTAACAATATTCAGTCTTCTAATCCGTGAATATGGGATGTCTTTCCATTTATCTATATCTAATTTCTTTCAATGATGTGCAGTTTTTGGTGTACAAGACTTGCACTTCTTATTCCTAAGTATTTTATTCTTTTTGATATTATTGTAAATGGAATTGTTTTCTTAATTTTGATTTTGGATTGAGTCATTTAAAATGGGATATGACATAAGGCATGAGCATCATTTATGACCCACTTTGTCAAGATACCACTTATGTAAAAAGTGAGATCCACTGTGACCTGTGAGCCTAGGTCAGTCGCTTCCCAGGGCCTGCTCTATGACCCCTTCTTTTACCCTGGCCGCTGCTGTGGGTCTGGCACCGAGGGGGCATTTTATCCTCATCCTAGATCTCTCTGCCTCCAATCTTTCTCTGCCCCAGCCTCCTTCTTGCTGCCCAAATGATTCTTCTAAATTTGATTGTGTCACTTCCCTGCTTAAAGCCTCCAGTGGCTCCCCATTGTATCCATGAGAACGTAGTGAGCTCTCTGGCCTTTTGTTTAAGATCTTTCATCCTTATTAAAGACTTCCGTTGCTAGCTCTGTGATGATGGTCCTTGTGGACATTATCCCTGAGATGTCCCAGAAGCTGCAAAACTGCCAGATTCTAGGGAGGCTCAGCAATGGTACCAGACCAGCCCCCCCACTGCCTCCAGGTTCACCTGAAGCACCTGCATCCTCCCGGCTCCCAGATCCCTCCTCCTCTCTTCTTTAACACCTTACACCCTATTCCCAAATCCTATAGGTTTTCTCCTAAGCTCCTCTTGCGTCTGTCACCTCTTCTTCATGTATGGCCACTAAGTTTAGGCTTTATGTTAGCCTGCTCACAGGCTATGGAGTGATCTTTCTACAACATATGAGGTGTGATCAAACAATACGGTAAATGTTTAAATTAAAAAAAATTTATTACAGCAAAAGGCACATTGCCATTAGCGCCCCTCAAAATACTCCTTCTCGCTTCGAACACACTTATTCTATCATTCTTGCCATTTTCTGAAGCAGTTCTGGAAGTCCTCTTTTGTGAGTGTCTTTGGTGGCGCTATCGTGGCTGCTTTGATGTCCTGAATCATTTTGACTTTGGGGAAGAGCCAGAAGTCACACAGTGCCAGATGCGGTGAATAAGGTGGATGAGCACACACCATAATGTGTTTTGGTTGTTTGTTTTGTTGTTTTAAAGATTTTTATTTGGGAATTGGGGGGATGGGAACAGTGCTGGGGAATTAGGGGAAGGGGAACAGACAAGTTACTGTCGTTTTGTTCTTCAGTCTAGTTGTGGAGGACGTTGCTTCACTGTCCCGAGTTGGCACCATCATTGCTGTCTTCCCGGGCAAGGCAGATCAGTCGCTGGCTTCTGGACGGCCACTCACTGCAGCTGCTGGCCGCTCATGCTGGCTGCTGTCTACACACGGTAGCGCATGGCAACCCACTGCAGCAGGAGCT
>NW_017731457.1:1553075-1564058 GCF_001890085.2 Hipposideros armiger | reverse complement strand
AGCTGTTGTTCACCATCTTAGCTGTAGAGGGCGCAGCGTCACTGGCCCATATAGGATCCGAACCAGCTGCCCTGCTGCTTAGAGCTTGCGCTCCTAAGCCAACTCTTAACTAACGAGCCACTCGGCCGGCCCTGCTTAAAACCTTTCGATAACCCCCATGGCTTCCAGGGACAGGACCTGGGTATTGACGTTCTGACCTTGCCCACCTCTGCCCTCTCCTCGGCCTGTCCTGAACTCTCTTTGAGGCCACCTGTAGACCTCTCACCTCTGTGCCCATGACAGCTCCTCACCCTTGCTTGCCTGGCAAACTCTTGCTCCTTGTACCAGACTCACCCCCAGAGCCACCTCTTCACCACAGCGTCCCCACCTCCTAAAAGGAGCGATTCCTTTTTCCAGATGTTGGCCATGGCACCCAGGCCCCTCCCTTTACCTCCCTCCTTAGGCCAGGACCAAGCTTGATTTTCCTCTGTGCCACAGAGCGGCAGGGACCTGGAATAGAGCAACTATCCGTGAATGTTTGCTGAAACACTGAGAGCATAGGTGGGGTGGTTGAGGAGGAATGGGGCCATGAAATGCTCTGGAAAAAGCTAGGTGTGGTGCCCACAGTCATGCTCATGTTCAAGTGCTGTGGTGATCTGCAGAGTCGCTGGTGGGTCTGTGGGGGAAGGCCTGCAGATAGCTGATGTGGCTACTGCTGCCCAGGGTGGGCCCTAGGCCCTTGGCCAGGCTGTGGGTGTGTGTCCCCGATCTTCCTAACCCCCATCCTCAGGAATCACCTCTGTCAGCTAACCCCTCCACCCTTGCATTTGGGCTCTGTCACCTCTACTTCTTCTCCTTGTCCTTGCCCCTCTGTTCACTCTGATTTGGCTTCCACTCCACTGCTCAATGGAGACAGAGTCCTCCCTGCTTATCAGTCTAAATGGCTGAGCAGTGCAGTGCAGCACCCTCTGCATCCTCCTGCTTCCTTCCCACCTTTCTGGTCCTCCTCCTCAGCTTCTCCAGGCCCAGGCCCTGCTCTCCACAGCCCCCACCTGACAGCCTGCCTATCCTGCGAGCTGTAGCACTCATTCTGCTGCATCATTCTCAGGCACTCTGGTTCTCCATGGCCCTGTGTGGCAGCTAGTCTCCCTGCTTGACTGGACACTTCTCAAGGGCAGGGATTCAGCAGGCTTTTCTCAGAGTCCTCAGAACCTAGCATGGGCCTGGCCTAGGAGGGACTCGATAAATGGAGTGAAATGGAATTCTTTGGAAAATGGCTTACTCTTTGCTTTCCTCTTCCCCAGAGATGAGATATTATTTGAGGGACACAGAGTAGCCTCCAGAGGGTGGAGTATATGTATGATTGGATTGTTGGAGGGCTGTCTGCACTATCACTGGGGGCAGTCCCAGGACCTTCTGGGAAGGGGAATGGATATGAGGGGCAGGCACTGAGAACCTCTCCTCCTCTGGACAGCAAGTAAGATGGATCCAATCGCAGGAGGCTCCTGGCCCTGGGTCCCACGTCTCTCTCCTGCCTGGGGTCCTCTCTCTTCCCTGGGGTTCCCGCCTCTAGCCTCGTGGTCTCCCAGCACCTGAGCCTAGTCTCACAGCCTAGCTTGGTGCCTCCAAACACAAACAGCAGCCCTGGGCTCCTGGTGACTTCGGCTTCTTCTTCGAGGCTGGGAGGAAGCCTCCCGACAGGCTCTGAGCTCCAAGCACCCTGAACTTGGTTCCCATCTCTGCCCCACTGTACCTCCCGCCAGCACCTAATCACTTTCATCTGTCCCACTGGCTCACGGGGCTCAAGGTTCTAAACATTTCCAAATGCTCCCCATCCTGCTCTCCAGGCTATTTCCCCAGCTCTGGATCCCTGGTGGCACCCCGATATACCCAACCAGCTGCTCCTTCTCACACTGGCCATGCAGAAGAGGGATGTGGGTGGCAGAGAGAAGCTTTTGCAAGGGGCTGAGCCGGAAGGGCCTGAGGATCCATGTCCCTCAAGGGGAGGCCCTGATGGCAGCAGAGGACATGAGAGGTGGAAAACCAGGGTCAAAGGACCTACGGATAATGCACCCATTTTACAGGTTCAGAAACTGAGGTCCAGATCCAGTAGCAGAGCAGGGTGTGGAGTCCTGGCGTTAGGACCCTGGTCCAGAACTATCCTTTGTCCTTCCTCTCTTGCTACCACTCTTCCTTCCACCCGCTGCTCTTCTCCCCTTGGGCCATGGGAAAGGCAGATTGAGCCCTGGCCAGCACTTCCTCAGGGACCAGGACCGCTTGGTAACCAGGAAGGGTCTCTCTATGCCCCCACCTCCTGGCCTCTCCCCAGCTGGCCTGCTCCTCTCCTTTTCCCCCAGGACATCTGTAGAAGTGTTTGTACCTAAACAGTATTTCCAGGGCAACTTGCATTCCTGGGGGGTGGGGGGTGAGAAGGGTGGGGAGGAACTGACTAGCTGTGAACCACAGCCCCTCTGGGTTTATGTGGCTTGGGGCCTGGGAGCCTGTCTCACCCTTGATCTTGACAGAACCTGTGGATGACTGCATGAGCCACCCCATTTTCCCCCTTTACAGTGCATCCTCCATGGACGAATTGTGTGTGTGTGTGTGGGTGGGGGGTGGGGTGGGGGGGTGAGCAGAGTCCAGGAGTTCCCTTAGCCTGAGGAGGCAGAGTGGCAATGCTGGGGTGAACAGCTCCCAGGGGCCCCCTCTTCCTTGTCCTGCTCCTCAGGGAGAATGTCTACTCCAAGGACCCTCTCCTAGGCAGTCCCTCCTTTGCCCACACACCTCAGTGCATTCCGTTACTACTTCTAAGATTGAATCCTACCTATTCGACTCTTGCCAGACTTGCAAGATCGCGCCCGTCCACTTCTGCAGCCCTACCTTGCCCTTCTCCCTGCCACACCTGCCACACACTTACCTGCCCCTGGACAGCCCCTCCACGCCCAAAGGCTAGGACTCTATACCTGGCTTCCTCCTCCTTGAAGCCAGATCAAAGGCCATGCCTCCTCCTCTGGGCAGGCTTCCTTGGGCTGCGAGAGGGATCTGATGACTGCCCCGCGGGCTCGCTTAAGCCTGGACTGACCCACAGTAGTTTGGGACTCTGTGTCTGCAGTGATCTTGTTCTAGCCTATGTCTCCTCCCAGGGCAACTCCAGATGGGGTCTCCTGTGCCATTCTGCCCAGCACCCGAGCCCAAACAGGGCCTGGAGCCCCTATCTCATCCCGTCTGACTGCTCAGGCTTTTGTGCAATGTCCTCAGAGAGGGCTCCAACCTTGGGCCATCTGTCCTGGATTTTACTGAGGCCCTAAACGGAGAGGGAAAAGGTGGTATGATCAAGGCAGGAGGCCAGAGGGTACAGCCTAGGGTCAATTACCAGCGAGAGCCGTGTGGCAGAGCCAGACAAGAGGAAGAATGATGGGGCGGTCGGGAGAGAGGACCTGGGTCCCTTGCTGATTATACCCCATGTGAACCTCTTCTCTGAGGACCCTTTCTCCTTACTGAGACCCCTCCTTCCCCTTCAGTGAGCCCTTTTCCCCATCACTAAGCCCCTTTTCCTCTCTTTGACTCCCCTTCCCCTCACTGTCCTCCTCCCTTCAATTAGGTCCCATCCTAACTGCACTGCCCCTCTCCCCCCAGATCGTGGCACTGTGGCCCCTTCCCAGGATCTGGCCTGGAGCCAGGAGTCTTCCGGGATAACCTCTGTTGGCTCCCCCTCCATGGCACGTTGGGAATGCAGCCCCTGCATCAGCAGGCTCTTCCACCACGGGAGAAGAGCTCAGCCCAGAGGACTTTTAAGGACTGACCAGGGAGGAGCTCTGTCTCTGGACAGAGCTGTCCTTTGGGTTTGACCCAGTCTCAGAGGGGCTTGGCTGGGTGCCTCCGTGGGGAGCGGTCTCAGTACTTAGACCTGACGTGAACTGGGGCTGGAAGCATGCCATGTCCAGCAAGTCCTCTGTCCCTTCTTCATCCCCACTTGGGTGGTCTCAAGGCTGAGGACCTCTGCCCCTCTCCAGCATGGGCTTGAGGCCAGGAACTCAGGGCCTAGGGGGTCCTTGTTACTGTGCCTGCTCTTCAGATCAGATGAGCTAAACTGGCCTCAGAAAGGTCAAGTAGCATGCGGGTAGTGCCAGGAGTTAAATTCAGGTGGTCTGACCCAAAGCTTGAGCCCCTTCTTCTGTCCCCGCAGAGCCTCAGAGCCTCAGTTCTGGAGTGAGGGCTGCCTGGGGTCAGCATCATCGAGGCCTGGATAAGGTGGATGAGGCATTTCACAGGGTTCAGCCACAGCAGTAGGGACGGGGAGAGAACTGCTCCCACCAGATGCAAAACTGCTGCCAGCTGCCTGTGGTTCTCCCTGCCCACAGGATAAACCCTTCTTCAAGTCACCTCCCCAGGAAGCCTCCCCTCATTGACTGGTCCAGCACAGGCCTCCTGTACTGAGTGGGGAACTGTTTATACCTGTCCTTGGTACAGAGGTTCCTTTGGGGATCAGGAGAGCCCGTGGGTGGGTGGGGACTTGGCACCCTGTTTCATCTCTCTTCTCTGGGTTACCCATGGCCCCTGATCCCACCTCTTATGTCACTCCTGACAAGGCCTGGGGATTCTGGTCTGATGGGGGAAGTATAGCCTTGGTCTGGAATGATGGTCTGAGTAGGGGCAAGACCCTGTCCTGGGATACTGATCTCAATGTGTGTGTGTGCATATGTGTCTGTGTGTATGTATCTATGTCTGTGTGTATGCATGTGTCTGTTTGTCTGTATCTATGTCTGTGTGTGTATGCATGTGTGTGTGTGTGCATGTGTGTGTTTGTGTCCACAACCCTAACTTGGGAGGCTTGCTTTTGGGGACATAGTCTTGCTCTGAAATGAAGGTCTGAAGGTAGAGGCAGGTGAACTCTTCTGCTCCTTGACTGTCCAGGAGCAGGCTTCGTGCTCTCAGTCAAGACTGGGATCTGGGCAGTGAAAATGGGGTGGGCCAGGCTCCCGTAGGGAGGAAGAAGCATGGGAAGGGGTTCATGGGGGGAAAATTAGGACAGGGAGTTGGGGTGAGCAGCCTCACCTGCCCTGGACTCATGGCTTTTCTTCATTCCCTGGACATAGAACAGGTGGCAGCCTTCTTTGAATGTCCCCACTCAGCCTTGCTGTCTGGGTCCCAGACATAGCTTTGGTTTATGAAATGATGTTCCCTTCCTGGCCAGCTTGGCATCCACTTCAGACTTGCTCGTGCCTGGATACCCCCTGCCTCACTGAGGATGTAGAACGCTGTCTCCCCCAGCCCCAGCCACCCCTCCCTGCAAATCCTGAGCGCACAGTGAGGCCAAAAATGTCTTGCATACTCTGGCGGGAGGGCTAGCCACGAAGCCTGCTGGAGGGGCATGAATCACGGCCCCGCCTGCCAAGTGCTCACTTGGGACGTGTTTGAGGCTGGCTGTGCCCAGAGTTGATGGGGAGAAGGGAGGGAAGGAGAGCTGGCAGCTGGGATGGGCAGACAGAGCAATTTTGAAGGGAGAGATGTCTGCTGGACCCATCCCTGGTGGCAACACAGAAATTATGTTACAGAATTTTAGGAGTCTGGAATTATACAGTATTGACTTCTTGGAATTCCGCAGGTCTGAAACACAAGATTCATGGAATGCCACATCGCACTACATCAACAGCACGCTGATGCAAAGGCCCCATTCTGCAGGTGGGGGAGCGGGAGCTCCAAGGGGACAAAGGGGTCTGCTCCAAGTCACATGTGGAGTCAGAGGTCGGGCTGGGCTGGGCCCAGGCCCCTTGCCTTCCGTCTGAGGCCCTTTGCAGCCCCACACTCTTGCCCTGCTCTGCGCGGCAAGCAGTATCTGTTTCAGCCCACTCCCAATGTTCCATGGGCTCTTGGATGACGGGGAGGGTAGAAGTGTGAGGGGCACAGGGGCTGGAGGACCGCCTTCTGCTTCCCCCATTTACTCCAAGTACATATGCAGCCCCCTGGAGACTCTTGCCCTATCCTGCTCCCCATCTACAAAATCTCCTTGCTCAGCTGGCCTTCCCTTCCCTTCTGTCCCCAACATGAAGGAGCCTATAGGAGACCTGAGCCTGCTCTGGCCATCTGCACCTGCTCACTCCCTTATCCAAAAGCTGTCCGCTGAGTGCTAGATGTCCTCTGGACACACAGTCGCCCTGCAGTCACGGCTGCTCTCCTGTGTCTGCAAACACTTCCTAGCAATTAGCACATCACTACACTGAATTTCCTCTCATCTTAAAGTAAAAAAGTCCCTCTTAGTGTTCCCCACTCCAGTTTTCTCCATCTGTCCGTAGCTAAGTTTCTTCAGAGAGACTGGAGGCAGCTGAGCTCCAAGTTTCCTCACTGGCTACTCTCCCCGGTACCCTCTCCAGTCCAACTTCTGTCCCCAGTCCTCCACGGATAGAGGGATGGTGCTGGAGCTCTTGTCACTCAGTAGAACTGCTCCACCCCAGCCCCCCACGCCTGCCATTGCCCACTTGCCTGCCATGACACTCCTGCCAGCCCTGCTCTCTTCCTGCCCCCCCCCAGAGCCTCCCTTGGAGCCCCTCCTCATGCTGGTTGTCGGTCCAGACTTTCTTCTCTTCTCACTAACCCCCTCCCGGTCCAGTGGCCTGGTTACCAAACACTGGGGCTGAGGATTGCCCCAGCAGTCTCCAGATGGGCTGTCTACCGGGCCCTTCCCAGGGCTCCAGACCAGCATGTCCAGAACCAAATTGGCGTGCCCACCTGGGTGGCCCACTCATCCTTGAACTCAGCTGTCATTGCTCTCCCAGCCCTGCTTCTTCCCAGGGCTTCCCCTTTCAGTGAAGGGCGGTACCACCTACCTGATTCCTGGGAAGAGATGTTGACAGCACCTGGCCTCCTCCGTCTCCCTCACCCCCACCCTTTGTCCTGTTGGTTGGTGGACCAAGGCTGATTCATGCGATCCCGTGACTATTCTCCCCTTGCTGCTGTTGCCTTCCTTCTGAGCTCATCCTAGCTGGCCTGGACTATTGCAACATCCACATCACTGGTCTCTGCCCTCCAGCTGGCCCTCCATAGGGAGCCAGAGGGAGCTCCTTCAGATGCAAACCCAGCTCTGTCATTCCCCAGCTCTCAACACCCTTCACTGGCTCCCCACTGCCCACAGCCCCTCAGGGTCCTCTGTGGCCAGGGCCTTGACCTCCTCCTCCAGCCTGACCCAGCCCTAACACCACCACCTTACATTCCGTCCACCTCCAAATGCTCATCACCCACAACCACACCATATGGGTCCTTGCTTCTAATCTTTTTTTTTTTTAAGCTGAGCCATCCTGCCACCTGTTGGCAGCTCAGCGGCTGCTCAGCTCGGGCTAGGAATCGAACCACTGTTGCTCAGAGCTCAAACTCTGGAGCGTGCTCTTAACCAACTGAGCCACTCGGCTGGCCCCTTGCTTCTAATCTTTTACCAGCCATTTCTCCTGCCTGGAACTCACCTTCCCGCTTTCAACTCAACAAACTGTCTGCCTAACTCAAAAGTCCCTTCCTTGGCGATGCCCTCCGGGACCGTGCTCTTACCATGCTATGTGCTGTCGCTGTCTTGCTGAATTCCCTACTAGAGGACAAACTCTGTGCCCAACCCTTCTTGGTGTCTCCATGGGCCCGGTGTACAGGGTGTGCTCGGCATGAGCTTCCTGACCAAATGAATGAATGATCTCAGCAAAGCCTTAGCCCTTTGGGGACCTGGCTACACTTCAGGCTCTGGGCCCTGATGTCTAAGTTCTGAGCATTTTTATCATAAGCTGATGGCTAGTCGGTGTGGGAACATTTTCTCTTCTGGGATTTCTAACTCTGTGGGAGAAGGGCAGAGCAGGGTGGGGACCTGGGAGCTGGGAGGGCTGGCAGCCAGCGGAGGAGAAGAGTAGGAGGTCAGGGGGTCGTGGGCTAGTGCCTGGGGCTGGCACTTGGCTCCGTCTCTAGGACAGGAGGGCCTTTGAGGGTTTAGCTGGGAAGGAGGCATGAGACCTATCTCCCCACCCTTTGCCAGGCCTTCCCTGGAAGCCCAGGCTGAGAAATTAGGGAGTGGAGGAGTCAGTGGAGAACTAGTTTGTGTGACAGCATTCAATATGCTTGCAATAAAAGCGAAATGGAAAAAATGTTAATTTACTTTTGACAGTGTCCTGGGACAATGCTCATGGCTCAGAGCTCTCTGATGGCCACCCTGTCCAGCCCCACTCAGGGAGACTCCAGGGAGCCAGAGAATGTAGGGGCAAAGGTTGAGCTGGCTGGAACCCCCTGCTCCAGGATGTCCCTCTACTCCCTGTTATTCTGCCAACTGCTCTTTCCATGAAGAGCCATGTGCCTTCTAGCCAAGTGAAGGCTGCTCACCAGGGAAGGGGGACCAGCTGCTCACTCCCAGAGGAGAGCCTGGGGCCCTGCAAAAGACCCCTAGCTGGGAGGTGTCAGCCCCTCTGGCTTGGGCAGCCCTGAGCCTGCATTGCCTCAAACTCTTGTGGTTCCCATGTCTGCCCTAATGGCTGGGTATCAGGAGACCTAGCTTTGGAAACCAGCCCATCTCCTCAGCAGCTGTGTGGCCTTCGAGGAATTTCCTCTCTACTCTGAGCCTCCAGGTCCTCATTGGGAATGTGGAGGTTCCTTTAGGAGGGAATTCCCATACCCGGCCCCGTGGGATGCAGTGCCTCTGACTGAATGCCGGGCTGCAGGCAGGATTGGAAGCAGAGAAAGGGATGACCAGGGGCTCTGAGTCCCACAGCCACCACTCAAGCTGAGTGGCTGGGCTGCTTACACCCAGATCTCAGGTCTGTTGGCCTCCTTGCATGTTGGCTTCTGGGTGTCCCTCCACCTGTCACCTTTGGAGAGATCAAGAACACGGTCTCTCAGCTTCTTCAGGGGCTCTGTGATGGTGGCTGAGTCACCCCAGCTACCCTCATACTAATGTCACCCAATGCATTTATTTAGGTTCCCCTGAAAACAGATCTTGAGATGATGACTTGGGTGTAGGTCTTTTATTTGGAAGGAGGTCCTAGGAAGCACAGGGAAGGTTGTGGGGAGAGGGAGCTATGAAAGGAGAAAAGCCAAAAAAGATGTGCTCATGAGCAGGCAGCTGGGGCCCAATACTATTGGGGCCCCATCAGAACAGTCTGCAATGAAGGGGAATATTCAAAGTCTACCACGTCCAATATAGTAGCTGCTGGCCGGATGTGAGGTACTGAGTACTAGAAATGTGGCTACTGAGACTGAAGAAATGAATTCCTACTTTTTTACTTTTAATTACCTTTAAGGCATTCCTGTGGAGGCCAGAGAACTTATCCTCTGATTGCGGGCTGTGCCTGGAGTCATCAAGTCCCCTTCATTTCTGGGTGATACCTAGTAAGTTCTTTGGTGTCAGAGAGCTCCCAGGCAGAGAAGAAAGACAGACATAGGCTTGAGGCTCGACGCCATCCTCATGCCAGGAGCTCGCCAGCAGCAGGCAAACTCAGGTGGGCAGAGGGGTCTAGGTAGGCGCCCTCTGACATGTCCCACTGCTTACCTGCTTCTTGGTGCTCATGCCCTGTGGTGGTCCCTCCCTTGTAAGTATTTCTGTGAGTATTATTCTTAGCTGTAGGTTTTTCATTAGATTCTCTCTTTCTCTTTTTTTTTTCTGTCCCTCGCTCTCTTGTGGTATATATATTTCCATTTTAACCATTTTAAGTGTAAAATTTAATGGTATTAATTAAATTCACAATGTTGTGCAATCACCATCATTATCTATTTCTAAAACATTTTCATTACCCCAAACAGAGACTCTATCAATTTCCTAATACCCTCAGCTCCTGGTAACCTCTAGTCTACTTTCTGCCTCTGTGAATGTGCCTATTGTAGATATTTCATATAAGTGAATTATACAATATCTGTGCTTTTGTACCTGGCTTCTTTCACTTGACATAATGTTTTCAAGGTTCATCTATGTGGTAGCATGTATCAGAATTTCATTCGTTGTTAAGGCCGAATAATATCTTATTGTGTGGATGTACAACATTTTATTTATTCCTTCATCAGTTGATGAACATTTGGGTTGTTTCCACTTTTTGGCTATTGTGAATAGTGCTGCTAAGAACATTCATGTACAAGTATTTGTTTGAATACCCTTGTATTAATCTGCTAGGGCTGCCATAACAAAACACCATAGGCTGGGTGACAACAGACATTTATTTTATCACAGCTCTGGAGGCTGAGGAGTCCAAGATCCAGGTGCTGGCTGATTCATTCAGTTTTTGGTAAGAACTCTCTTCCTGGCTTGCAGACAGCCATCTTCTCACTGTGTGCTCACCTGGCCTTTTGGGAGGGTACATCAGAGAGAGAGGTGGGGGGTTGGGGAGAGAGAGAGCAAGAGAGAGAGAGAGAGAGAGAGAGAGAGAGAGAGAGAGAGAGTTGCAGTTTTGTTTTGTTTTTTGAAGATTTTATTGGGGAATTGGGGAAGGGGAACAGACAAGTTGCTGTCTTTTTGTTCTTCAGTCTAGTTATGGAGGACGTCGCTTCATTGGCCCATGTTGGTATTGTTATCATTGTGCTCTTCCCGGCTGAGGCAGATTGGTCACCGGCCATTGGATGGCCACTCACAGCGTCTCACAGCAGCTCAGGCCGGCTGCCAGATGCTCACACTGTCTGCTGGACACTCACGGTAGCTCATGACAGCTCCACTGCAGCCTACGCCGTTGCCAATGACTCATGGCAGGCCAGCTCCAGGTTGAGCTGTTGTTCACCATCTTAGCTGTAGAGAGCGCAGCGTCACTGGCCCATGTGGAACCCGAACCGGCGGCCCTGCTGCTCAGAGCTCGCTCTCCCAAGCCAACTCTTAACCAACGAACTACTCAGCTGGCCCTGTTTTGTAGTTATTAATGTACAGCAAGTATTGCACCTTTTTGATGAAATTTATTCCTAAAGGCTTTTTTTTTAATGTTATTGTATATGGAAATTTTCTTTTCCCTTTCTTTCTTTCTTTCTTTCTTTCTTTCTTTCTTTCTTTCTTTCTTTCTTTCTTTCTTT
>NW_017731457.1:1549691-1552110 GCF_001890085.2 Hipposideros armiger | reverse complement strand
GGAGTCGAACCTGCAACCTTGTTGTTAAGAGCACGTGCTCTAACCAACTGAGCCACCTGGCCGGCCTGGAATTTTTCTTTAAATTTCCTTTTTGCATTGTTCATTGATATTGTATAGAAAGACAACTGATTTTGGGTGTTGATTTTGTATCCTAAAGTTTGCTGAATTTGTTCATTAGGTTTTACAGTTTTGTTTTGTTTGTGTGTGTGTGTGTGTGTGTGTGTGTGTGTGTGTGTGTGAATTATTTAGGATTTTCTACATATAAGACCATATTGTTTGTGACCCAAGATGGTTTTATTCTTTCCTTTCCAGTTTGGGTGCCTTTTATTTCATTTTTCTGCCTAATTGTTTGGGTTTGAACTTCTAGTACTATGTTGAATACAAGTGGCAAAGTGGGCATCCTTGTCTTTTTCTGATCATAGGGGCAAAGCTTTCAGCCATTCACCATTGAATATAATGTTAACTGTGAATTTTACATACCTATATGACCCTTATCTTGTTGAGGAAGTTCTCTTCTATTCCTAGTTTGTTGACTTTATTTGTTTTATAATGGAAGAATATTAAATCTTGTCAAGTGCTCCTTCTGCATCAATTGAAATAATCATGTTTTTTTTCCCCTTCATTCTGTTCATGTGGTATTTTACATTGCTTAATTTTCACATGTTGAACCATTCTGAAGGGAAATCACATTTGGTCATAGTATATGATTATTTTAATATGCTGCTGAATTCAGTTTGGTAGTATTTTATTGAGGATTTTCGCATCTATATCCATAAGGGATATTAGTTTATAGTTTTCTTGTAGTGTCTTTCTCTGGCTTTGGTATCAGTGTAATTCCAGCCTCATAGAACAAGTTAGCAAGTGTTCTCTCCTCTTCAATTTTTTGGAAGAGTTTGAGAAGGATTGGTGTTAATTCTTTCTTAAATGTTTGGTAGAATTCACCAGCAAAGTCATCTGGTCCTGGGCTCTTCTTTGTTGGGAGGTTTTTGATTACTAATTCAATTTCCTTACTTATTATAAGTCTATTCAGATTTTCTATTTTTTCTTGAGTCAGTAGTTTGTGTGTTTCTAGTAATTCATCCATTTTAGCTGGGTTACCTAATTTGTTGGCATACAGTTGTTCATAGTATTTTCATATAATCTTTTTTGTTTATATAGTCAGTAGTAATATCCATTCTTTAATTTCTGATTTTAGTTATCTGAATCTTTTTTACTCTTTGCCTTAGTCAATGTAGCTGAAAATTTGTCAATTTTGTTGATCTTTTTAAAAAACAAATTTTTAGTTTTGTTGATTCTCTTTATTGTTTTTCTATCCTCTATTTCATTATCTCCACTCTAATCCTGATTATTTCCTTCCGCCTGCTAGCTTTGGGTTTGGTTGGCTCTTTTTTTCCTAGCTCCTTAAGGTATAGAGTTGGATTATTGATTTGAGATCTTTCTTCTTTTTAAATGTAGGCATTTATTGCTATAAATTTTTCACTGAGCATTGCTTTTGCTATGTTCCATAAGTTTTCATATGTTGTGTTTTCATTTAGTTTGTCTCTAAGTATTTTCTAATTTGCCTTGTGATTTCTTTCTTAGACCATTGGTTATTTAAGATTGTGTTGTTTAATTTCCACATATTTGTGAATTTTCCAGTTTTCCTTCTGTTATTGATTTCTAACTTCATTCCATTGTGGTCAGAGAAAATATGATTTCAATCTTTTAAAATTTATTGGAACTTGTTTTGTGGCCCAACATATGGTCTATCCTGGAGAATGTTCCATGTGCCCTAGAGAAGAATGTGTATTCTGCTCTTGTTTACTGGGGTGTTCTATGTAGCTCCGTTAGGTCTAATTGTTTTATAATGTTGTTCTTGTCTTCTTTGTCCTTATTAATTCTCTGTCTAGATGTTTTATCCATTATTGAAAGTGGTGTATTGAAGTCTCCAAATTTATTGTAGAACTTTATTTCTTTTTTTCAACTCTGTCAATATTTGATTTGTATATTTTGAGTTTCTTTGTTTTGTGAATGTTTATAATTGTTATAGCTTCTTGATAAATTACCCTTTTATTAATATATAATGTCCTTATCTGTCTGTTGTAACAGATTTTGACTTAAATTTTATTTTCTTGCAAATTAGTGTAACCATCACAGCTATTTTGGTTAGTTTATATGGAAAATATTTTTTCCTTACTTTTACTTTTAACCTATTTGTGTCCTTGTGTCTAAAATGAGTCTCTTATAGGCAGTATATAGTTGAATTATTATTATTTTAAAAATCTATTTTGCTAATCTCTACTTTATGATTAGCGAGCTTAATCCATTTACATTTAAAGCAATTACTGATAAGGAATGACTTACTTCACAAATACCATATGATCTCACTTATGTGTGGAATCTAAAGAACAGAATAAACTAGCAAATGAAACAGAAATAG
>NW_017731457.1:1529426-1547701 GCF_001890085.2 Hipposideros armiger | reverse complement strand
CCCCCCACCCCCATGGGATGTAAAATATAGCATAGGGAATATAGTCAATAGTATTGTAACAGTTATATATGATATCAGAGGGGTAGTAGATTGGGGAAAGTTATCACTTTGTGAGGGGTGTAAATGTCTAACTGTTATGTAGCTTTGTACACCTGAAAACAACAACAACAACAAAAAGAAATGACTTACTTCTGTCATTTTGTTATTTTTTTGCTGTATGTCTTATATCTTTTTTTTAATTTTTTTTAAATTGGGGAATTGGGGGAGGGGAACAGCGCTGGGGAATGGGGTGAAGGGAAACAGACAAGTTGCTGTTGTTTCGTTCTTCAGTCTAGTTGTGGAGGACGTTACTTCACTGGCCCAAGCTGGCACCATCATTGCGCTCTTCCTGGGTGAGGCAGATCAGTCGCCGGCCTCTGGACGGCCACTCACGGTGGCTGCTGGCTGCTCAGGCTGGCTGCCGGCTGCTCAAGCTGGCTCCCGGCTACACACGGTAGCTTATGGCAGCCCACTGCAGCAGGGGACTGCAGCCTACGCCATCGCATTCCACAGCAGCCCAGTTCCAGATCGAGCTGTTGTTCAGCATCTTAGCTGTAAAGGGTAGTGTCACTCACCCTCATATGTGGGATCCGAATCGGGGCCCTCTGACATCCCAAGTCAGTTCTTAACCAATGCACCACTCGGCTGGCCCCTTATATCTTTTTTTGTTCCTCATTTCCTCCATTATTGCTTTCTTTTGTATTCAATTGATTTTTTTTTTGCAGTGAACTGTTTCAGTTCCATTCTTATTTCCTTCTGTGTATATTTTAAATATATTTTCTTAGTGGTTACCACGGGGTTTACAATTAACATCCCAAATTTATAAGAACCTGGTTTGAATTGATACCAACGTGGCTTCAATAACATACAAAATCTCTGCTCTTATACAGTTCTGTCCCCCCAACCTTTATATTATTGTCACAAATTACATCTCTATGCATTGTATGTCCATACACACACACACACACACACACACGCATGTGCGCGCACACACACACACACACACACACACACACACACACATATATATATATATATATATTAAAGTGCTTTGTTTTTTAAATCATATGGAGAATGAAAAGAGCAGTTATAGTCCAAAATTATAAAAATATTGTTTTTTTATATTTTCCTATGTAGTTGCATTTACTGAAGTTCTTTATTTCTTCATACGGCTTTAAATTTATGCCTAATATCCTTTCATTTCAACCTGAAGAACTCTCTTGAACATTTCTCATAGGGCATGTCTGCTATCAATGAACACTTTTGGGTTTTATTTATCTGAGAATGTCTTAATTTTACCTTAATTTTGAAAGATAGTTTTGCTGGGTATAAAATTCTTGGTTGATAGTTTTTTGTTGTTATTCAGCATTTTAAATACACCAGCCCTCTCTTTTATGGCCTCCATGGTTTGTGATAAGAAATCAACCATTAATCTTACTGCCCTGTCTTTCACTGCTTTCAAGATTCTTTCAAGATTCTTTGTTTTGAAAGTTATAATTTGTCTTGGTATATATTTCTTTCAGTTTATCTTACTAGGTGTTTTTAGAGCTTCTTGGATGTATAGATTCATGTCTTTCATAAAATTTGGTAAGTTTTGACCATTATATTTCAAATATTCTTTCAGCCCTTTCTCTCTCTTCTCCTTCCAGAACTCCCATAATTCAGTATGTTGATCTGCTTGATGATGTCCCACAGGTTTTTTGGCCCTGTTCACTTTTTTTCATTCTTTTTTTTTCTTTGCTTCAGATTAGATAATTTCAATTGTTCTGTCTTCAACTTTTCCTTTTTTTTTTGTAAAGATTTTTATTGGGGAATTGGGGGATGGGAATAGCGCTGGGGAGTTGGGGGAATCCGAACCGGGGCCCTCTGGCATCCCAAGCCAGCTCTTAACCAACGCACCACTTGGCTGGCCCTCCATTTTTTATTTCTGACTGTTCAAATATGTTATTGAAGCCCTCTAGTAAAAATTTCACTTCAGCTATAGTATTTTTTCAGCTCCAGAATTTCTGTTTGGTTTCTTTTTCTTTCTTTCTTTCTTTCTTTCTTTTTTTTTTCTTTACAATTTCTATCTATTTGTTGGTGTTCTTATCTTGTTAATATATTGTTTTCCTGATTTTCTCAGTTCTTAGTTCACAGTTTCCTTTGAGCATATTTAAAGCAGCATATCTAGAGTCTTTATCTAGTAAGTCTAATGTCTGGACTTTCTCAGGGATGGTTTCAAATGATTTTTTCCCCTGTCAATGG
Source organism: Hipposideros armiger (assembly GCF_001890085.2). NCBI lineage: Eukaryota > Metazoa > Chordata > Mammalia > Chiroptera > Hipposideridae > Hipposideros > Hipposideros armiger. The sequence continues at coordinate 1,545,418 of NW_017731457.1, read as the reverse complement.
CTATACTTTCCTGATTCTTTGTATTTTTTTGTTGATATTTTTGTTGAAAATTGGGAATTTTGAATATTATAATGCAGTAACTCTAAAAATCAGTTTGTCTCTCTTCCCCAGGGTTTCCTTTTATTGATTTTTAAGTCCATTTGTTTAATGACTTTTCCAAAGATTGTATTCCTATTGTGGGTGTTCTCTAAAGTCTTTGTTTCAGTATCTCAATGTTCAGCCACTGACCTGAGAGAGAGTTCCTTAAATACCTGGAGCCATAAAAAGAAAAAAAAGTACTTTTTCAGTCTTTGTAGCTTGGCTCTGAGTTGGGACACTCCTTCAGTGTTAAGCCATGCTGCCTACAACTCTGCCTTAGCCTTCACCTTCTACTTGTGTGGAGCCCACAGAGTCACTAGAGGTGAAACCTAGGGACATTTCAGGTCTTTTCTGAGTATTAATTCCATCCTGGGCATGCACATTGCATTTTATTTTTCCCAGTATGTGCAGTGGTCCATCAGATTCCTTATTTCCCCAATAACCTTCCTTCTCTGTCTCTTTCATCCCAGGTTTTTGGATTCTGTAGGCTACTTGTCCCATCTTCCATTCTTTGCCCCAGGAGTGCATGGGGTGTATATGGCTTTAAATCTTTCCACAGATGCTGCTGCTGCCTGGAAAGCCACTCCAGCCTGGTGGGGGAGGGAGTGGGAGAAGGGCATGAAAAAAAAATCAGCCTCTGAGCCTTACCTCAGGGAACCACCAGACAGGTCAAAATGTACAATTATAGTATTTTAAGAATAAGGTCTGTGTTAGCCTCCTGGCACCAGCAAGCCACCTCAGAAATGCAGGTCAACATTCCCACAGTTACCACTAAGCTAAGGAATGAGGAATGAGAGTCAGGTGGGCAAAAATACCACAATGTTCTCCTAGTGAAATTCAGTTTTCCTTTTTTCTTCATTAAGCATCTTCTTGGTTGCTTTCAATTTTAGATTCTATTCTAGAATCACAAAAAAGGCTGGTTAAGTCAATCTTTGCTAGCTTATGTTTGTTTCCGTGTGGAGACTGTGCATTTAAATGCCCTTTTCCACCATTTTCCATGATGCCTTCTGGTCTTTCTGTTTTCTTAAGTTTATATTTTTACTGGGGTAAAATTTACACACAGCAAAATATATAAAACTTAAGCTTGATGAATTTTGCATATGCATGCATTCATGCAGCTGCTGCTCAGATCAAGACACAAAATGTTTTCAGTTCCTCAGAAGGTTCCTTCATACCCTTTCTAGACAACAATTATTATGACCTTTATAAGTTTAAATTAGTTTTGCCTGTTAGAACTTTTTATACATGGAATTAAGCAGTGAATACTCCTCTGAATTTGGCTACTTTTGCTCAGTCTAACGTTTTTGGGATTCATCCATATTATTGCATGTAGCTGAGATTCATTCCTTGTTTAAACTACTGAAACAATTTCACTGTATGGCTATACCATGATTTGTTTATCCATTCATCAATTGATGGACACTTGGGTAGTTCCTAGTTGGAGGTTATTATAAATAGAGCTGCTATGAACTTTCTTGCATGTGTCTTTTAGTAGATATGATGTATGGACTTTTTCTACTTTGGCTTATGTTTGGGAGAAGATTCTCTAGGGCATTTGACTCTTGGGATATGCCCTGCTCTCTGCTCCCAATGGCCTTTGCTCTGTGTTTACCCAGACTGAACTCTGGTTTGGTCCTTGTTTCTTGAACCCACACCTCCCAAGAATTCTATGGCTTTACCCTGTTGGCATCTCTCCACCCTGTAGAACTCTCCTTTGCTGCTCCTTTGACTCTCCTTAAGCCCTAGATGGAGCCTCCTCTTCTGGGCCCTCTTTTCCATTGGAGTTAGTTGTCCACCTTGGCCATCTCATCTCTTGCCAAAACCTTGAACCTCAACCCAGTGAATATGGAACCCAAGGCTCTACCCTCAGCCCTGCCTTCCCTTCTCAAAGTGGGCTAATGGCCAACTGGTTGTTGGACATCTCTTCTTGGGCGGCCCCAGGTCCCTCACGATCCACATTTTTTCAACTGCTGTCTCCATCCCCGCTCAGCTTGTCCTCTCCTTGCTGCAAAGACTATTCCATTTTTCCTTCAGCCACCCAGGTCTGGGACCGCCTTCCTTCATTTTGTCCATTTCCTTCCCGCACCCCCATAACCAACCCAGAGAACCCAAGTACTGTCCTCAGAACCACTTCAATGTCTTGCAGAGCCTCACCTCCTCTCTAGACCCATGGCCTCTGCCCCTGTTCAGGCCCGAGCATCTCTTTTCAGCACTCCTTGCTAGGCTTCCAACCTCCAGCCTTGTCTTTGCTAATCAACTTGGCCTGTGACTCCAGATGTGATCCCCAAAGCTGACAGTGACTGTGTCTGCCTCAGTGGCAAGGCCACACTCAAGGCCCTGCTTTTCAGCCTGGGCTGCAGCTGAGCCAGCCTTGGGTGCCATTCCTTAGCACCAATCATGCATGGCAGACACTCTCTGTGGCCAGGGCTCACGGGCAGGTTTTTCGAGTTAGGGATTTGGAAGGGACCCCAGCACTGGTTGCAGTTCAGAGCCCATGAGGCACAGGGTAGCCCCTGTGTGAGCTCATCTTTCCTGGGGTGACTGGATTCAGGGCTGAGCCGGCTGGGGAGGCGAGTTGGAAAACTTCACACTCAATCTCACCACTTGGCTGGCCTCTGGGCTTTTGGCAGCTCAGGTGACTTGTGGTGAGGCCTTAGTCAACCCTTCCCCTAGCAAGTACTGCTGGGGCCTGGGGCCGCCTCCTGATGGGTTACAAACAGGGGTCTCAGTAGGGAACTCTGAAAGGCAGACCCTAGTAGGAGGGGCTTGTGCTCTTTTTTGGGAAAAATGATTCATAAGGATACAATAAGTGAAAAAGATTGGTGGGACATTTTTTGGGGGGTGGAGGAAAGATGGTATTGATTATTTGAGATTGGAAAGCTAATTTATTTGTGCTATAATGTGTCCACAGCCCTCTGAAAGAGATGTAACAATACATTCCACAGGGACATACCTTATCACAGTTAAGAACATGGGCTCTGGAGCTAGACTTCCTGAGGCCAACATCTAGCTCTGCTACTTGCTAGCTGTGTGATCTTAGGCAAGCTGCTTAACCTCTCTGTGCTTCTATCTCCTTATCTGTAAAATGGAGATAACAGCAATAGCACCCATCTAACTACCTCATCAGATACTTGTGATTGTTGAATACATTAATACCAGCGAAACATTCAGTGCAGTATCTGACACCTAGTGGAAGAGATGCTCAACAAACATTTGCATTGTTCCTATCCACTTGTCCCAGACCACCTCTCTGCCACTCCTTCCCACCATGTTTTTGCTACTCCAGTCCCACAGTGGTACTTCTGGCCCTCTCTGTCTACACTGGGAAACTCTTGCTCCTCCTTCAGACCCAGCTCAAAAATCACCTCTTCTGGGAAGCCTTCTCCAATCCTTGGGTCCCTTCTCTCTGTTGCATCAACACTTGCTCTTTTTAATTTTAAGCATCTGTTTATGTGTCTGGCCTTTTCATCAGCTGGTAAGCAACTGAGGGCAAGCCTGTGTCTAAACCATTTTCTTGTTCCTAGCACCCCCATACCCCTAGAGCTAGCTCCAAATAACCACAAAAATAACTGTTTGTTGGATAAATAATTGAAAGAATTAATGATACATGATAAGAAAACACAATAGAAAAAGACTAATATAAAACCCTATAATGTGGCAAGTGCAATGCAATGTTTCACCAGGCATACTCTAGCAATGATATTGCCTGGAGCTGAGGCCATGGGAAGGCTATATTGTGAAATCCTGTGGGTGGCAGCAGTCAGGGAAGGCTTCCTGGAGCAGGAAGCGTGGGTGTGACAAGTCCAAGCTGGCTCAAACTGGCTCTAAAGACATCAAATGCTGTGGGATTGGCACCAGGTACCCCCATGGCCTGCCCTGGGCCATTCTGTTGCCACTTTGGGGGCCAGGGGAACTTGGCAGAGTGTAGGCTTCCCCTTGGTCCAGAGAAGGAGACAGAATGTGAGACGGTGGTAGGGAGGACCAGCCCTCATCCCAGCAACACACGGAACTGCTTAGGTTGGATTTCACGCTCCCGGCCCTAATGCAGACTGTCTCTGCTTTGCTTCGGAAAATCAGAGGTCTTGATCCAGCCTCATGAAACCAAATTGGAAACAAATCTTTCCTTTTTCCGTCCCCCAACATCTGCAGAGGCCAGAAAAAGGCAGAACAAGGCAGAATGAAGCAGAAGAGAATGGCCAAGGGGCTTGGGACTAGTTCCCTGCAGGGAACCCAGTGGCCACTTCTTGAATGGGTGGGATGGTCTCTCCAAAACCACACTCCCCATCCATCTGTCTGTCCTGCCTGTTCACCAGGGAGGCTACAGACAGGGCCCACCAAAGCTGTTTCTGGAAGTAGAGAGAAAGCCATACTCTTACTCTGCCATGCTGATTCCTGCTCATGGCCCTCGTCTGTAATGTCCGTCTTGGTGGCCTTCTGCCCTGCCCTGATCTCCACTGCTCTTCTTCACTTCCGTCTGCTCCCCAGTAGACTGACTGTCACCCAGGCGAGGCTGAGAGGGCCCAGCTTCCCGGACAACTGTGTTCGTGCCCTGGCTCTTCCCCTACTGCCTTGTGACCTTGGCCGAGTCCATGCATCTCTGAGTCTCTGTTTCCTGGTGGGTAAAATGGAAAAAGTGAGAGTGACCACCTGTGTGTGGTGGAGGAGACCCCATGAAAGGAGACATGGAAAGGAACACAGAGAATTAATGCCGTCATAGTCTGTCTCTGGTCCTGAGCCTCACCTCTTCTCCTCCAGTTTCTTGCCATTTGTGGTCCAACTGTGGGCCTCCCACCCAGGAACCTCCCTGGACCATTGTAAACACTGTGGATGCTATTGGTATTGTGCTCTGTGCCATTCGGCACTCACCATGCACACCTGGTTATATTTACAGGTCTGTTTACTTAAAAAACAGCATGGCATTGGAAGACAAAGGTTTGGGTTTGAGTCCTGGCTCTACTACCATGGTCTAGCTGAGATGTGGAGGCAGCAAGCATTCTTTCTCTGAGCCCCAAGTTCCTCATTTATAAGTGGAGATGGTTAACATCACGCCCACCTTGCAGACTTTCTACAGGGCACAGATGGATGCATGCATGCATGTGAAAGCACTTTATAAACTATAAAAAGCCTTTGGTCATTTGCTTCTTTCTGTTTCTCGTTTGATGTAGGTTTCCTGTGGGAAAGACCTACTTCTCACTGAGCCATGGTGGTTGAGCTGACAGGGCATGGTCCCAAGCAGGTGAACAGTGAGTGGCTCTGCTGTACCTCGTATGAGGGAGGCCTGTGTGTCCTGGTGGGCACAGCCAAGAGCACTGGCCTGCTGTGGCCCAGATGGACCACAGGAGTGCTGGTGGGGGGAGGTGGCAGTGGCGATCGCGTGCGTGCAGTGATTTCCGGCCCTGGTCCCTGTCTAAAGACATCCAGATAGTCTCTTGAAAATGTTACTCAGGAATCCAGTTGCCAGACATGAAGGCTCTGAAAGAAGGTCCAAGGAGACACAACCAGAGGACACAAGAGGACACATCTGATCATTGAAACAGGAAAACAGTGGAAACGTTGGATTGCCCAAAGCCCAACTAGAAACTGTCAAAATATAAACACCCAGTGGTAAACAGCACAATGACCAGACAGTGAAACAAGAGTGCCAGTAATTTCTAAATAATTGAATTATGAAAGTTTGTTTTTGAAAATGAAGGAGAAAGGCTGCCTGGTGCAGTGGGATGGGGAGAGAGGGCTGGGCTAGGGGAAGATGTCTTCCTGAGTGGCATACCCAGGCCGGGTCTGTGTCCCCTCCGTGTTCCCTATGCCCAGCCAGAAGCTTTGTCCAGGGAAGGCATCAGAGAGACCCTAGAGGACCTCAAACACTGGACCCAGGATGTTGTTATCTTTAAGACAACAGGCAGCTGTGGAGGGGGGTTTCACAGAGAAGTCAAGTCATTTGGACTTGAGCTGTAGTGAAGTGGGGTGGTACTCAAAGAAAGCAAACTAGGTAGAGAGGGAGAAAGTCACAAGATAATAAAGAGATAGAATCTAGGGGAATTGGTGACTGGCTGGAGATTATAGATGGAAGGTGGTGGTGGTGGTTGAGGATGACCCTCACATTTTAGGATTAGGAGACAGGGTGGGTAGGGAACAGGAGTAGGCTTGACAGAGAAAAGGACGGTCTCAATGTGGGGCTCATGGAGTTTGAGGTGGGCTGGCCAGCTGGACACATCTAGAGGAGTTTGCATAAACAGGTAGGGATTCAAAGGAGACATCTACAAGGTCTGACAATTAAATTTGCGAACTTGTTGCAATGATGTTGCTAAACTTTTTTGATATCAAAAGGATTATTCATTATGAATTTGTACCAAGTGAACAAACAGTTAACCATGTTTACTATTTGAAAGTGTTGAAAAGGCTGAGTGAAAAAGTTAGACGACCTGAATTTTTCGTCAACAGTTCATGGCTCTTGCATCACGACAATGCACCAGCTCACATGGTGGCACTGTCTGTGAGGGAGTTTTTAGCCAGTAAACAAATAACTGTATTGGAACACCCTGCCTACTCACCTGATATGGCCCCCAATGACTTCTTTTTTTCTAACGGAAATATCGAAAGGAAGACATTTTGATGACATTCAGGACATCAAGTGTAATATACTGAGAGCACTGATGGCCATTCTATAAAAAGAGTTCCAAATTTGCTTTGAAGGGTGGACTCGGAGCTGGCGTTGGTGTATAGCTTCCCAAGGGGGAGTGCTTCTATGGTGACCATAGTGATATTTAGCAATGAGGTATGTAGCATTTTTTGTAGGATGAGTTCGCGAACTTAATTGTCCAACTGAAGCTTTGTAGACTGAAGCTTCAATTTTAGGAATTGTCTGAGGTTGGGTTTCCTAGAAGCAGACCCTGAGATGCACATTTTTGTGCAAATGATTTATTAAGGATACACTTCCAGGACAGACTGAAGGGGAGGGGGCACATAGGACAAAAAGGGGAGTCAAGCAAAAGTGTGATCTCAGGCACAAGACCCAGGAGCCTGACCTTAAGGGGACTCTGGAGTGCACATAATGCTTCCTGGCCCAAGGTGAACAAGTTGGACTTTCCTGAATGTGACTGTTCCTGCAGGTGTCAGTCAGTGGTTGGGGACTCCAGAAGTGAGAGATGGGAACATTCTTGGCATTCTGGCTCTCTGAAAGTAAAGGGAAGCCTGCTCCAGTAGCCCAAAGGTGGTCCTCCAAAAGAGGGCCATGAGCTGGTTGTTGGAAACGACGCAGGGTGGGAGATGCCTCGTATTGTCCACTGCCCCAGTCAGCAGTGCACTGACAGTCATTGAAGCTGGGGTGGATGGGCTGGCTCTGGAGAGGACAGTGCTGAAGCTGGCACCGTGGGCCACATCAACAGTCCAGGCTCCTGTCCAGAAGGGGCCTTTAAGTCCACCTACCCCAGCTTCCCACTGATGCCAGAATCCTTTCCCCTCCTGCCGCTCAGCGAGTGTTGGTCACAAGTGACTGAAACTCAACGCAAATGACTTGAGCAAAAAAGGAATTTATTGAACTGGGTAGCTGAGAAGTTCAAGGGTGTGGTCGGTCTTGGGGAAGAAATGATGTCACTGAGTTTCTGTCTCCAGTTTTTGGCCCTGCTCCCAATATGTTTGTGTCTCTCTCAGGAAAGCGCTCTCTGTGAGTTGGGAAGACTGGCGTCTGACAGCCCCAGACACTGTCCTTAACATTTCCAGTACAAGAGGAAGAGAGACACTCTTCCTTCCAGCTGCCAAATCTCAAATCTTAGAAAAGACTAATTGTCCTCAGGGATCATACGCCCTTCCCTGATCCAATCACCACAGGGCATCCTATCCCAAAAGGACCCACTGTTAGCTCACAATCCAGCACAGCATTACCTGCTTCCTGGGTCCCTCTCTTTCTCTTTCTCTATGTGTTTCACTCAGGCCTGAGTAACATGCCTACCTCTGTGGGGGGAACAGGGAAGGGTCAGCCCCTTCAAACCAGACAAGATGGATTCTTCATAGGACAGGGGTTCTGCTACTAAAAGAAAGGGAGGAGATGCTGGGCTGACAACCATGGGTGCCCTTTCCACCTGCCGGGTGGCCTCCTGGCCTCCCCTAGTGTTTATGAGATGGGGGTGCCCTCTAGAGGCCTCTAGAAAGGTCAGGGTAGACCCTGGGGATGAGGGGGATATGGAAAATGGAGGGCCATCTGAGTCCGGCCCTCGAGAGAGGGAGAGATGAACAGGCTTGGGCTGGGTGGCTGGAGTGCGCCTGGGATGTGGCCCTGGGGCACGGGAAGGGGCAGAAGCGAGCCCTAAACTGAGGCCCAAGGGGTCTGACCTTGGGGCTTGGGGCAGTAGATTAGTGGTTGCTTCCGGTTGGTGGGGGCGGGGAGGGGGCAAGGGATAATAGCAAAAGGATGTGGGGTTTCTTTTTGAGGTGATAAAAATGCTCTCAAGTGGACTGTGCTAATGGTTACACATATCTTTGAGTGTACTAAAAACCATAGGATTATATCCTTTGGGTGAATTGAATGGTATGTGAATTATACCTTAACAAAGTTTTTGTTGTTGTTTTAAAAAATGTATGACATTTGGAACAGGTCACAAAACAGGAGTGCTTGGGAGGGAGACTGAGCCATAAGCCTCTCCTGTGGGTTGGCTGGTCCCCCACAGAGGGGCAGAGGCAGCTGTGGCTGAGATGGTCCCTGGTGTGTCCCAAGGCAGGCTGGCACCTTCAGGCCCCACTTTCTGGCAGTACTGTGGGGAGGTCTCATCCATCTGAGTCCCCTGCTACATCACCTACTTGTCTGCAATCGCTTCTAAAGCAGTGTACCCACTCCCCTGGGTGCACCCTCTACTCTGCAGTCAGGGCACCATTGCAAATGCAAATGTACTCATGTCACCCCATGGGTGACGTGCACATCTGGCCTTCCTGCATATTTGGCCCTTGCTGACTGACCACACCGACCTCTTTCCATTCTTTGAACTTGACATGGCCTCAGGGCCTTTGCATTTCCTGTTCTTTGTGACCAAAACTCATTTCCCCCCTTGGTCTAGGAAATGCGAGTATCCCCTATTTATTCTCCTCAGAGCACTTCTCCCCATGCACAATTACACATTCCTGTCTCTTTGGAATGTAAGCTCTCTGGGTCTATGTGTGCTTACTCTGAGTCAGAACACTCAATAAAAATGTGTTAAATGAACAAAGGAATGTTCTCTCGGCTCTGGGGAGGCTGGAGCCTGTAGAGAAAGCCTCTGAGACTCCAGAGTAGACATCTGGATGCGGGCAGCAGGTGAAGGGCCGGCAGGTGAGTCCTGTCTTACCTGAGTTGTATCCCAGTGAGCATCAGTGGCACTGGGTCCTCAGGTCACATGACTCTCTGTGACCACCACCCCGGAGGTCAGAGAGTCTGGCAAGAGCGGAGCCCCTATTGCTGCTGCTGCATATCTGTGGGCTGGGGTGAGGGTTGTCCTCAGGCTACGGCAGGGGCAAGTTGGAGGCTCCAAGAGTGAGGAGATGCCTCAGCTTGGAAAATCACATCACGAGCTCGAAGCTGGCCCCAGGACAAGGCAGGGAAAGTGCTGAGAGGCTGGTGTTCCAAGAGACGGCCTGAGCAAGTGGAGAGACTAATTCTTGGAAAGTGGAAACCCCCAAGGGGGATTCAGCGGATCTTTGAGTCACTGGCGAGCACCATTCGGGCTTTGGGACCATGCAGAGTGGTGAAAACAGAGTGGCTGGATTCTGGCCACCTTGAGGTGTGGACAGGACAGTGGGGTCCAGAGGACAGGGGCCATCTTCCACAGCTGCGACAAGTTGGAACGCGGGCCCAGGTATATTGGCTCTTGGCCTGGCTTCTTTTCTCTCTGCCAGGCTGCCTTTTCCAAATAGGAAAATCCACATGGCATTTCTCCTTGATTTTGGAAGGGATAATATAGTCTGTGTGTGGATGCTCATAAGTCTGCATGTGTGAAGTGCATTTCCTTTTCTAAGCATCCTTGGTGGGTGAGTCTCAAAAGCACCGCTACTCTCTGCATCCCTGTAAGCTGCCTTTACCAATTCACTGTACTTTTTTCACTTTTGGGGAACATTTTAATATAGAAATTTTTTTTTCTCATTCAACTTTGTTTTCATGGGTCTCCAAATTTTGTGACAGGCTTTTGGTCAAGTTGTTTTCATTAAAAAGTACTGGTTTTAAAAACTAATAACTTAAAAACTGCCACACACAAAAAAACCCAAATGTCCACAAAACATTCTTCTTTCCTTCTGAAGGCTTTACAATGTATTGTAATCATTAATCAGTCTTTTACTATTAACCTTAACTGGCCAATTGAGACAAACAGTTCTGAAACCGCTCTTCCACCACTGATTAAGACCGGGGTGACAGGTATTGACGACAATATTCATTTAGTCTTCTGAGCTTTCTGGGAAGCCTTGGTGACTGTGCCATCTCCAGTTGCCTTCTTGTCCACTGTTTTGATGACACCCGCAGTAACTGTCTGTCTCATGTCACGAACATCAAAACAGCCCAGAGAAGGATAGTCAGAGAAGCTCTCAACACACATGGGCTTGCCAGAAACCATATCAATGATGGCAGCATCACCAGATTTCAAAAACTTTGGGCCGTCTTCCAGCTTTTCCCAGAATGACCATTAATTATCTCCTTTGCAAATTTGTAAGCAATGTGAGCTGTGTGACAATCCAGCACAGGTGCATATCCGGCACTGATTTGGCCTGGATGGTTCAGGATAATCACCTGAACCATGAAGCCAGCTGCTTCCACTGGTGGGTCATTTTTGCTGTCAGCAGCCACATTGCTACAATGAACATCTTTCACAGACACACGCTGTGGACATTAAAGCCCACACTGTCCCCAGGAAGAGCTTCACTCAGAGCCTCAAGGTGCATTTCAACAAACCTTACTTCATTTGTAACACTGACTGGAGCCAAGGTGACGACCATGTCAGGTCTGAGAACACCAGTCTCCACTCAGCCCACAGAGATAGTACCAATACCACCAATTTTGTAGTCGTCCTGGAGGGGCAGACGCAAACGCTTGTCAGTTGGATAAGATGTTGGCAGGATGCAATGCAGAGCTTCAAGCAGCATGGTTCCACTGACATTGCCATCTTTATGGGTGACTTTCCATCCCTTGAACCAAGGTATGTTAGCCCTTGGCTCCAGCATGTTGTCACCATTCCAACCAGAAATTGGAACAAATGCTACTGTGTCAGGGTTGTAGCCAATTTTCTTAAAGTAGGTGCTGACTTCCTTAACGATTTCCTCGTATCTGTTTTGGCTGTAAGGTGGCTCAGTAGAATCCATTTTGTTAACACCAGCAATTAGTTGTTTCACACCCCGTGTGTAAGCCAGAAGGGCATGGTCATGGGTCTACCCATTCTTGGAGATACCTGCTTCAAATTCACCAACCCAGCAACAACAATCAGGACAGCACTGTCAGCCTGAGGTGTGCCTGTAATCATGTGTTTGATAAAGTCTCTGTGTCCTGGGGCATCAATGATGGTCACATAGTACTTGCTGGTCTCGAATTTCCACATAAAGATATCAATAGTGATACCACACTCATGTTCAGCTTTCAGTTTATCCAAGACCCAGGCACACTTGAAGGAGCCCTTTCCCATCTCAGCAGCCTCCTCAAATTTTTCGATGGTTCTTTTGTCGATCCCACCACATTTGTATATTAGATGACCAGTAGTGGTAGACTTGCCGGAATCTACGTGTCCAGTGATGACGATGTTGAACGAGTCTTTTCTTTTCCCATTTTGGCTTAGATTTAGCAATGGTTTTCACAACACCTGTGTTCTGGTGGCAAGCCTGTTCTAAAAAAGTAATTTAGAAATAACTTTAAACTTACAGAAAAGCTGCAAGAATATTACAAGGCGCTCCCCTGTAATTTTTTAAAACCTAGATTCACTATTTGCTTATATTTTGCCCCGTTTGCTTTATTTATCATATAATCGCCCTCTCATCTCCTTCCTCTCTCTCTCTCTCTCTCTCTCTCTCTCTCTCTCTCTCTCTCTCTCTCTCTCTCCCTCTCTCGTTAAAAACTTCGTTCTGATACATCTGATTTCAATCCAAGAAACTAGTTCATTTCTAGACTCCATACCATGTACAGTAGTTCCCCCTTTTTCATGGGTTTGCTTTCCATGGTTTCAGTTAACCATGGTCAATTGTCTTCTGAAATTTTTTTTTTTTTAAGATTTTATTGGGGAATCAGGGAAGGGGAACAGACAAGTTGCTGTCCTTTTGTTCTTTGGTCTAGTTGTGGAGGACGTTGCTTCACTGGCCCAAGCTGGCACCATCATTGCGCTCTTCCTGGGTGAAGCAATTGGTCACTGGCCACTGGACGGCTGCTCACAGCAGTTCACGGAAGCTCATGCCAGTTGCCGGCTGCTCACACCGGCTGCTGGCCACTCATGTTGGTTGCCAGTCACTCACGGCTGCTCACGGCAGCCCAGCTCCAGGTTGAGCTGTAGAGGGCATACCTTAGCTGTAGAGGGCGCAGCATCACTGGGCCTCATGTGGGGTCTGAACCAGAGCTCTGCTGCTCAGAGCCGGCACTCCCAAGCCAACTCTTAACCAACGCGCCACACGGCCGGCCCTGTCTTTTGAAATTTTTAAATAAAAAACTTAAGAAATAAACAATTCATAAGTTTTAAATGGTGTGTCATTCTAAATAGTGTGACGAAATCTCAAGCCATCACGCTCTGTCCTGCCCAGAACATGAGTTGTCCCTTTGTCTAGCATATCCACCCTGTATATTCTACCTGCCCATTAACCATTTAGTAGCCAATGGCTATCAGATCAACTGTCATGGTATTGTAGTGCTGTGTTCAAGTAACCCTTATTTTACTTAATAATGGCCCCAAAGTGCAAGGGTAGTGATACTGGCCTTTTAGATATGTGCTTCCTTTAAGTGAAAAGGTATGCATGGATAGAAAAACCCCTATATATACAGTGTATATATGGTTCGTTACTCTCTGTGGTTTCAGGCATCCATTGGGGATCTTGGAACATATCCCCTGTGGATAAGGGGGAGTTACTATATATATGTTCCTCTTCTCCCACAATGAGAAACCTAACTCTCATGTTTTACTCCTTTGCTCAGGCCTAGAATATAAGAAAAATAGTTTCAGAGTTCTAACCCATACTACTGTAACAGGCAAACCTACTAATTGGAGTTCAATATTCTTTACATTCCTTTAAGGTAAAATTTAATATAGAAAATGCACAAAAATTAAGTATATAATTTGATGTATTTTAACAAATGCATGCATTTGTGTTACCCATGGCCCAATTGTTTGGGTCAGCTTGGGCTGCCATAACAAGATACCACAGACTGGGCAGCTTAAACAACAGACATTTATTTCTCATGATCTGGAGGTGGGGCAGTTCAAGATCAAGGTGCTGGCAGATTCACTTCCTGGTGAGTACTCTCCTTCTGGCTTGCATATGACCACATTTTTGCTGTGTCCTCACATGGCAGGAGGAGGAGGAGGAGAAGGGGAGAGACTGAGAGAGAGCGCGAGCTCTCTCTGGTGTCTCTTTCTCTTTTTGTAAGGTTGCTAATCCCATTACGGAGACCCCAACTCTCATGACCTCACCTAAACCTAGTCGCCTCCCAAAGGCCCCGCCTCCAAATACCAGCACATTGATGGTTAGGGCTTCAATATATGACTTTGGAGGACAAATTCAGTCCATAACACCACCCAAGGTAGAAAAGATTTCCATTATTTCAGAATATTCTCTAGGGTAACTAACTAGGAAAGTGTATGTTTAACCAAACAAAAAAAGGTCAAAACTTTTCTCACAGTGTTGGCATTTTTTTCCATTCCCTCCAACAATTAAGAAGATTATTGCTCCACATCCTCACCAACAATTGGTATTGTTAGTCTTTTTGATTTCAGACTTTAGAGTGCAATCATACAGTAAAAATCCTTTTAATCTAGTAATTCTTATAGCTATGTAGTGGTATCTCAGTGTGATTTTAATTTGCATTTTCCTGCAGACTAATTATACTGAACTTATTATCATTTATAAAACTTCATTTGAGAAGTTTCTGATGTTTAGGTGCTTTTCCTGTTTTTTGACTGAGTTGTTTTTTATTATTGATTTGTCGGAGTTATTTACATATTCTGGATACAGGTCCTTTGTCAGATATGTTTTAAAAGTATTTTCTTCCAAGTCTGGGACCTGTCTATGTATTTTCTTATTGATGACATTTTAAAAAAAACATAAAAATTTACCATCTTAATCATTTTAAAATGTAAAGTTCAGTGGCATTTAGTACATTCACAATATTGTGTAAGCATCACCACTATCTACTTTCATTTTCATTACTCCAAAAGGAAACCCAATACCCATTAAGCTGTCATTCCTCATTCTCTCATTTTCCAACCCCTGGCAATTATTAATCTACTTTCTGTCCCCATGAATTTGGCCATTTTGGATATTTAATATTAATCACACATTAATATTTAATATTAATCTTTTGTGTCTGGCTTCTTTCCCTTACCATAATGTTTTCGAGGTTCATCCACATTGTAGAGAGTACCAAAACTTCATTTTTTTAAATGGCTGAACACTATTCCATTGTATGAATATATCACAATTTGTTTTTTAATTCATCAGTTGATGACCATTTGGCCTGTTTCCATCTTTTGGCTATTGTGAATAGTGCTGCTATGAACATTGGCGTGCAAGTTTTTGTGTGAACATGCTTTCAGTTCTCTTGGATGTATGTCTTATAATGGAATTGCTGGGTCATAGGATAATTCTACGTTTAATTGTTGAGAAATTGCCGCACTGTTTTTCCACTGTGATGGTACCATTTCATATTCCCATCAGCAATACATGAGTGTTCCAATTTCCTCACACCCTCATCAAAACTTATTTTCCATTTTTTTTATTATAACCATCCTTATGGGTGTGAAGTGGTGTCATTGTAGTTTGGATTTATATTTTCCTAATGACTAATAATGTTAAACATCTTTTCATGTGATTTTTGGCCATTTATATATTTTATTTAGAGAAGTGTTTATTCAAGTCTTTTTGTTATTGAGTTGTAAGAGTTCTTTTCTTTTTTTTTGGTCTATTTCCTATGCTTTAAATTACATCCCCGTGACTTACTTTATAACTGGAAGTTTGTACTTCTTAATCCCCTTCCCCTTGTCTACCCAGCCTCAATTCCCCTCCTTTCTGGTACCCATCAGTTTATTGTTTATATTTCTGGATACTACATCCTTACCAGAAGTATGATTTTAAGATATTTTCTTCCATTTTGTGGGTTGTTTTTTTAAACTTCCTCGATAGTGTCCTTCGATGCTCAAAAGTTTTAAATTTTTATGAAGTTCAATTTATCTCTTTTCTGTGGGTGCTTAGGCTTTTGGTGTCATATATAAGAAACAAAGGTCATGCAAAGTTATCCCTATATTTCCTTTTGAGTTTTATAGTTTTAGTTCTTACATTTAGGTCTTTGATCTCTTTTGAATTATGGTGTGAAGTAAAGGTATATCATGTAATGTAAAGGTTCAACTTCACTTTTTTGCATGTGGACATCCAGTTGATCTAGCACTATTTGTTGATATCATTTTTTCTCCATTCAATGGTCTTGACACTCTTGTTGAAAATCAACTGGCTGTAGATTATATGGATTTATTTCTGGACTCTCAAATCTATTCCATTGGTCTATCTGTCTATCTTTATGGCAGTACCACAGGTCCTGATTACTGTAGCTTTATAGTAAGTTTTTTTTTTTAAGATTTTATTGGGGAATTGGGGGAGGAGAACAGTGTTGGGGAATCAGGGAAGGGGAACAGACAAGTTGCTGTCCTTTTGTCCTTTAGTCTAGTTGTGGAGGATGCCACTTCACTGGCCCATGTTGGTATTATGATCATTGCGCTCTTCCC
>NW_017731457.1:1524936-1529076 GCF_001890085.2 Hipposideros armiger | reverse complement strand
CATTTGAATTTTAGGATCAGCTTGTCCAACTGCAAAAAAGGCAGTTGAAATTTTGAGAGGGAATGAATTGTATATGCAGAGCAATTTGGGAATTATTGCCATCTTAACAACATTAAGTTTTCCATTGATAAATATGGTATGTTTTCTTATTCATTTAAATATTCTTTAATTTCTTTCAAAAATGTTTACTAGTATCAGAGCAAGTGTTATAGTTCTTTTGTTAAATATATTTCTAAGTGTTTTATTCTTTTTGATATTGTTGTAAATGGAATTGTTTTTAAAATTTCACTTTGAGGTTGTTCATTGCTAGTGTATAGAAAAACAACTGGTTTTTGTATATTGATATTGTATCCTATAAGTTTGATAAACTGAGTTGTTGTTTTTTCTGTGTATGAGGTCATATCATTCACAAATAGATATAGTTTTATTTCTTGTCTAATCTGGATGCTTTTGTATCTTTTTCTTGACTTTTTGTCTTGGCTAGAACTTCTAGTACAATGTTGAATACAAATGGTGAGAAGTAATATTCTTTTCTTGTTCCTGATCTTAGGGAAGCAAATTTTCAGTCTTTCACAATTAAATATAATATTAGCTCTGGTTTTTCATAGATGGGCTTCATCAGATTGAGGAAATTGCCCTCTACTTTTAGTTTGTTGAGTGTTTTTAATCAGGAAAGGGTGTTGGATTTTGTTAAGTGCTTTTTCTTCATTTATTGAGGTTATCATGTGTTTTTCTCTTTTATTTTGTTAATATAGTACATTTCATTGATTGATTTTTGTGTATTAAACCAAGCTTGCATTTCTGGGATAAATCTCACTTGGTCGTGGTGCATAATCATTTTTGTATACTGCTAAATTCAGTTTTCTAATATTTTATTGAGGATTTTCCACTTATTTTCATAATGAAGATTGGTCTGTAATTTTTTTTCTTTGTGACATAGTTGTCTGATGTTGGTATCTGGTTAATACTGGCCTCATAGAATGACTTAGGAAGTGTTCTCTCCTCTTTTTGGAAGGAGTATAAGAAAGATTGGTATTAATTGTTTTTTAAACATTTGGTAAAATTTAAAAGTGTAGCCATTTGCCCTGGGGTTTTCTTTGTTGAATTTTTTTTTATTACTAGCTCAATTTCTTGTTATAGGCTTTTCAGATTTACTTTTTCTTTTCCAGTAAGTTTTGGGAGTTTGTGCATTTCTAGGAATTTTTCCATTTCATTTAGGTTATCTAATTTGTTGGTATACAATTGTTCATTGTATTCCCTTAGAATCCTCTTTATTTCTGTAGGGTCTATACTAACATCCCTTCTGTTATGCCTGAGTTCAGTAATTTGAGTCATCTCTCTCTTTTTCAGCAGTCTGGTGAACGGTTTGTCAATTTTGTTGAGCTTTTCAAAGAACCAACTTTTGGTTTGTTGATTATCTCTATTGGTTTTCTATTCTCTGTTTTATTTATATCCATGCTACTCTTTATTATTTTTTTCTTTCTACTTTCTTTGTGGTTAGTTTGCTCATTTTTTTTCTATCTACTTAATGTAGAGTATTGGGTTATTGATTTAAGATTTTTCTCCTTTTAATTCAGGCATTTACAGCTATAAATTTCACTCTGAGCATTGTTTTTGTTCCATCCCATAAGTTTTAGTATGTTATGTTTTTGTTTTCATTAATCTAAAATATTTTCTAATTCTTCTTGTAACTTCTTTTTTGATGCACATGTTTTTAAAGAGTATTGTTTAATTTACACATATTTGTAAATTTCCCAAAATTCTTTCTGTTATTAATGTCTAGTTTCATTTCATCATGGTCGGAAGACATACTTTACATAATTTTATTTTTAAAAATTTATTGAGACTTGTTTTATGACCTAACAAATGATTTAGCCTAGAGAATGTTCCATGTTCACTTGAAAAGAATGTATATCCTGCTATTGTTAGGTAGAGTGTTCTTTAGATGTTTGTTAAGCTTAGTTGGTATATATTCTATTTTCTGATGACCTTCTATCTAGTTGTTCTCTTCATTATTAAAAGTGGGATATTGAAATATTGAAATATTATTTTTGGATTGTTTATTTTCCCCTTCAATTCCTAAGGTTTTGGCTTTCTGTTCTTTAGGGTTCTGTTTTTAGGTTACATAGGCTTATAATTGTTATATCTTCTTGATGAATTGATGCTTTTATCACTATGTAATGTCTTTCTTTGTCTTTCATAACAATTTTTTTCCTTAAAGTCTATTTTGTCTGATATTAGTATAGATAGTTCATTTCTTTTTTGGTTACTGTTTGCATAGAATATCTTTTTTCATCCTTTTACTTTACATTTATTTATTTTAAAAAATCTATTCTGCCGGGCCGGCCGAGTGGTGTGTTGGTTAAGAACTGGCTTGGGACGCCAGAGGACTCTGGTTCGGATCCCACATATGAGGGCCAGTGACATTGCCCTCCACAGCTAAGATGCTGAACAACAGCTCAACCTGGAGCTGGGCTGATGTGAGTTGCCAGCGACTGCGTAGGCTGCAGCCCCTGTGGCAGTGGATTGCCATGGGCTACCATGTGTGGCCAGCAGCCAGCGTGAGCGGCCAGCAGCCGCAGTGAGCGGCCGTCCAGAAGCCGGTGACTGATCTGCCTCAGCTGGGAAGAGCGCAATGATGGTGCCAACTTGGGCCAGTGAAGCAACATCCTCCACAACTAGACTGAAGAATAAAATGACAGCAACTTGTCTGTTCCCCTCCCCCCCACAATTCCCCAGCTCTGTTCCCCTCCCCCAACTCCCCAATTAAAAAAATCTTTAAAAAAAATCTATTCTGCCAGTTTATGCCTTTTAATAGGAGAGTTTAATTCATTTTATTTAATATATTTACTGATAAGAAGGACTTGCTTCTGCCATTTTGCTATTTTTCTCTATATGTCGTATGTTTTTTTGTTTTTCAGTTCCTCCATTACTGCCTTCTTTTGTGTTTTATAGATTTGTGTGTGTGTGTGTGTGTGTGTGTGTGTGTGTGTGCGCCATTTTAATTCCTTGTTGTTTCTTTTACTATGTAAAATTTTAAAGTTATTTGGGCTTGTGCTGGAGATTACAATTAGCATTTTAATTTATAACAATGTAGTTTGAATTAATACTAACTTAATTACAATAGGATACAAAAGATTTGCTCATATCACTTCATTACCTCCACCCATGATGTTCTTGTTCAGACTACATCTTTATCCATTGTGCGCCCATGAACATAGATTTATAATTATTACTTTGTATAGTTTGTACAGTTGTCTTTTAAATCAGATAGAAAAAATGTATAAAAATACATTTATACTTCTATATTTAACTATATCATTACCTTTCCTGTACAAACTTTTCCTAGAGAAAGTGTTGGGGTTGGCAATTTCTCCTTTGGAAGGTTTTAAACTACAATTTAATTTGTTTAATAGTATTATGGACCTACTCAGATTATCTATTTTATCTTGGGTGAGTTTTGGTGGTTTGTGGTTTTTGAGAAATTGGTCCAATTCAATTCAATTCAATTCTCCTTTCTTTCTTTTTTGTTATTTGGCTAGGGATTTAGAAATTTTATACATATTTTCAAAGAACCAGATATCTATTTATTTATTTTCCAGTTCCAGTTGAAATTCAATATTACTTTATATTATTTCAGGTGTACAGCATAGTGGTTAGACCTTTATATAATTTATACAGTGATTCCCCCGATTAGTCTAGTACCCACCTGGCACTATACATAGTTGTTGCAACATTATTGACTATATTCTCTATGCTGTACTTTACATCCCCATGAGTATTTTGTAACTACCAATTTATATTCCTTAATCTCTTCATCGTTTTCACCCAGGTCCCTATCCCTCCTCCCCTCTGGCAACCATCGTTTGTTCTCTGTATCTATGAGTCTGTTTGTGTTTTGTTTGTTTATTTTGTTCTTTAGATTTCACCAATAAGTGAGATCATATGGTATTTGTCTTTCTCAGTCTGACTTATTTTACTTAGCATAATACCCTCTAGATCCATCCATGTTGTTGCAAATGTAAGATTTCATTCTATTTTACAGCTGAGTAATATTCAATTGTATATATGTAACACATTTTATTTATCCAATTGTCTATTGATGAGCACTTGGGTTGCTTCCATATCTTGGCTGCAATG
>NW_017731457.1:1514412-1517360 GCF_001890085.2 Hipposideros armiger | reverse complement strand
AGGGGAACAGCACTGGGGAGCCAGGGTAAGGGGAACAGACAAGCTGCTGTCGCTTTGCTCCTCAGTCCAGCTGTGAAGGATGTCGCTTCGCTGCCCAAGATGGCACCACCACTGTGCTCTTCCCGGGCGAGGCAGACCAGTCGCCGGCCCCTGGACGGCTGCTCACGGTGGCTGCTGGCTGCTCACGCTGGCTGCTGGCTACACATGGTAACTTATGGCAGCCCACTGCAGCAGGGGACTGCAGCCCACGCCGTCGCTGGCGACCCACGGCAGCCCAGCTCCAGGTCGAGCCGCCGTTCAGCATCCCAGCTGCAGAGGGCAGTGTCACTGGCCCTCATATGTGAGATCTGAACCGGGGCCCTCTGACATCCCAAGCCAGCTCCCAACCAACGTTCCACTCAGCAGGCCCAAAATTATACATATTTTAAGAAAGGAAAAAACTGTATTAAAATTACGCTGATGGTAATCACTTTGAGCACCTTTTGTAGTCACAGAAGTCAAACATGACTTGTATTCACCTTTTGTTATTGGTATATAGTGAATATTACAGTTTTAATAGCTTTTTCCTTTCTTAAAATATGCATACATTTTCTGGCACCCTCTGTATATTATATATAATTATATATATATATATATGATATATATTATATATAATAATAATTATTATTATTATATATGCTCTCTCCAGGAATGCCACTCTCTCATCACCTCTGTATGTTTACTAACCCAGAAGCTCTCTGAACCACATACTATTGAAATTTTTATGGAGGCTTGCTTCATCACGTAGGCATAACCAACCATTAACTTCATTTCCAGCCTCTCTCCCCTCTCTGGAGAATGAGGAGGTGAGGCTGAGAATTCCAAATTTCTAATCATGGCTTGATCTTTTTGGTGACAAGCCCTTTATCCAGGAGCTCAACAAAGAGTCATTTCATTAGAACAAAGACAATGATACCACTGAGGAAATTCCAAGGGATTTAGGAACTTTGTGTCAGGAGATCAAAACTGGGGCTCAAGGACCAAATATCAAAACAAAAGATACGTCTAATGCTCTTATCATTTATTGGGTTGTCGGAAAAGTCATGACCATTTTTGCAACGAAAACCACAAAACCAATACGTCATGACTTTTCCGACAACCCAATATTAAATTACAAGGGTTTTAGGATCTCTCCAAGGAACTGTATATATATATATATATATTCTTAAGAATTATATCTTAATTCTTTTACTATTTTTGTTTATGTAGCATGGTTGGGTCTTGCTCTTTTATCTAATATGAAAATCTCTGCTTTTTAATATTAATTGGGGCATTTAGACTAGCAGTTGAAGAATGTCATTTGTAAAAGACCAGTTAATAAATATTTTAGATTTTGTGGGCCACATGTGGTCTTAGCCACATACTCTTCCTTCTCTTCTTTTTTTTAAAAACAACAATTTAGAGATGTAAGAACCAATTTTTGCTTGAGGGCCATGTAAAAACATGCTGCAGTCAGGGTTTGGCCTACACGCCATAGTTTGTCATCCCTCCTATACACCACTTACATTTTATGTAATCATGGATATGATGCGTTTAAATCTGCCGTCCTGATATTTGTTTTCTATTTTTCCATCTATTCTTTGTTTCCTTTTCCCTACTTTTGGCCTTTTAAAAATTAGTTAAACATATTTTATCTTATTCATTAGTTTATTAGGTATAACTTAGTTTTTTACTATTTAGTGATTGCTTTATGGCTTGTAGTATACATCTTTAGCTTATTAGTCTACTGTCCACTAACATTATACCACTTAAAATATAGTATAAAAACCTTAAAACATTGTACTTTTATTTTCCCCCTTCTAGGACTTTGTGCTTTTGTTGTCATATATTTTGCTTCTACATGTTATGGCTGCCATAGTACATTGTCATTATTTTTGCTTTAGTCAATTATCTTTTGAAAAGATTTAAGAAGTAGAAAAAAACTTTTATGTTTATCCACATTCTTACCATTTCTGATACTCTCCATTCCTGTATGTACATCTATATTTCCATCTGGTATCTTTTTTTTTTTTTAATTGGGGAATTAGGGAGAGGGAACAGTATTGGGGAATTGGGGAGGGGAACAGTATTGGGGAATTGGGGAAGAGGAACAGCCAAGTTGTTATCCTTCAATCTTAGTTGTGGGGGCGCAGCTAGCTCAGTTCCAAGTCCAGTCACCATCTGGATGCCTGTCGGCAGCTTGCGGCCTCTCAGCTCAAGGTGCCATGTTCAATCTTTGTTGTGGGTGGGTGTAGCCCACCATCCCATGTGGGAGTCGAACCGGAAACGTTGCTGTTAGGTTCAGCTTTCAGCTCTCACCAACTGAGCTATCCTGCCACTCGTTGGCAGCTCAGAGGCAGCTTAGCTTGGACTCAGCTCACTGGGCCATGTGAGAATCAAACCGGCGAACCTGTTGCTCAGAGCTCACGCTCTTAACCAACTGAGCCACTCAGCTGGCCCACCTTTAACTTTTTTGAGGTGAAGATCTGCTGATTAATTTTTTTAAAGATTTTTATTGGAGAATTAGGGAGGAGAACAGTGTTGGGAAATTGGGGAAGGGGAACATTGTGTTTTTCCAGGACCCATCAGCTCCAAGTCAAGTTGTTGTCTTTCAATCTTAGTTGTGGGTGAGCGCAGCCCACCATCCCATGTGGAAGTTGAACTGGCAACCATGCTGCTAAGAGCACCCACTCTTACCATCTCAGTGGCAGCTCAGCTCAGGCACAGCTTACTGGTCCATGTGGGAATTGAACTGGCGACCCTGTTGCTCAGAGCTCTCTCTTTTAACCAACTGGGCCATTCAGCTGGCCCC
This sequence comes from Hipposideros armiger, assembly GCF_001890085.2. Taxonomy (NCBI): domain Eukaryota; kingdom Metazoa; phylum Chordata; class Mammalia; order Chiroptera; family Hipposideridae; genus Hipposideros; species Hipposideros armiger. The sequence goes on along the minus strand of NW_017731457.1, from coordinate 1,514,530 downwards.
TAATTCTTTCAGTATTCGTATGTCCAAAGAAATCTTCAGGTTCTGCTTCTGGGTAAAATGGAGTAAAATGTATTCCACCTTATCTCTCATGCTGAATACAGTTGTAAAACCTGGACAG
>NW_017731457.1:1509594-1512857 GCF_001890085.2 Hipposideros armiger | reverse complement strand
CCTTTTGTTCTTCAGTCTAGTTGTGGAAGACATCGCTTCACTAGCCTTTGTTGGTATTATCATTGCGCTCTTCCTGGGTGAGGCAGTTGCTCACCACCATTGGACGGCTGCTCACGGTGGCTCACAAAAGCTCACGCCCGCTGCCGGGCAGCCCCACTGCAGCCTACGCCACCACCAGCGACTCACAGCAGCCCAGCTCCAGGTCGAGCTGTTGTTTACCATCTTAGCTGTAGAGGGTGCTGTGTCACTGGCCCTCATGTGGGATCCGAACCGAGGCCCTGTGCTCAGAGCTGGCATCCCAAGCCAACACCTAATGAACTCGCCACTCGGCCGGCCCAGGATCTGTCTATTTTTGATAGAGGGGTGTTGAAGTCTCCAAATAGTGGATTCATATATTTTTCTTGCAGTTCTATGAGTTTTTACTTCACATATTTTGACACTCTGTTGTTAGGCACATACACATTAAGGATTGTTATGTCTTTTTGGAGATTTAACCCTTTATCATTATGCAATGCTCTTCTTTATCCCTGATAACTTTCCTTGCTTTGAAGTCTGCTCTGTCTCAATTTTATGTAACTACTCCTGCTTACTTCTGATTAGTGTTAGCATAATATACCTTTCTCTATCCATTTACTTTTAATCTATGTGTGTGTTCATGTTTAAAGTGGGTTTCTTGTAGACAACATATACATTGGTTGGGTCTTTTTTTTTTAATCCACTCTGATAATCTCTGTCTTTTAATTGGTGCATTTAGGCCATTGACATTCAAAGCGATTATTAATATAATTGGGTCAATATCTATGATATTTGTTTTCTACTTCTTGCCTTGTTCTTTTTTCCTATTTTATCTCTCACTCTTTTTATGCCTTTTGTGGTTTTAATAGAACATTTCTATTATTCTATAGTCTCTCCTTTCTTAGCATATCAGATATACTTTTTTCTTTTTTTAACGACTTTTATTAAAATATAACTACCATACAATATTATATTAGTTTCAGGGGTACACCATAGTTCTTCATATTTATATACCTAAAGAAGTGATCACCATGATAAGTCCAGCAACCATCTGACATCATGCTATGCTATTACAATATTATTGACTATATTCCCCATGCTCTAATTACATCCCCGTTACTTATTTATTTTATATCTGGAAATTTATACCTTTTATTCCCCTTCACTCTTTCCCCCCTTTTAAAATTTTTCAATTACAGTTGACATTCAGTATTATTTTATATTAATTTCAGGTGTACAGCGTAGTGATTAGACATTTATATAATTTAAGAAGTGTTTCTCCTGACTAGTCTAGTACCCACCTGGCACTATACATAGTTATTACATATAATTGACTATATTCCCTATGCTTTACTTTACATCCCCATGACTATTTTGCAACTACCAATTTGTACTTCTTAATCCCTTCACCCTTTTTACCCTATCCCCTAACCCCCTCCCATCTATCAACCCAAAAAATGTAGTACCCATGTGACACCATACATAGTTATTACAGTATTATTGACTATATTAATTATGTTATACCCTATGTCTCCATAACTACTTTTTAACAACCAATTTGTACTTCTTAATCCCTTCCCCTTTTTTCACCCACACCCCCAAANCCTGTAGTATCCTCCAATCTCAGCACAATATAGCCTGAAACCAAGAGGTGACATTGGCATGAAAGTGAGAACTCCAGGAGAAACCTTCTAGTTCTCGCCCAAGGAGCAGGAAAGGGCCCTCCTAATGCTCAGAAAGAGAACAGAAATCCTTTCCTTTCCTTTCCTTTCCTTTCCTTTCCTTTCCTTTCCTTTCCTTTCCTTTCCTTTCCTTTCCTTTCCTTTTTTCTTCTTTTCTCTTCATTTCTTTTCTCTAAACTCTCATGCCACAGTCCCAAGCAATTCTGTGATAGTGATGTGAGACATTCTAATGGAGACAGGATCAATTCCTCAATAACCAAAAGTACCAAAATGATTAAATAGATAACCTGAATAGTTCCTTATCTGTTGAAGAAATTGGATTCATGGTTAGAAATTTCCAGTGAACCCATCTGGGTCTCATGCTTTCTGTTTGGGAAGGTTATTAGCTTTTGATTCAATTTCTTTAATAGGTATAGGACTGTTCAGATTGTCTATTTCTTGTTGTGTGAATTTTGGCAGATTGTGTCTTTCAAGAAGTGATCCATTTCCTCTAGGCTATCAAATTGTTGTGGGCAGAGAGTTATTCATAATATTCCTTTATTATCATTTTTATGTGTATAGGATCTATACAACTGTCTTCTGTTTCATTTCTGATACTAATAATTTGAGTTCTCTCTCTCTTTTTCTTAGTTAGCCTGGCTACAGTCTTTTCAATTTTATTGATATTTTCAAAGAACCGGCTTTTGGTTTCATTTAAATTTCTCTATTTCTTGTTCTCAATTTCATTGATTTATATTTTTAATTTTATTATTTCTTTTCTTCTGATTATTTTGGATTTAATTTGCTCTTCTTTCTAGTTTCCTAAGGTGGAAACTTAGTTGGTTGATTTTTAGTCTTTCTTCTTTTTAAGTATATTCAATGCTATAAAGTTCCCTATAAGCACTTTTTTCACTGCATCCCACAAATTTTGATAAGTTATGTTTTCATTTCATTTTGTTTAAAATATTTTTAAATTTCTCTTGAGATTTTTTTGACATGTGTAATTTAGAAGTGTGTTGTTTAATGTCCAGATATTTTGGGATTTTCCAGCCATCTTTCTGTTATTAATTTCTAGTTTAATTCCATTGTGATCTGAGAGCAGACATTGTATGATTTGTATTCTTTTAAATTTACTAAGGTGTGTTTATGGCCAAGAATGTAGTCTATTTTGGTGAATGTTCCATGTGAGCTTAAGAAGAAGAATTTGTGCATTCTGCCATTGTTGGATGAAGTGGTCTATAAAAGTCCATTATAACCAGTTGATTGATGGTGTTGTTGAGTTCAACTATGGCCTCACTGATTTTCTGTCTGCTGGATCTTTTTTTTTTTTAGGTTTTTTTTGGGAATTGGGGGAGGGAACAGAGTTGGGGAATCGGGGAAGGGGAACAGACAAGTTGCTGTCCTTTTGTTCTTCAGTCTAGTTGTGGAAGACATCGCTTCACTAGCCTTTGTTGGTATTATCATTGCGCTCTTCCTGGGTGAGGCAGTTGCTCACCACCATTGGACGGCTGCTCACGGTGGCTCACAAAAGCTCACGCCCGCTGCCGGGCAGCCCCACTGCAGCCTACGCCACCACCAGCGACTCAC
>NW_017731457.1:1496692-1503784 GCF_001890085.2 Hipposideros armiger | reverse complement strand
CTCTGCTTCATCTAATCTACTGGTGATTCCTTCAAGTGTGTTTTTCATTTCAGTTATTGTATTCTTTAGTTCTACCTGGTTGTTTTTTATGATTTCTGTAGCTTTCTTTCTGTCCTCCCTACGTTCCTTAAACATTCTTATCATCAGTGTTCTAAACTCTGTCTCTGAAAGGTTGGATACCTCTGTTTCATTTAGTTCCTTTCTTGAGGTTTCTTCTGATCTTTTATTTGGGACATGTTTCTTTGTTTCTTCATTCTGGCTGTTGCTCTGTGATTGCTTCGATGTATTAGCTAGATCACCTAGAAAGAAAAAAAAAAGAAAGAAAAAGAAAAAAGAGGAAAAGAAAAGAAAAAAAAAGGGGCGAGGGGCTCTCTGTCTGCTTTAATCTGCAGACCACTTGCTCAGCAATAGAGACTCTGGGAAACTCAGCACCAGCTGTTGTGGGGAAGGGCTTATTGCATCATGTGCCGACCTCCCTCTAAACTTGAAGTAACCTTCTCACAATTAGTTGCTGTGTGCTCTGGTACCGTGCTCACCACCAAAAAATCCTCACAGGTTGTTGCGGGCTGTCTGCTGCTGCAAAAAATCCTCAGTGGCCTGCAGAGGTAGGAGCTAGGGACCAGGGGCTCAGGGTGCCCCTGGCAACACAGCTCTAGGTGGGTGGCGCAGGCCCCCAAGGCACCACAGGATGTGGTCAGTGGCACCCACCAAGTCAGAGCAGCATGCACTCCTGCATCGGCAGCCAACCCACACAAACTCGCCCGGAAAGCCCCGGCCGAATCACGCAGGCACACAGCTTGTGGCCCTACACTCCCAGAAAAACTCCCAGTCTCGGCCTGTCCCAATCAGCTGCTCAAAGATTAGGCCGAGCAGCCCGACAGCCAATTGCCACCCAGGCAACTCTGCGCGTGCAGTGTGGAAATCGGGGACCTAAGGCAAGTCGCGCACTCCCGCGTCTCAATAAGCAGTCTGTTGGAGTCTGATGGCGCCTGCCAGGCATTTCCCTGGCTACGCAGCACAAGCAGTGTGGAGGGTGGTGTCCAAGCCTGCATGCGCGCATGTGCACGCATGCACACATGCACTCCTGCGCCAATTCGAAAAGACCAATGCAGTCCCAGATCTGAGCCTCTGTGGGAAGGCCCAGCCCTGAAAAAATGGCGCCCTCCTGTGCACTACTCGTGTGCAAGCTCCACACCAGGGGAACAATGGTCCCAAAAACCTCCAGCTCCCGTGCCAAAGGCACTCAGTTCAGTCCTTCCCGCGGGCTCCTGGGTCCCGCTCACAAAGCTACTCCCTCCACCAGGAACCGGGTGAGTGCTCACCAGCGAGCTCGGTTTGCTGGATCCACTGGTTCTCCAGCTGCCCTCAGCCTCACCGAGTTGAGCAAAGAGAATCTTCACTATTTTCTACTTTCAGCTATAGTAGAACTCCTCTTCCCGGCAAAGTAACTCTGGGCTGGTGAGCACGGTGTGGGGCCGGAGGGTCTCTCTCTCAACTGGAGAAGGCTCCCCACCACTGAGGTGTCCCTCATGGGATTCGCCTTCTCTCGTCTCCGCCCCTCCTACCAGACTCGACGTGGCCTCCTCTTTAAGTCCTTCATTTAGAGGTTCTGCTCATCTAGTGTCCAGGGAACTTCTGAGGTTGAATATCTTATAGATTATTTGTAATTTTGGTGTGATCCTGGGAGGCAGTCGGCACAGCGTCTGTCTATTCCACCGTCTTACCGGAAGTCTCCAGTCATTATTTTTTCAAATAGGTTCTCAGTCCCTTGCTTTCTCTCTTCTTCTGGTACCTCTATGATGCAAATGTTGGTATGCTTGATGTTGATGTTGTCCCAGAGTTCTCTTAAACTAGCCTCATTTTTTTTCGATTCTTTTTTCTTTTTGCTGTTTTGATTGGGTGTTTTCTTTCTTTCTTTCTTTTTTTAAGATTTTTTTTTTAAATTGGGGAGTTGGGGAAGGGGAACAGCCAAGTTGTTGCCCTTCAATCTTAGTCATGGAGAGCGCAGCTAGCTCAGCTCCAAGTCCAGTCGCCCTCCAGCCACTCATCCTGATTGGGTGTTTTCTGATACCTTGTTTTCCAAATTACTGATTCGATCCTCTGCTTCTTTTAGTCTGCTGGTGATTCCTTCTACTGCATTCTTCATTTCAGTTATTGTATTCTTCACTCCTAACTGGTTCTTTTTTTATGGTTTCTATGTCCTTTATTTATTTATTTTTTGAACTTTATTGGGGAACAGTGTCTTTTTCCAGGACCCATCAGCTCCAAGTCAAGTTGTTTTCAATATAGTTGCAGAGGGCACAACTGAGCTCCAAGTCAAGCTGTTGTCTTCTTTCTAGTTGTGGAGGGCACGGCTCACCGGCCCATGTGGGAATCGAACCAGCAACTTTGGTGTTAAGAGCCTGTGCTCTAAATACCTGAGCTAACTGCCCGCCCCTCTATGTCCTTTTTTATGCTTGCTATCTCTTTGTTGAAGTTCTCACTATGTTCCTTGAGCATCCTTACATCTATTGTTTTGAACTCTGTATCTGGTAGGTTGCTTGCCTCCATTTTGTTTAGTCCTTTTTCTGGAGTTTTCTCCTCTTCTTTCATTTGGGATGTATTTCTTTGTTTCCTCTCATGTTGGCTGTCTCTCTGTGTTTGTTTTTATGTATTAGGTGGATCAGCTATGTGTCCCAGTCTTGGCTGGGTGAACTTTTGTAATAGGTGCCCTATGGGGGTCCTGGAACAGTCTCCTTGGTCACCTGCTTCAGGTGCTCCAGGAGTGTTCCTTGTATGTCCCCTCCTGTTATATTTGAGCCTTGACTGCTATTGGCATGTCAGTGGGTGGATTGACTCTCAGGCTGACTGACTGTGGGGTTTGGCCACATCCACAGCCTGTGGGCTGCTGTGTGAGGGGCTTACCCCATTGAGTGGGATCTGCCCCAGTAGGTTCTGGCACCTGTTGAAACTGTCCTTTATGTGTGTGGCTTGAGGGGCTAATTGGGTGGTGCTCTGCTGTGTTCTGAAGCCAACCTCCAAGTATGTTGGTTCTGAGGCCTTTTGAGAAGGGCTCTGGTGCAGGGCCAGGTCACTCACTGCCTGTGACTGGCTAGGGACTACCTGGTAAGAGCTACAAAGCAATTCACAGTTATTCGTGGCATGTGCTGAACCTGGAGACACGTGGGAGATGCCACACTGTGAACTGAGGACAGCTGTCACCTCTACTGGGCCAGGGTAGCTCTGCAAAAAGCTGGGACACCCTGAGGCCTGCTGCCACCTGCCAGTTGCCTTAAGGTTCAGCCACTGATAAAACCTCATTTGGTATACAAGTTGGGTGAGGCAAGGTCATAAGAAGTCACTAGAGTGGGAAGAGTTTTGTTCACCAGGTTAATGTTTCTGGTTAAAGATTCTGGTTTGGTGCCAGTGCTGAGCCTGTAGGCACTCAGCAAGAGTCTCAAAGCACACTGACGCCAGCTGCCGCCCTCCTGGGGCCAGAGGACTCCAATAGTTTTCCAAGGAAAAGTACAATGTGGTTGGGGCTGGCTGTTCACTGCCAAGAAAGTGCCTCTGGCACTGAAGGAGTTGGGTATGGCAGGGTCCCAATGGAGCTCACCAGACCAATTCAGATTCAGATTTGGTTGTGTGGGGGGAGGTCTCAACACAGGAAAGATGGTGTCTGCCTGCTGGCTGCATGGAAGAAGGATCTCACACTGGGAAAATGGTAACTGTCTTCTAGCCTTCACCTCATATGACACACCTCAGTCTGCCCCCTGTATGCCTCTGATATCCTCTGAGTCATCGTCCTTCTGCTGGAGCCCAGGAAGAGTGCCTGCAAATGAGTGAGTCTGTGTGCAGGCCTTTTATGAGAACGTCTGGGTTTCCCACAGCTTTCCTTCCCACATGGATGATCGGAATCCCCATTGCTTTTCACAGCCAGTAGGGGCTCCTCTTCCCATCACCAGTACTCCAGGCTGGGGAGCCTGGTGTGGGGCTGATGTCCTTTGCTTCTCCGGGGGAGACCTCTGCGGCTGAGATATCCCTCCTGATTCTCAACTGCTACACAAAAGTATGATGCCAACCTGTTTCATGTCTCTGCCCCTCCTATCTGTCTTGATGTGGCTTCTTTATATCCTTAGTTATAAAACTTCCGTTTGGCTAGACTTCAGATGGTTCTCCGGGTTGTTGATTGTTCTATAATTTAGTTGTAATTTTAATGTGTTCATGGAAGGAAGCAGGCACCCTGTTTATCTACTCTGCCATCTTGGATCTCTCTATACATTTTTTAAAAACATTTTTGTGGTTTCCTTAGAGCTTGCAATATATATTTAAAACTAATCCAAGTCCACTTTCAAATAACACTATACCAATTCACAGGTAGTGCAAGTGCCTTATGATAACAAAATAATCTTAATTCCTCTCTTTTGTCTTTTGTATTTTGCTATCATTCATTTCACTTACACATGAGCATATGTATATATACATACGAGGTCAGGCAATTAAGTTTGCGAACTTGTTGCAATGATGTTGCTAACCTTTTTTGATATCAAAAGGATTATTCATTATGAATTTGTACCAATTGGACAAACAGTTAACCAAGTTTACTATTTGGAAGTGCTGAAAAGGCTGCATGAAAAAGTTAGACGACCCGAACTTTTTGCCAACAATTCTGGCTCTTGCATCATGACTTGCACCAGCTCACACATCACTGTCTGTGAGGAAGTTTTTAGCCAGTAAACAAATAACTGTATTGGAACACCCTTCCTACTCACCTGATCTGGCCCCCGATGACTTCTCTTTTTACCAGAAGATCAAGGAAATATTGAAAGGAAGACATTTTGATGACATTTAGGATATCAAGCATAATATGATGACAGTTCTGATGTCCATTCTATAAAAAGTCTTCCAAAATTGCTTTGAGGGGTGGACTAGGTGTTGGTGTTGGTGTACAGCTTCCCAAGGGGAGTAATTTGAAAGTGACCATAGTGATATTCAGCAATGAGGTATGTAGCACTTTTTGTAGGATGAGTTCATGAACTTAATTGTAAGACCTCATAAACATACATAAAGCAATACATTGTTGTTATTATTATTTTGAACAAACTATTATCTGTTAGATCAATTAAGAATAAGAAAAATTGGGCCAGCCAAGTGGTTCAGTTGGTTAAGAGCACAAGCTCTGAGTAACAGGGTCGCTGGTTTGATTCCCACATGGGCCAGTGAGCTGTGCCCGAGCTGAGCTGCCATTGAGCTGTCAACAGGTGGCAGGATGGCTCAGCTGGTGAGAGCCCGTGCTCCTAACAACAAGGTTGCCAGTTCGACTCCCACATGTGATAGTGGGCTACGCCCACCCGCAACTAAGATTGAACACAGCACCTTGAGCTGAGCTGCCCTGAGCTGCTGACAGGTGACCGGATGACTACTGGACTTGGAGCTGAGCTAGCTGCACCCTCCACAACTAAGATTGAAGGACAACAATTTGGCTGTTTCCCTTCTCCAATTTCCAACACTGTTCCCCTTCCCCATTTCCCCAATAAAATCTTTTAAAAAAAAGAATAGGAAAAATAAATGTTTTCATTTTACATTTACATATTTCTTCTCTGATGCTCTTCTTTTCTTTATGTAGATCTGGGTTTCTGACCCATATAATTTTCCTACTAAGAAAGTTCTTTTAAGATTTATTGCTAAACAGGCCTACTGGAAACAAATTCCCTCAATTTTTGTTTATCTGAGAAAGTCTTTATTTCTCCTTCACTTTTTAAGGATAATCTCAGATGGTACAGAATTCTAGGTTGGTTGGTTTTTTTTTCTTAACACTTTAATTTTTCCCCTCCACTCTCTTCCTGCTTGCATAGATTTTGAGGACAAGCCAGATAAATTCCCATCTTTGATTTTCTATAGGTAAGGTGTCTTTTTACCCCTGGTCTCTTTTAGGATTTTTTCTTTAACTTTGATTTTCTATAGTTTGAATATGATATGCCTCAGTGTAGGTTTTTGGCATGCATTCTGCCTGATGTTCTCTGATCTTCTTAGATCTGTGGTTTGGTATCTGACATTGATTTGGTGAAATTCTCAGTTATTATTGTTTTAAATATTTGTTCTATCTCTCTCTCTCTCTTATCCTTCTTGCATTACTATTATGCATTTGTTACACCTTTTGTAGCTGTCCCACAGTTCTTAGATATACAGTTCGTTCTTTTCCCCCAGTCTTTTTTTACTCTTTGCTTTTCAGTTTTGAAGTTTTCTGTAGTGATATCCTGAAGCTCAAAATTTCTTTTCTCAGCTGTGTCCAGTCTACTAATAAGCCCAACAAAGGCATTCTTCATTTCTGTTACAGCGCTTTCTAATGTCTAACATTTCTTTATAAGGATTTCCATCTGTCTCCTCACATTGCCTGTCTGTTCTTACATGCTGTCTACTTTATCCAAAGAGCCCTTAGCATATTCATCATAGTTGTCTGAGAATTCCAACATCCCTGCCATATCTGGTTCTGATGTTTCCTCTGTCTCTTCAGATTATGTTTTTATGCCTTTTAGTATGCCTTGTCATTTTCTTCTTGATAGCTGGACATGATGTACTGGGTGAAAGGAATGGCTGTGAATAGACCGTTAGTGATGTCGTGGTAAAGTGTGTGTGTGTGTGTGTGTGTGTGTGTGTGTGTGTGTGTGTGTGTGTGTGTAGGCATTCTATAGTCCTATGATTAGGTCTCAGTCTTTTAGTGAAACTATGCCTCTGGACTGTGAACTTCACAAGTACTTCTCAGTTATTCTTTCCCCCCTTAGGTGGGAAAGGATGGCTAGAGAGGGCTGGAGTTGGGTATTTATCTTCCCCCAAGTCAACTAGGATCTGATAAAATCCCAGCAAAGTTAGGCTCTAGTTAGATAGTTTCTCTTGAGGGAAGGCTTTGTTAAGAAGAACAGAATGCTCTGGCATATTTCATAATGGTTTGTTTTACCCTCCTCACTGCCAGAAAAATGAGGGGATTTTTCTGATATTCACTGTGAGAACCTGGTAGAGCTCCAGGAGGTAAAACTCACAAAAGTGTGTGTGTGTGTGTGTGTGTGTGTGTGTGTGTGTGTGTGTGTGTGTTGGCGGGGGGTCACCTTATAACTG
>NW_017731457.1:1481630-1495907 GCF_001890085.2 Hipposideros armiger | reverse complement strand
CACAGGGGTCGCCTAAGACCATCGGAAAACACATATTTTCGATGGTCTTAGGAACCGAGACACCGCTCCTCTATCTGTCTCCAGGCCCACATGCAGATACACCCACATACGAGTACCCGGTGACCCCTGTGAAAGGGTCATTCGACCCCCAAAAGGGTCACGACCCACAGGTTGAGAACCGCTGCTCTACACTGTCTGTTTCCCATGGGAAAAATTGTGGGCCAGGGGGATCTCTTTTGGGGCTGATCTATGCCACCTTGGAAAACAGGTGACATGGTAAAGTGAAACTGTTCTTTTTACCCTCTTCAATGTGTCAATTCTGTGATCCCGCCCCCCCTCCAATGGTGTGGTGGAACTTCTCCACTGGAGTCCTGGACTCCCACAAAGGTATTCTTGTTTGTCAGTGGTTGTCAAAATTTATACTCTGTTGATGATGGTGGTGAGGTGGATAATGGTAGAAAACTCCTATTCCACCATCTTGCTGATGTCACTCCTCCAGCATTAATTCTTTTTAAAACATTTAGCAAAATTCACCAGTGAAGCCATCTGGTCTTGGGCTTTTCTTTGTGAGTTTCTATTATTATTATTATTATTATTAGTAGTAGTAGTAGTAGTAGTAGTAGTGCTAATTCAATATTTTTACTCGTTATAGATCTTTTCAGCTTTTAAATTTCTTTTTGTATCAGTTTTAGTAGATTGAATCTTTCTAGGAATATGTCCATTTCATTTAGGTTATCAGCTTTGTTGCTATACAGTTGTTTATAGTACTTCTTTATAGTCTTTTTTTTTTTACTTCTGTAAGGTTATTAGTAATGTCCTGTTTTCCATTCTTAATTTTCATAATTTTAAACTTTGCTCTGTTTTTTGTTGTTGTTGTTGTTGTTCAGTCTAGCTAAATATTTGTGAATTTGGGGGATATTTTCAAAGAATCAAATTTTGGTTTTATTAATTTTCTTTATTGTTTTTCTATTTCATTTATTTCCCTTTAAATTTTATGTCTTTACTCCACTATAAATATTTCTCTAAGCTTTTATTTTTTCTTGTGCCAGTTTTGATAGTTAGCATCTTTAGGGAATTTGTTCATTACTATTGAGTTATCAAATATATTGATATGACGTTCATAATATTCCCTTATTAGCTATTTAATGTATATATAAGCTTATTTTGTATATATAACCCTTCTTTGCTTACTAATATTGATCTTTTTTTTTTTTACAGGATCTAACCTGAGTTTTATTAATTGTGGCAAGAGACTCTAGGGTAACCCTATGATATTCACCTCCTGGTGTTCACTCTCATGTGAACTCTTTCCTTGAGCATGGATGTGACCTGTGAGTTGCTTCTAATCAACAGAATATGACAAAGGTAAAGGGATATACATGATTATGTGTTTGTGATTATTTTATATGAGATAATATCCACATTGCTATAAAACTACCCCCACCCCTCCACTCTGCACTGTAGCTTTGAGGAATTAAACTGCCTTGTTGCAAGCTGCCATTTGGAAAAGATCATGTGGCAAAGAGCTGAGGGTAGCCTCCAGCTAACATACAGCTAGAAACTTAGGCTCCATGTGCAGCAGAACTTAATTCTATCAATAATCACATAAATTGGAAGTGGATTGTTTCCCAGTTGAGCCTCAGATGAGACACCTTGATTGCAGCTTTGTAAGGCCCTACAGCAGAGGACCCAGTTAATCTGTGCCTGGACTCCTGATCCACAAAAACGATGAGAAAATTAATGTATGTTGTTTAAAGCCACCATGTTTGCAGGGTTATTATTATATGGCAATAGATAACAAATACTTTAATGATTTGGACTTTTCAAATAAACTGCTTTTGGTATCAATAATTTTATTTATTATCTGTCCACTTTCTATTTCATTGATTTCTGCTCTTATCTTTATTATTCACATGTTTGTATTTCAGGTTTAGTTTGGTATTTCATTTTCTAGCTTTTTAAGGTAAACCTTTTACTTATTGATCATAGGCTTTTCATCTTGTGTACAGCAATTAAATGTATATTGTATATTTACCTCAAGGCCCTGCTTAGAGCTGCACCCCACAAATGTTGATGTATTGTGTTTTCATTTCCATTTAGTTTAAAATACTTTCTAATTTCTCAGGTAATTTTTTCCCTTTGACCCATAGGTTATTAAGAAATATATTGTTTTCCTAAAATCTGGGAAATTTTCCAGATTTTAGAGTTCACCTTGTTTGTCTTCTCTTAGAGATATTTCAATACTGCCTCTTGCCCATGTCAGGCAACTGCTGTGTCATATCTTTTGTTTGGTTCTCTACTTGTTAAGGTGGGAGGGCAAATCCAGTCCCTGTTTACTCCATGTGGGTTGATTCTACCATCTTGCTATTTATTTTCTGTTTGTTCCCTTAGCTCTTTTCATTTTTGCCTCTTTCCCTTCCTTTTTTTGGATTTTTTATTTTGGTTTTATCTTTCATTTTTATTACTTTTGTTATATCAGCTAGTTCTCTCTCTCTCCTTCTCTCCTTCTCTCTCTCTCTTTTTTTGCTTCTGTCTCATCCTCTGTGTGTGTATGTGTGTGATTGCCCTAGAATTTATTCTTTGAATCTTTAACTTATCATAATCTACCTTTAAAGCATATTTAACATTTCATGAATAATATAAGAACCTTACAATAGTACCTTCCACTTCCTCCCTTCCATCCTTTGTGCGGTCACACGTTTTTACTTCTATGTGGGTTATAAACCCCACAATACAGTGGTATTTTTTTCTTTAAAAGTCAATTATTTTTTCGAAGTATTAAAATGAGATAATATATCTTTTATATTAGTCTACATATTTGCCATTTCTGGTGCTCTTCATTGTCTTGTATATCATGTTTACATGTCTTCTTCCTTCAGCCTGAAAATTTTCTTTAAAATTTTTGGAAGGCTATTTTCATTGACTAAAGAATTCTAGAACACCTACCTGAAATGTACCTTGGAGCTTTTAATCTAAATCACTCCTGTTTTTTTTTTTTTTTACATAAAGTACTACTTTTATTTTTTTAATTTATTTTTTATTATTTTTATTTTATAAAAAGATTTTATTGGGGAACTGGAGAAGGGGAACAGTGCTGGGGAATTGGGGAAGGGGAACAGCCAAGTTGTTGTCCTTCAATCTTAGTTGTGGAGGGCGCAGCAAGCTCAGCTCCAAGTCCAGTCGCCATCTGGCAACTCATGGATGCTCAGTTCAAGGTGCTGTGTTCCGTCTTAGTTGCGGGTGGACATAGCCACCATCCCATGTGGGAGTAGAACCGGCAGCCTTGTTGTTAAGAGAGCATGCTCTATGCCCTGAGCAACCCAGGCGGCAGCTCAGCTCATGGTGCCGAGTTCAGTCTTTAGTTGCGGGCGGGCATAGCCCACCATTGAAACAGGCAACCTTGTTAGGAGCACATGCTCTCACCAGCTGAACCATCCTGCCACCTGTTGGCAGTTCAGCGGCAGCTCAACTCAGGCACAACTTACTGGCCCATGTGGGAATCGAACCAGTGACCCTGTTGCTCAGAGCTCGTGCTCTTAAGCAAGTTCTTAGCCAGCTGAACCACTAGGCCAGCCCCTTTGTATATTTTGAAATTAGAAAGCATGATGCCTACAGCTCTTCTTGCTCAAGATTACATTATCTATTTGTTTTGTTTTCTTGTGGTTCCATATGCATTTTAGAATTGGTTGGGGTTTCTTTTTTCTATTTTTGTGAAAAATGTCATTGGAATTTTGATTGGGGTTGCATTAAATCTGTAGATAGTTTTGGGTAGAATAGTCAGTTTAACAATTTAAGTTTCCCAGTCTGTGAACCTGGGATGTCTTTCTATTTTTTTGTGTGACTTTTTCAATTCTTTCATCAGTATTCTGTAGTTTTTAATGTACAGATCTTTCACGTCCTTGTTTACATATATTCCTAAATATTTTATTCTTTATTGATGCTATTGTGAATGGGCTTGTTTTTCTCAAATTCTTTTTCAGATAGTATGTTGTTAGTGTATGGAAACACTGATTTTTGTTTGTTGATTTTTGTATCCTGAAACTATATTGAATTTGTTTTAACATTTTTTTGTGGTGGGTCTTTAGGACTTTCTATGTATATGATCATGTAATCTGCAAAAAGACAATATTACTTCTTCATTTCTGATTTGGATGCTTTTAATTTCTTTTTCTTACCTAATTGCTCTGCCTAGGACTTGTAGTATTATGTTGAACAGACGTGGTGAGAGTGGGCATCCTTGTCTTGTTCCTGATCTTAGAGGGAAAACTTTCAGTTTTTTACCATTGAGTATTATGTTAACTGAGGGCTTGTCATATATGGCCTTTATTATGTAGATGTACATTCCTTTTCTGTATAATTTATTTAGCTTTTCAATATGAAAATATGTTGAATTTTGTCAAATGCTTTTTCTGCATATATTGAAATGATCATACGATTTTTATCCTTAATCTGTTGATATATCACATGTATTGATTTGCATGTGTTGAACAATCCTTGCATCTCATGAATTAATCTCACTTGATCATAATGTATGATCTTCTTGATGTGCTGTTGAATTTGGTTTGCAAGTATTTTGTTGAGGATTTTTGCATAAACAAGGATATTGTGCTGTAATTTTCTTTTTTTGTAGTGTCCTTGTCTGACTTTTGTATCAGGGTAATGCTGGACTTACAAAATGAGTTTTAAAGTGTTCTTTCCTTTCCAGTTTTTGAAACAAATTGAAAAGAATTGGTGTTAATTCTTCTTTAGACATTTGTAGAATTCATCAGTGAAGCACTCTGGTCCTGGGCTTTACTGTGTTGGGAGATATTTTATTACTAATTCAACCTTCTTACTGGTATTGGTATGTTCAGGTTTTCTATTTCTTTAGAATTCAAGGGTTTCTTTATTTTTATTTTTTTTATTGGGGGAACAGTGTTTTTCCAGGACCCATCAGCTCCAAGTCAAGTAGTTGTCTTCAATCTAGTTGTGGAGGGCACAGCTCTTTGGCCCATATGGGAATCGAACCGGCAACCTTGGTGTTATGAGCCTGTGCTCTAATCACCTGAGCTAACTGGCCACCCCTATGATTCAGTTTTGATAGGTTGTATGTTTCTAGAAATTTATCCATTTCTTCTAGGTTATACTATTTGTCTACATATAATGGTTCATTATGTTCTCTTAAGATTCTTTGTGTTTCTGTGGTATCAGTTGTAACATCTCTTTTATTTCTGATTTTATTTATTTGAGTCTTTTTCTTTCTTAGTCTAGCTAATGGTTTGTCAATTTTGTTTATCTTTAAAAAATATCAACAGCTTTATTGATCACTCTATTGTTTTTCTGGTCTCTATTTCATTTATTTCTGCTCTGATCTTTGTTCTTTTCTTCTTTCTGTTTATTTTAGGCTTAGTTTGTTCTCCTTTTTGTAGTCCTTGAAGTATAAAGTTAGTTGTTTATTTGAGATCTTTCTTTTGTTTGAGTGTAGGCATATTTTGTATAAACTTCCCTCTTAGAACTGCTTTTGCTTCATCACATAAGTTTGGGTACGTTGTGTTTCCTTTTTTGTTTATCTCAAGATTTTAAAATTTTCTCTTTTAATCTCTTTTTGACCAATTGATTGTTAAATTTCTACATATTTGTGAATTTTCTAGTTTACCTCCTATTATTGATCTAGTCTCATATCATTGTGGTTAGAAAAGATACTTGCTATGATTTCTGTCTTTTTAAATTTGTAAAGGTTTGTTTTGTGATCCATCTGGGAAAATGTTCCATGTGCACTTGAGAAGAACATATATTCGCTGCTGTTGGATGAAATGTTCTGTATATACCTATTAGGTCCATGTGATCTAAACTGCATTTCAACTCCAGTGTTTCCTTATTGATTTTCTGTATGGATGTTCTGTCCATTATTGAAAATGGGATACTGAAGTCCCCTACTATTATTGTATTGCTATATATTTCTCCCTATTATTGTATTGCTATATATTTCTCTCTTAATATTTGCTTTATATATTTAAGTGCTCTGATGTTAAATACATTTACATTTACAATTATTATATCCTCTTGATGAGTTGATCCCTTTATCCCTATGTAATGACCTTTCTTTATCTCTTATTACGGTTTTTGACTTAAAGTCTATTTTGCCTGATATAAATATAGCCACTCCTACTCTCTTTTGGTTTCCATTTGCATGGAATATTTTTATTCATTCCTTTACTTTCAGCCTATGTATGTTCTCAAAGCTGAAGTGAGTCTCTTATATGGATGGTTCTTTAAAAAAAAATCCATTCATCGACTCTATGTGTTTTGAATGAAGAAATTAATCCATTTAGATTTAAAGTAATTAGTAATAAATAAGGACTCACTATTGCCATTTTGTAATTGCCTTCTGTCTGTTTTGTAGTTCATTTGTTCCTTTTTTTCTTCTCTTGCTGTCTTCCTTTGTGATCTGGTGATTTTCTGTAGTGGTATTCTTTGATTCCTTTCTCTTTATCCATTATGTATCTACTAGAAGTTTTGATTTGTGGTTACCATGAGGCTTACATAAAACATTTTGTAACAGTCTATTTTAAGCTGATAACAACTTAATTTTTATCTCATACAAAAAACTCTACCTTTTTACTCCCCCTCCCAAATTTTATGTGTATCCATTAACAAATTATTGTAGCTATAGTTATCTGTACGTCTTTTGTCTTTTAATCTTTATACTAGAGTTAAAAGCACTTTACACATCACCATCAGAGCATTAGAGTAGTCTAAATATACTATATACTTACCTTTACCATTGAGTTTTAAACTTCCATATGCTTTCATATTATTAATTGGCATCCTTCTGTTTCCATTTGAATAGCTCTCTTTTGAATTTCTTGTAAGTCTTGTCTAGTGGTGATGAACTCCTTCAGTTTTTGTTTATCTGGGAAAGTCTTTAACTCTCCTCCATTTCTAAAGGACAGTTTTGCCTGGTAAAACGTTCTTGGTTGACAGTGTTTTTCTTTCAGCATTTTGAATATATCATCCCACTCTTTCCTGGCCTGCAAGTTTTCTGCTTAGAAATCCACTGATAACCTTATAGGGGTTTCTTGTATGTGATGAGTCTTTTTTCTCTTGCAGCTATCAAGATTCTCTCTTGGTGGTTGAGTTATGATAGTTTGATTACAATATGTTTCATTGAACTTCTTTGGATTGAACCTGATTGGGTACTTTTGGCTTCATGTGCTTAGATGTCCAAATCTCTCCAGATTTGGGATGTTTTCAGCCATTATTTTATTTTATTTTTTAAAANAAGTGTGTGTGTGTGTGTGTGTGTGTGTGTGTGTGTGTGTGTGTGTGTGTGTTGGCGGGGGGTCACCTTATAACTGGATTCTTTTGGAGTTTTTATCTCTTAGACTTGTCCATACTGAGCCTCCAGTGATTGTTAATTATAATTCAGGTTTGCCTACCCTGGCACTGGTTCTCTCTGGTTTCTGCTCATGAGTTTCTGTTCTGGTAAGTTCTAATTCTCTGTGACTAATGATGTTGATGTGTCTGCAGCTTTGGGTGCAGGAGTTTTCCTGTGACCTAACTTCTCTGGTGGCTCTAAGAAGAGTTGTTGATTTTTCAGTTTGTTCAGCCTGTTACTTATTGTTAGGACAGAGTGGTGACTTTCAAACTTCCTACATTTCCTGGATGGGAAACTTTCCCTTCTATTTTTAGGTTGCTGAAAAGTATTTTTATTATTAATGGGTGTTGAATTTTATCAAATGCTTTTTTTTTTGCAACTATTGAGATGACTATGTCATTTTTAACCTTTATTCTTTTAATATGTTACATTATGTTGACTGATTTTTGTTGTTGTTGTTTTTGTTTTTTTGTAAGTGAACATTGCATTTCTGGGATAAATTCCACTTGATCTTGATGTTTTGTGTTTTATATACTTCTCGGTTGATTTGCTAATGTTTCTAAAGTATTTTTGCATCTTTCTTATTGAGAACTATTAGTCTATAGCAGGAATCAGAAAACTTTTTCTGTAAAGAGTCAGGTAGTAAATATTTGAAGCTTTGCAGACCACATAATCTGTGCCATAACTACTCAACATTGCCACTGTAGCATGAAAACAGCAACAGACAATATTTAAACAAATGGGTGTGGCTGTGTTTTAATAAAACATTATTTACATAAACAGATTGCAGGTTGGCTTTGGCCCACAGGCCGTGGTGTGCTGATCCCTTGTCTATATTTCTTAGGTTTTTTTTTCCTCTTGTAATGTCTTTGTCTGGTTTTGGTATCAGAGTAACACTGGTCTCATAAAATTAGTTGGGAAGTATTCCTTTCTATGTCTTCTAAAAGTTTTTGGGGATTGGTATTACCTCATCCTTAATTATTTGGTAGAATTTACTAGTGAAGACATCTGGGCATGGAATTTTTCCTTGTTGGAAAGTTTTAACTATAAAATATAAATTTTAGTAGATATAGATTCACTCAGATTATTTACTTTTTTATTGCTATATAATTCACATACCATAAAATTTACCTTTTAAGTAAACAATGATTTTTAGTGTATTCACATTGTTGTGAAACCATCATATAATTTCATAAATTTTCATCTCCCTCCCAAAAAACCCTCCCCTGCTCATTAGCAGACATTCTTTATTCACTCCCTCACCCCCAGCTCCTGGCAACTACTTTCTGTCTCTATGGATTTGCCTATTCTGGACATTTCATATAAATGGAATCATATAATAGGTGACCTTTTGTGGCTGGCTTCTTTCACTTAGCATGATGTTTTAAAGCTTCTTTCATGTTGTAGCATTTATATGTACTTCATTAATTTTTATAGTTGAATATTATTCCATTGTATGGACATACCATTCTATATTTATCCATTCATCAGTGATGGGTATGAGGGGTGTTTCCATTTTATGGCTACTCCATAGCAGCCAATGTTGCTATAAACATCTGTGTACAGATTTTTGTGTGAACATACTTTTTAATTTCTCTTGGGTATATACATAGGAGTAGAATTGCTTCTTTGGCAACTCTATGTTTAACTTTTTGAGATACTGCCAAACTGTTTTCCAAAGTGGCTGCACCATTTTATATTTCTGCCAGCAATGTATGAAAGTTTCAATTTCTCCACATTCTTGTCAACACCCTTTTTATTGTCTTTCTTTTTATTATAGCCATGATAGTGTGGTTTTGATTTTGATTTTCTTAGTAACTAATAATGTTGAACATCTTTTCATATGCTTATTGGCCATTTGTATATATATATATATATATATATATATATATATATATATATATAATCTTCTCTGGAGAAATGTCTGTTAAAATTCTTTTCACATTTAAAAAGTGGGTTATTTATCTTTTTATTGTTATGTTGTAAGAGTTTTTTATATACTTTGGAAATTAGTGCCTTATCAGATAAATGATTTGTAAATATCTTCTCCCATTCTGTGGGTTGTCTTTTCACTTTCTTGATGGTGCTTTGAAATACAAAAGTTTAAAATTTTTATAAAATTCAACTTACTAATTTTTTTCTTTTGTTGCTTGTGCTTTCAGCATCTTGTCTAAGGAACCATTGCCTAGTCCAAGGTCACAAATATTTGCATCTGTATTTTTTTCTAAGAATTTTACAGCTTCAGCTCTTACATTTAGGTCTATGATACTTAGAGTTAATTTTCGTATATGGTGAGAAGAATTGTTTTCTTTATTTCATTTTTAAACTGTTCACTGCTAATGTATGTAAATTCAATTGATTTTCATATATTTCTCTTGTATTCTACAATCTTGCTGAATTTGTTTATTTGCTCTGGTAACTGTGTGTGTGTTTGTGTGTGTGTGTGTGTGTGTGTGCGCGCGCGCGCGCATTTCTTAGGATTTTCTATGTTTAAGATACTGTCATTTGCACATAGAGATCATTATACTTCATCCTTTCTAACGTGGGTACGTTTATTTCTTGTTCTTGCATAATTGCCCTGGCTAGAATGTCCAATACAATGTTAAATATAAGTGGTGTGAGTGAATATCTTTGTCTTACTCAGGATCTTAGAAGAAAAGCTTTTACTCTTTCACCATTGCATATGATGTTAGCAGTTTGTTTTTCATAAATGCCCTTTGTCACTTTTATTCCTAGTTTATTGATTGTGTTTATTATTAAAAGGGTGTTAGATTTTGTCAAATGCTTTTTCTAAATTTGTTATAATGATCATATTGTTTTGCCCTTTGTTCTGTTAATATGGTGTATTAACTTAGTTGATTTTTTTTTTTAAGATTTTATTGGGAAATTGGGGGAAGGGGAACAGACAAGTTGCTGTCCTTTTGTTCTTCAGTCTAGTTTTGGAGGACGTTGCTTCACTAGCCCAAGTTGGCACCATCATTGCGCTCTTCCTGGGCGAGGCAGATCAGTCGCCAGCCTCTGGACAGCTGCTGGCCACTCACGCTGGCTGCTGGCTACACATGGTAGCTTATGGCAACCCACTGCAGCAGGGGCTGCAGCCTATGCCGTTGCCGGCGACCCATGGCAGCCCAGCTCCAGGTCGAGCTGTTGTTCAGCATCTTAGCTGTAGAAGGCAGTGTCACTGGCCCTCATATGTGGGATCTGAACCAGGGCCTTCTGGCATCCCAAGCCAGTTCTTAACCAACGTGCCACTTGGCCGGCCCAACTTAGTTGATTTTTGAATGATGAATTGGCCTTGCATTTCTAGGATAAATCCCACTTGGTCGTACCATATTATCCTTTTTATATGTTAGTTAGTGGATTCATTTTCTAGTATTTTATTGAGAATTTTTGTGCCTGTATTCCTAATGATTATTGGTCTATAGTTTTATTTTCTTATATTGTCTTAGCCTGGTTTTGGTATCAGGGCCACAGAGAATGAGTTGGGAAACATTCCCAATTTTTTTGAAAAGCGTTTGAAAGATTGATATTAATTCTTCTTTTTCTCCAAGCTTTATTGAGATATAACTGACAAAAAAAATTGTATATATTCAAAGTGCACAATGTGATGTTTTGGTATATGTATACTTTCTGAAATATTTACCACAATCAAGCTAATTAATACACACACACATATATACACAAGCACACACACACACACACNGAACTGGTGACCTTGTTGCTCAGAACTTGCACTCTTAACCAACTGAGCCACTCAGCCAGCCTAAAGTACTACTTTTAAAAGAAATATTTTTGTAATTAAAAAAAAAAAGAATTCTAGGTTGAGTCTGTTAACACTCTAACAATGTAATTTTATTGTCCTCTAGCTTTCATTTTTTCTGACAAGAAGTCAGCAGCCATTCTTATCTTTATTCCCTATACATACTGGGCGTGCCAAAAAATGTATACGTGTGACTCGTATTCATCTTTTGTTATTGGTATATATTGAGTATTACAATTTTAATACAGCTTTTTCCTTTCTTAAAATGTGTATACGTTTTCTTTGGAACCCTCTGTATGTGTCATTTTTCCCCTCTGGGTGCTTTTAAGATTTTCTCTTTATCATTGGTCTTCAACTACTTAATTATGATGTGCTTTAGTGTAGTTTTCTTTGTATTTACTCTTCTTGGGTATCTTTGAGCTTCTTGGATCTTTGGGTTTATGGTTTTCAACAAATTCGAAATTTGAAAACAATTCAGCCCTTATTTCTTCACCCTCTGGTATTCCAATTATATTTATAAGTCTTCAAGGCTCTGTTAAATTTTTTTATCTTGTTTTTCCCCCTCTAATCTGCAGTTAAGCTCATCCAATGAATCTTTCATTTCAAACATATTTTCAGCTTTGAAAGTTCCATTAGGTTCTCTTTTATGTATGCTATTTCTCTTCTCATTATGTTTATTTTTTTCTTTACAATCTTGAACACATTTGTAATAGCTGTTTTAAGTCTTGTCAGCTAATTTGATTATCTTTGTCGTTTCTTGATCTACTTCATTGATTTTTTTTTTTGGTTATGGGCCATATTTTCCTTCTTTGTATGTGTACTAAGTTTTTCCTTTACAGCTTTGTTGAGATGTAATTCTCATATTATATAATTCATCCATTTAAGTACAAACTTTAATGACTTTTAGCATATTCACAGAACTGTGTATCCATCACCAAAATTAATTTTACAATATTTTTATTACCCCCAAAGGAAGTCCTGATTCTCCTAGCCTTTATGCCCTAATCCTCATCACTACCACCCCTAGCCCTAGGCAACTACTAATACACTTTCTGTCTTTATAGATTTGTCTATTCTGGACATTTTATATAAATGGAATCATGGTTGTGATATGTGATTCTTTGTTACTTAGTATAATGTTTTCAAAATTCATCCATGTTGTATAATGTTGTATCACATGTCAATATTTTATTTCTTTTTGTTGCCAAATAATATTTCATTGTATGAATATAGTTATTTTTAACTGGACATTGAATATTGTGATGTTATGTTATTCTCCTTCCATATCCTTCCATTCACAGAAACTTTGTGAGGCTGATATGACTTCCCCTACTTTACAGATGAGGAAAGAGAGAAGGCCACAAAGTGAGCAGAACTTATAGGAAACTGGTATGAACTAAGACACGTGGCCTTGCCCTGAGAGGGAAGACATAGCTATGTTTTGGAAAAGGGCTGAAGGGAGAGACACGAGTCTTTTCTGAAAAGTTAGTTAGTCTGATGAGGCAGACACAACCATACTCTGGAAAGTCTAGTCTGAGGAGGCCCTGCCCTGCCCTAAGAAGCTCCAATCAGAGGAGGGAGTCGTGACCCTTCCCTGGGAGCCATGACCCAAGGGAAGATGTGGTCCCACTCTAAAGAGCCCATTCATAAGACCTCCCCAAGAGGGTCTGTAAGCATGATCCTGGGTCCCAAGTCACCTTCAGCTCTGGGGTGCTACACTGTGGCACAAGCCTGCGTGTATCTGCAGGAAGCCAATGTCCAAGCAATTCCAGAAGTGATGCCAGACACATGGCCAGGACCCTAAATCACCCAGCATGGGCTTTCCCCATAGCTGCTGCTCAGAGTTTCCAAATGACTACATGAGAGCTGACCAGTCTAGTACACATTTTTTTTTTTTAAGATTTTTTTTATTGGGGAATTGGGGGGATGGGAACAGTGCTGGGGAATTGGGGGAGGGGGAACAGACAAGTTGCTGTCGTTTTGTTCTTCAGTCTAGTTGTGGAGGATGTTGCTTCACTGGCCCAAGTTGGCACCATCATTGCGNGTAGAGGGCAGTGTCACTGGCCCTCATATGTGGGATCTGAACCGGGGCCCTCTGGCGTCCCAAGCCAGCTCTTAACCAACGCACCACTCGGCCAGCCCTGTTTGGTTTTTTTAATGATTTTGATATCTTTCTTGAACATCTTGTTTTGTTTTCCTGATTTCATTGAGTCATCTATCTGTGTTCTCTATTAGCTCACCAAGCTTCCTTAAAACAATTATCGTGAATTCTTTGTCAGGCATTTTGTATATCTCCAAATTTGGGAGTTCAATTACAGAAAAATTATTGTGTTACTTTAGTGGTTTCTTGTTTTCTTGATTTTTTTGTGTTCCTTGAAGTCTTATATTTTTGTGTTCACATTTGAAGAAGTTACCTCCTTAAGTCTTTACTGACTAGTTTGGGAGAGAAATACCTTCACCAGTCAGCCCTGCTAGGGATGCTGAGGCTTTTACAGACCTTTTCTATGGATGTGCCCTCTCCACACCTCTTGCTTCCTCTTAGGGGGCAGTAGATTTTTTATTGTATACCTTCTATCAATTCCATAAAGCCAGGCTGGAAGCTGAGAGCCTTTGTTTTCCTCCCTAGGGTAGTGCCCTGAGACGTTCAAGTTTTTGTGTCTTCTATCAATCCCACAGAGACAGACTAGTTTTCTGCATGTGCTTTCAAGCTGCCTGCAAAGGCTCAAACTCGCTGTTCATGGAGGCATGTATAGAGGGCTGGCCATAGGAAATGAGTGGGGTGTGTGGAGCATTGAGAGTACCCTTGGACCAGATTGGTGGCGGGGGGAGAGTCTGCAGGTGAGCATTCCAAGAGGCTCATTGGTGGGTCTTCTGATAGAGTCCACAAAGTGGTTAGTAGAATCTGCAGCACTTTGATGAGTTCCAAGCCCTCGTTTTTGTGCTCCCAGCCTTACCCAACCCCTCAGCTATGCTGATCACCTCAGTATTCTGGTTGGAAAGGGAAAGAAGTGGACCTCTTGGGCACCATTTTCCTTGGATGAGGAAGCCAGATGCTGACTCTCTACACCAGCGGTTCTCAACCTTTCACAGGGGTCGCCTAAGACCATCGGAAAACACATATTTTCGATGGTCTTAGGAACCGAGACACCGCTCCTCTATC
>NW_017731457.1:1394249-1474875 GCF_001890085.2 Hipposideros armiger | reverse complement strand
GTTGTTCAGCATCTTAGCTGTGGAGGGCAGTGTCACTGGCCCTCATATGTGGGATCCGAACCGGGGCCCTCTGGCATCTCAAGCCAGTTCTTAACCATCGCGCCACTCGGCCGGCCCCAGTCTAGTACACATTTATTCAGATCTGCTCGGCATGTAGATTTGGGTCACCTGCCTCCTGCCCTGAAACCTTCTTTCAATGTATCTGAAGCCTCTTATTCTCTTACCAGTAGGCTCAGCTCCACCCCAGGCTCTAGAATTAGCTGGGCCCTCCCTGAAGCAGAGGAAAATTAAGCAGTTCCAGACCATCCATCTGGAGCTCCACTTCAAGTTACCCTGGCTCTGAGTCTGACCGCATTTTTGATATCTGAGTGCTGGCCTCTTTCCTTCAGAGCAGGTTTCACCACTTACCCTGATTGTGGCACTTGGGCCCTATATGACAGTCCCTTTCTCAGCTGCCCACCCAGTCAGTCACCCCTTCCTGGCCTCTGCATCTGGCCCTAAGTTCCCTGGGCCACCCACCCACCCATGCTGGACTCAGAATGTCATGTGTAAGTACTCTGTTATCTCTCATGGGCCATGCTCAAAGCTGATACCTGCTTTTGGGACTCTTTGCTCTCCTCAAATCTGATCCTCCAGCATCAGTCAGTCACCTCCAACCAGGCTCTACCCAGGGCTACTGGTCCCCCAGGCAGCCCTCCTAAATCTAGCCCATAGGCCTCTACATACAGCCAAGTTCTTGTCCTCATGGGCCTTGTGGGGTTTGTGGTACAGACAATCACAACATGGGATGTGTACAATGTTTCTCTAAGGCCACATTTCATTCTTAGCCCCAGTCAACTACTGCATTTAGCTGGAGTTTGGGAGGAATGAGATGGGAGATGAGACAGCAGAGGTATGTTGGGCCTCTGTGGTTGGAGGTTCTGAATCTGGTGTAGTAGCCCCCTCAGATTTTCACCTCTGCTCTGGTGCACAGCCCAACTGACGCCAAGAGCCCTGCCTCTCACACATGTGCCTGGCTCAGTTTGGGTTCCCCAGAAGCAGAGCCTGAGTCAAGGATTGGGTGCCATGATTTTCTGAGGGAAGGAAGCAGGATGTGGCCTCAGGGAAACTGTGCCCTTTCCTGATCACAGGGAAGGTCTGAAGCATAAATTGCACCACAGCATTGAACCCCTTGGGGCAAACAGGCCTCCATTTCAATTGGCCATTTACTGTAGGCTGCTCACCTTCCAGGCTCCTAGCTCTCGTTAGCTGAGGGCTATTCTTTGGAGAAAGGGCAGTTGTGGGCCATGAGCAGCCAATGTCCACAGCTCACAGTTGTGTGGGTGCACAGACCACCAGGGGGGATCTGGGTGGAGGGCTGCAACGGCGTCAAGCATAACACCTTTCCCTGTCTCAGAGTCTTCTGGCCAGGGGCCCTCTCCGCCTTGACAGCAAGTACATCCAGGATGAGGGGTGGGGGTTAACTCCCCAGGCATCAACCCTCAACTAGTGAGGGAGGGGAACTTGTCCTCCTGTTGCTTGGACAGACAGTCTGGGAGGCATTCATAGTCCCCAGAGGTTCCAGTGGAATTGTTCCCTGCTGCCCACAGCAGACCTCCAGAGCATCCGAGGTGGCCTTCATGTTGTCCCTGCCCCTCCCTCCTGCTTCTTGGAATCATCTCCCAAATGCATGCCTTTGCTCAGGCACTGCCTTCAAGGGATCCAAACCGAAATGCCTGGGGCAGCAGTTTGGACATACCCCTGAGGGTAACTAACAGAGTCCTGTGGAAGATGTTGTGCTGGGTCAGGGTGATGTAATCAGGTTTTTACTTTAGAACAGTCCAAAGGGGCAGTGAGAAGTAGACACTGTCATCGTGGACTGTGGGAGAGGGGGTCTGCTGGTAGATGTGGGGGGCAGAAGAGAACAGGAATCACTGAGAGGGAGAGAGAAAGGGGACTTGGTGCTGGTTGGAGGGCAGGAAGAGCCTGTAACCTGAAGCCCTGGCAGCCTGGGGCCTGGGGCCTGGGGCCTGGGGCAGGATGGGGCTGCAGAGAGGCACTGGTTTGGGGGCAACAGACAGATTTGGTTTGCCCAATGCCCTCCCTCTCGAAAGAAGCAACAGTTACATGGAGTGTCCAGGATAGCCAAGTCTAGAGACCGCAGGTAGATTAGAGGCTGCCTAGGGCTGGTCGGGGTGGGAGTGGGCCCCGCATAGCTCAAGGGTATGGAGTTTCTGGATTGATGAAATGTCCTAAAATTGACTGTGGAGACAATTGTACGACTGTGAAAACACTAACAATTATTGAATTGTTATTCACCCACTTTAAATGGGTGAATTTTATGGTATGTGAATTATATCACAATAAAACTTATCTTTTTAAAAAGCAATGAGTGCAAAGTTGTACAAGGGATACAGGTTGGCTGTAGAGGGAAGTGTGCTGAATAACAGAAGGTGGGATGGACTTCAAAAGGCCTATTACTCACCCACCTTATTTATCATGGAAAGCTGGGCCCTGGTCTTGCCCACAGGACAGGGTGAGTCAGGGGCTTCAATCCAGGTCTCCGGACTCCCTAGTCCAGCATCTCCCCACCACCTCCAGCCACTTTGCCTGCGGTTGCCCCCTCCCAGCCATTCCCTCTGGCAGCATTGCCTTCCCTTTGGCCAGTGGACTGCTGAGAAGTGGGCGACAAATTGGATGAATGACCTTTCTGCAGTCTGCCCCTACCCTGCCCTGCCTGGTGAGTCTGTCTTCCCCCCACCCCCCCACCCCCGAGGTCTTCTTACTGCCAACGAGGAGGCCTGGGAGGACCTGGCTTGGGTGAAGGGACAAGATGTTTAGTTTTCTGAACAAGAAGGTCGGGAAATTGAGTCTGACACCTGGCAAGGCCCACTGCCTGGGCAGCACGCTAGGGAGGCTGGCCCACACCCCAGCCAGGCTCTTCCAGGCCAGCCCCTTGCTGGGGTCTTGGCAGAGGCCAGAAGTGGGTGCGCCGGGGGACTTTGCATGGGGTGGGGGTCGGGCAGACGGCCTGTGGGTAATGGAAAAGCTTGAACATTGGTCATGGCGGGCCTGCAGTGTTCATGTGTTGATGTCAACAATAGAAGAGGAATTTGTGACCTTTTGCCAAAGATGCTAGGATTCCCAGTGGATGCCTCAGAAAGCATGCTCGGACCATTCCTGGAACTTTCTTGCCACCATTGCCCCACCCTTGCTGCTGGCAAGTCCACCAAGCCCCTCTGCCTTAGATACCTCCATCAATCTCACCATTCCCACTCTGACAGCTCTCTCAAGGCTAAAAGCTTAGCCTAACGCTGGCACTCAAGGTACCCCTTCTACCTTTCCAGTGTCATTCTCACCTTTTCGGTGTCATTCTCAGCAGATACTCTGCTGTGCCCCGCCTCCATGCCATGATGGCCCCAGGGGTTCAGGGCTGCTCTGTGTCCACCCAATAGAGCCATTGCTATCCTACATGACTGTGTCCAGGGCCTTGTTTCCCTCTGGGAACAGGAGGGTCTGTCCCCAGGCCACGTCCTGACTATCTGGCACCCCAGACACTGGGCATCTCACTGTCAGCTGCCTGAGTCATGCCTGATGCTTTACTCACACTGGTTAATGCCAGGGAGGCAACTGGGTCCCCTTCCTGTCCAGGATCCTTTCTGAAGCTAAATGCTCATCAATGACACTGACTGATCAGAGGGGGCTTCTGAGATAGAAATGAAGTCATGGCTGAAGGAGTTTTCATGTTCATTGGAGGGGTCTGGGTCAAGAGTAACCCTCAGTAGCTCTCCTCTGACTGTTATTCTCATCATTACTATAACCTCCAGTTTCACTAATCACAGCAACATCCCTATCAACACTGCCACTGCTGCCACCAATATCTCTATTGTCCCCATCATTTCCTCTGTCCTCACCTTCATCCTATTACCACTTGAACTATTATCATCACTCCAACCTCATCCCTACCATCTTTAGTAGCTCTACCATCACTACCACCATCATCACTGCCAGTGTCTCAGTCATCCTTATAACTTCCTCCACCCTCACCTCCAACCTCACCTCTTCCCTCCATCCTCACCTCCATCGTTCCATCCTCACCTCCATCCTCATCTCCAACCTCACCTCCACCAACTTCACCATCTCTGTCATCACCACCACTGCCACCCGCTTAGCTCCCCAAATTGAACCCCTGACATCACTAGACATTTCTTAATAACCAGGCATGTGTCTGGTTGGAGAGGCAACCCTGGATGTGGGGTGTGGTCAGAACTGCAGGTCCTGGCTATCTTGTGGCTTATGTCTGCTGGTGAGTTGGGACTCTTGCCTTGCATGGTGATGGTGACTCAATGGTGGAGGTCTGGGCTGACTGGCTTGGCGTCCGTACAGCCAATGCCTGAGAATCAGTGCACAGCCCTCAGTCAGGCCCGCCTCGTTCATGTGCTCTGAAACTGAGGAACCTGTTATCACATGTGATCTCAAAGAAATCAGAAGATCCCAGGGTGGGGAAGGAACCTGACGTGGGATTCAGAGCTCTGGCTATGCCATAGACTCGGTATGGTCTCCCAAAGTCACTGCCTCTCTCCAGGCCTCCCTTTCTCATCTTAAATTGGCAAGAGTAACCTTCCCTTTCTCCATGGAGAGCTCAAAAAAGTGCAAAGTGTGTCCACAGCCTCCCCTCCTCTGAGGGCGGGCTGCACAGTGGGGTGCCCCTGTCAGCCTGCCTGGGTATGTGTCTGGTCTCCATGTTTTACCAGCTCTGGGACCTTGAGAAAGTCACTTACTGTTTCTGCTAAGCATCTGTCTCCTCATTTACAAATGGGGTAAACAATAGACTCTACCTCTTAAGACTGCTGTGAGGATTAACTGAGGTCATCCATGGACAGCACTTAGTTCAAATTTCTACCTGTGCACTAGGCATGCAGGGATGGGGCAGCCCTACTTGACAGAGGGGTACACAGAATGGGCAGGGGGTGGGTCAGCGGGGACAATTGCCTGAGATCATCCAGTCAGGAGTGACAGAGCAGGGATTGGGAGCTAAGCCATGAGCTTCCTGGTTCCTTTTTTAAGTTTCTGTTGATTTGGGAGCCTGTGCCCAGGCTGCGAGGGATACACAGGGGATGCTGAGGCCCAACTCCTGCCGTGGAGCCCATGGCCTGGGCCAGGGAGGGGAGAAGATTGGGCAGCAGAGCTGGGCTGCGAAGTGTGCAGTACAGACCTGGCTGTGAGACTCAGCAGGAAGTACTGGGGTTGCTCAGGGGCAAGGATCCTGGAAAGGCTGGGCTGGGGTGGGTGTCAGGGGCCTGGGGGGTTTGGAACACCAGGGAAGCAGATGAGCATCCCAGTCAAGGGAATCCGAGCAAGAAAGTGTTACAGACTGGAGGGGGCATGGCATGGGGTCAAAGAGGGCAGATGTGTGGCCAGTGGGTGGGTCTGAAGGACCTGGATCCTGAAAGCAAAGTGCTGAAAGGGTCCTTGGAGGCCACCAGCCCATCCACCTCATTCAAAGGACAGCCAAAGCAAGAGAAGGGGCAGGACAGGGCAGAATCAGAGCTGTAACTGGGTTCCCTCCTTCCTGCTGCCCTGAGCTGGCGGTGTCTTTCTGATCAGCAAAACTGTCCAGCGTCATGAGGATGTGGTCAAGGGTGGCTTGAATTCTAGACTTTCCTGTCCTTCTTGTTCCAGTACGAGGGGCCCTCCTTCAGAGAAGTCCTCAAGGAGACAACAGTCAAGAGAGTGACATAACAATGTTAGACTTCTGGCTACGGATCTATCAGGAGACCCTCCTTCCTGTGCAGCAGTCATGTGGGGTCGCTGCCTACTCCACCTTCATTAGAGCTGCCCTCCATGAGTCCCCACTAGAGACCAGGCACAGTGCCCTGTTATATCTTCGTTTCATAGTGAAGAAACTGAGGCTCAGAGAGGTTAAGTAACCTGCCCAAAGTGCTTAGTTAGAGCAGAGCCGGGAGTAGAAGCAAAGCCTACCTGATGCTCCCTTGGGAGGCACACACTACAGCCCCCAGTCTCCATCCACTAGACCAGGGCCCATGGGGAAAACGATGAGCTGGACGATGATCTGGGGAGGAGTGGAAAACAAGATGAGCAGCTGCTGCCACAGCCAGCCGCCTGCGTGCCAGGGCTCCCTGCCACCTACGGCCCAGCCTGCTCCCTGCCAGGGCCTGTTGCCTGCTGCATTGCGGGCGGCCGGAACGCCCAAGCTTCTGGGGCCACCACCCTCTCACTCCATAGCCCTGGCACAGCTCCTCATGCCAGTGGGCCTGGGTGCCCAGAGCACCATCCACAAGCAAGCAGGGCCCTGAGGCCCACCACGGCCAGCCATGGGGTTCGAGCAAGCGGGTGCGGCTCTTTCTGTGGACACAGAGCCCATTGAACAGGAGACATAAGGCCTCTGTGTCTGCCTCTGGCCAAGGTTGGGCTCCAATCTGAAGTCTGGGCTTCCCAGACAAAGGAGCGCCCCCGTTGCCTACCACCCATCTATATGGGAAAGCTATCTGTGGCGGGAGAGGGGAACCGGGATCCAGGCAGCAACTGAGCATTTTAGGAGGGAATTTCCAGGTAACAGGAGGAAAGCTGAGACCCATACACCCAACCACCTTCCCTGAATGGTCCCCAGGCACGCTTCCTCAGCCTGCCTCCCCTGCTCCTCTTCCGAATGTCGTGTCTCCGTCAGTGAAACTGCCACACCCTCCCTTCCTGTGGGAGTCCTGAGAGCTTCTGATGACAGCCACACAGTCGTTGCTCTAACACAGACCTCTCCATCCCTTCCTGGAATCACTGCACCAGCTCTGCCAGAGCCCTCCACCCTCAGGCCCACCTTGCTTGTCCAGCTCCATCAGTAGTCAGGGTGGCTGTGTCACCTGAGCCTTACACCTTCCCAGGCTCCCTGTTGACTGCAGAGAAAATTCCAGCTCCTTAGCCAGGTAGTCAAGGCCCCTGGTGTCCTAAAGCATCCATGCTCCTTGGGCCCCAGCCTCCCTGTGCACCTCACCCACTCTCCAGGTAAAACGCTTGTGGCCCTTGGAAAGTCTGGGCTGTTCGGCGGCACCTCCTCAGCACTGGGCCTGGAAAGTCCCTCCTGCAAGATTTGGCTAAAATACCCCCCTCTCCATGAAATGTCCTATTGATTCCCCACATCTGGTCTGGGGGACAGATTGCTGGCTCCTGGCTGCCCACTTGTTGCTGTGCGCTGATGTGGCACATTGACTGTTACGCCCGGGGCACTGATGGGGGTCTTAGCCCATCTTCCCCACTAAAATGAAATCTCCTACAGGCAGAAATCAACCTTGCCTTCTGTTTGTGGCCTCAGTGCCCAGCACGGATGGAGTCTGGCCCAGAGAGGCACAGAAATTCATTCATTCATTCACTCATTCATTTAATACTGTTGAGGTGTTCTTTGAAGATTGGACAACATTCTCAAGCAGGACAGACATGGGCAGCTATGCTGAAAACCACAGGGTTTGGGGGCAGCTTATAGGACCTGGGAGGCAAGGAGAAATATGGGTTATTGGTGTTTGACGGGGGACCCCTGGCCCCTGCTGCTGGGAAGGCCTGTTTTAAGGCAGCCTGGTGCATGGGACAGCTTGAGTTTGAATTTAAGCTCTCCCACTTTCTATCAGTGTGTTTTGGGTAAGCCACTTAACCCTCTTCTGAGCCTATGACTACATTTTCCCCTAGGGTTTTTATAAGCAATGAGGGGGTGCTGATAAAGCACATAGTGGGTGCTTGATAGATTGTTATTTTTCACCCCTTCCTTCTTTGGGGAGCTTTTGGTTCAACATGGGTCACTTGGGACCTATCCTCAAAGAAACAGAGAGCTGAGACCCTGTAGTCCACAGAAGCACCCTGATGTGGTCATGTGGGAATGTGAGGGCAGCAGAGTGGCCTCTGCCCTGGGGCGTGGGCTGCCCTGGGAGATGGGCTGCCTGAGTCAGGGGCACAAGGCTGCCTACCTGCCCTTCCTACCCAGACACCCCCATGAGCCCCTGCCCCCTGTCCTCCTCGGCAGCCCAGCAGGGTTGGTACAGGGTGCGCCCAGCATTGGCCCTGCAGCTGCCTGCAGGGCCGGCCCTTCATTGGGACTGGCCCTGTGCCTGGCATCCCCCTGGCATTGCCTGGGCACCAGCTTCCTTCAGGCGGATGTAGTCTTGTGCCCTGTGCTGGCAGGCCCTCCCCAGAGCTGAAAGTGTCTTGGGGCCAAGGCCACACCCATTGACCCTCCCAGGGGAGGCACTGATGAATGGGGGCTTGTAAGAGAAGGGCCACATCTCCACTCAGGTCACACCAACCAGAGCTAAGTGGCACTTCCCACCTCTGACTGGGGCTTCTCAGAGCAGGGCCTTGTGCCCCTCTCAGACTAGACTTTCTGGGGCAGGGCTGTGCCTCCCCTCTCAGAACCTTTCCAGAACATGATTGTGATTTACCCTTCAGACTAACTTACTTTTTAGGGCAGGTCCATGTCTCCTACTTCATATCAGCTTCCCAGGACAGGACCATGCATGACTCCTGCTCAGACTAGGGGAGGGGGTGAACTGCAAGAACATTCTAGAAGCGCTTGGTGGTGGGGGAAGCATGGTGAATTCAAGGCCTTACCAAAGGTCCTATGGGTGGGTGTCAAGTGATAGAGGAGGGAAAATAATGGATGAAGAGTGAGAGGTCCTTGTGGGCCCTATGGCACTCCAAGACTAGGCTTTTGTCCTGAAGATTATGGAGAGCCAGGGAGGGGCGCAAGAAGGTGGGATGTACATTTCCCACAGACCCGACCTGGCTGCTGTGTGGGCCACAGGAAATGAAAGCCCGACCAGCCGAGTGGTGGTTGGTGGATGGGAGAAAACAGGTGGGGTCATTTGGGAAGAAGAAATTGCTGAGCTTGGTGAAGGGGGAAGGTTGGGGGACCTAGGCTCAGCTCTGGCTGGGGCAGTTGAGGTGGGGTCCACAGCAGGTGAGCGACGATGAGGGCCTGCACCTGCAAGGTGCTCAGGGGCCGTGGAGGTGGAGGTGTCCAGAATACAGCACTGGGGAACAGGTTTGCATCAGATGTAGAGTTGGAAGTGTGGAGTTGCTGGGTGTGAGGTCACCTGGGGAGAGGGATATTCTGAGATTGGGTGGGATGACACAGGGAGGAGTCACAGAAGAGAAAACAACCACTGATCTGCCTTTGTTTTCTCTTCTAGAAAAGGGGAAAACACATGCTGCTTGGCATCCCTGGCTAGGGGGCCCAGAGCAGCGGATGCCTGATGGCTCCCTGGCCTGGCCTGAGGCCTTCCTCTCCCTCTTTCTTCCCCCAGTGTTCCACTCAACACAGAGCCCGTGCACGCCTTTGGAATTTTCCAGGTGGAAATTCATCTCAAAGGCCCTCTTTGGCTTCACATGTTCAATACATCTTGTCTCGTTCCACCACCCCTGACACCCAGCAGTCCTGGGTTCCAGGACCAAGCCCCCTGGAGTGCTGGGCCCTCCTCTCAGGGGGGCAGCAGAGCAGCCAAGGAAGGAAACAGGTCCCCTGGTGACCCCTGCGTACCTCTCCCAACTCCTCACTAGTTCCAGACACATTTGCGATTTATCTTTCTCTGTTGTTTATTGTGTGGAGGCCAGGCCTTCCAGCCAACTCAGAGCTGGACTGGCCAGCCGCGGCCCGAGACGGCCGTCCCAGCCAAGCCCAGAACAGCCCCCGCCTGCCGTCCCCTCAGCCGCCCTGAGCCAAGTAGGCCCTAAGCTCTGGCCCAGCCGGACGCTCGTTATGGAGCCCCAGGGGTTGTCTCCCCTATTGTCTGCCTATGTTTACAGCCTCACTCATGTTTGCCTCATGATTTTATTCCGGGTGACGCCCCAGTCTGGATGAAGCCTGCATGCCATCCTGCTGAGACCTCTCTCATCACCCGGGCCCTGGGCCCCTGGGATCCTCATCCATCATTTCATTGAACAGCAGCTATGGGAGGGCTCATTACCCACAGAAGAGCGAGTGAGGGCTCAGCTGGTGAGCAGGGTAGGAAACGGCGCCCTTTCTGCTGCATGCTGAGGGGCGTGTCCCTCGTGTGCATGTGTGTGCACATGTGGATACTTATGTGTGTTTACATGTGTGTGTGTGTGTGCCGTGTGCACATGTGCTGATGTGTGTATACACATGTGCATATGTGTTTTGTGCATATGTACGTGCTTGTGTGTAGGAGTGTGTGTTTGTGTGCATGTGTGTATACAAGTGTGTGTACCTGCATGTGTGCACGAGCATATGTGTATGGATACATGTGTGCATGAGTGCCATGCATGTGTGTATGTGCTTGTGGGTGCCTATGTGACTTGTGTGTGTACTTTGTGTGCATGTGTGTATGCGTGCATGTGTGTGCATGTTGGGGGTTGGGAAGCACGCGCGGATGCACACACACACACACCCCACAGACTGCTAGTTGTTGCCTTGTCTCTGTTGAAGAGACAGAACCCGGGGACCTAAGCACATGGATGCCCACAGACATCCAGGCCAGGCTTCCAGGCTGGCTCTCTCCTTCATAGATGTGTGACAATGATTGGCCAAGTCATTCACCTCCCTGGGTCTCAGTTTCCTTTTGGGTAAAAAGGAGGTTGTGTTGGTACCAGCCTCACAGCGTGCCTTTGGGCAACTGGAAGGGCCATGCTGGGTTCTGGCTGCAGACGCAGGACCTGGATTATTTGATGACAAAGGTTGGTACCCCTTATCTCTAGAAATTAGGGGCTGGAGTGCTCATGTAGCTGCGTGGGACTGGCTGAGGTGACCAGGTGGCCAGGGGAGACCGTGGCTGGAGGGGATTGAAGGTTTCTGGGGCAGGGAAAAGGGGCATGGAGGAGGACGCAGCGGGCGGTGGAGCCGGGCAGTGAGCAAGGTGGCAGGGGCTTTGTTGATCTTGCGCATTCTTTGTGGTGTGCTGACAGCTAGACAATGCTGTGTAACTCTTCCCAAGCACATCCCTGTCCCTCGGGACTAGAGCTCTAGAGGCTGACCCTGGCAGTCAGATGACTACCACTTGGGTCTCCCAAAGGCAGGCCCAAATATTTTGTAAATTCCTTGGAGGCATCAATTCCAGGGACCACCTGCCTAGGATTCCTGCCCCCATGGGGCTGAAGTCCCAGGGTCTCCCTTCCTGAAAGCTGCAGCCTTTGTACTCCTGTGGCCTTGAGGCTTCCCCTAACACCAGACCCAGAAATCTGGAGCCTGGGCCCTCTGGGGCTGGTGGAGGAGCTGATGGGTGGCATAGTTGTGACCGAGGCAGGGGTGGCTAAGGGGTGTCCTTGGGAGGGAGAAGGGTCACTCCAAGGACATAGAGCCCCCTAGAAAGCAGCTGTCTCCTGGGTCTTCCGACCCTGGCTAACCTATCTCCACTAACCTGGGTGGTCAGGGGGCTCACCCAGGGCCCTCAGAGCCTGCTGACCAGGCCCGGATGATCTCTGTACCTCCCAAGGCTGCCTCAGACCCTCAGAAGCTTCGACTTGTTCTACACCAGCTGAAGGAGTCTGAGGAGCTGCCACAGCATCTTCCTAGACTGTGCTGAAAGGTACAGGAAGGGTAGGAGGTCCCTAGTGGGTCAGGCAAGCCTGTTTCCACGAATGAGTTGATCCCTAAGAGAGGCTGGAAGTGGGGAAGGTTCTAGAGAGCCAAGCCCCTCGCTCCTCCCTACTGCAAAGCCTGGCACTCAGGAGAGCTCGAGTGTGCACGCGTTTATGTGCATGCATGCTTGAAGCCTTAGGGTCTGTCCAGAGTCTATAGCAAGAATTAGACATGCCCCATGACTCCAAGGCAGGCCATGCGGCTACATCTGAGAGTCAACTGTCCCAGCCAAGGATGGCTCACAGCCCACCCAGCCCCATACACACACAGAGGCCAACATCCCTCTCTGATTGTCCCCTTTTGGAGAACAGAGGACTGGGGGAGTTGAAGGTCTTGGGAGAGCCCATAAAAGTGCAGAGAAATGCATTTATGTTTCTCCAAAGGACACCATAACAAACCACACTAAAGAAACAGATAGCATTTCACGCATTTTAAATCACGGTCATGGGGACTGTGCAATTAATTTCCATTTATCATCTTTCCTGTGCACTAGAGACGTCCCCGTCTCAGACCAGCCCCCACCACTTACCCCACCCGCCCCACAACTCCATTTCAACCAGACGCTCATAAATCTGTTTTGCTTGTTCCACACGAGCTGCCTGGGAAAAGGCCCCATTTGCCGCGTCTGCTCCTCTGTCCAAACGTTCAACGCCTTCGATATTTTATGGTTTCATGTTATTGACTTGGCTTTCCAGGTCCCCTGTGGTAGGCGGCTGTTTGAGAAAGCAGCGAGAGGCGCAGGGTGACCTGAGGTTCACCCCCTCGCTTGGCCGGAGCAGGGAGGACCGTGCAAAAGTCCTGCAGCTGCCCAGGGGGCTGTGGCCTCACACGGCAGCTCCTGGGGGGGCCACAGACCCTGATTGGGGGCTGCCCCTCTGTGCCCTGACTTCACCCCATCTTGTGGTCCTGGGCCCATTTATCCTCAACTTCCAGAATCTGCATTGTCAAAACCTCAGCTTCTGCTTCCTCTTGTAGTCCTCTCTCCGGCCCAGCCCCACCTTTTCCCAAGGATGACCCCCGCCACCTCCACCTCCAAGGGAACAGACATGAGGTCAGTGTGTCCTGGATGCAAAATGTCCACATGGAGGGAAAGGTATGCAGAGGTAAATGCCCAGGGTCATTCCCTCCACAGCCAGGCGGGGCCTTCCTTGTGCCACTGAAGACACAAATAAAGGCTGGGCTGACTTTCAGCTGACATGTCCTGGAGGGGTGGTATATGTTGTTAAATATTTTGACTGAGGTCCTGGAGAAGGGGACACCTGCCCTTGCCCCAGAGGTGTTCAATGAGAGGAAAACAGGCAAGTAACTAGATAATTATGATTCCAGTGGTCAGCAGAACATGAGGTCTCAGAAGCACCATCTGCCTCTGTCCAAGACTCCTGAAAGAGGGAGCAATGTGTTAGTTAATTCCTGAAGGACCCACAAGAAACACTATAAGTTTATGGTGGCAGAGGGAATGGGAGTGCGGGTGGTACTTCCAGGCAGAAGGAACAGCATGTGCAAAACCCAGAAGCAAAAGAGAGGCATTCAATGTGTTTGAGAAATGGCTTGTGGTGTTCACGGAACAGGGAGATGAAGGCTGGAGGTTGACTGGGGCCAGCTGTGAGCTGAGGCATCTACAGATCTGAGCTAAGGAGGTTGCGGTTTGCCTTGAGGGTGACAGTTTAAGCCCGGGAGTGACATGGTAAGGTTGACATGCTGGCAAAAACCATCCTTTAGTGAGGACAGTGGGTTGGAAGAGGAGTAAGACTGGTGGAAACCACCCTCCCTCACACCATACACAAAAAATTACTCAAAATAGATAACAGACCAGCCTGTAATAGCTAAAACTATGAAACTTCTAGAAGAAAACATAGAGGGGAAAAAATCTAAATTACCTTGGGTTTGGCAAATACTTCTGAAATACAATACAAAAGACACAAACAATAAAAGAAAAATCAACAAATTGAACTTCATTAAAATGAAAAACTTTAGCTCTTCTAAGACGCTATTAAGAAAATGATAAAGGCAAGTCATAGACTGGAATCTTTGTAAAACACATGTCCAACAAAGTACTTGTATTTAGAAAATATGAAGAAATCTTAGAACTAAAAACAATCAAACACTGGAACTCTCGGTCACAGCTGGTAGAGTGTAAAATGGAGCAACCGCTTTAGAAAACAGTGCGGCAGTGCCTTAAAATGCTAAACATATACCACCACGTTACCTAGCCATGACACTTCTAGGTTTTTCCCAAGAGAAATGGAAGTATCTGCCTACACACAAAATGATGCATGAATATTCATAGCACCATTATTTGTATCAATGGGTGAATGGATAAGCAAAGTGAGGTGTATTATACAGTTGGAGTACAACTCAGTGATAAAAAAGAATGATCTATTTACACAATACAACATGGACAGATCTCAAAATAATCATTCTGAATGAAAGAAGCCAGACCCCCAGCCCCCAGAAAAAAGAGTGTATAAAATCCTAGAAAATGCAAACAAATCTATAGTGACTTTTTTGGGGGGCACCATGGGATGCTGGAGAAAGGGACGACTAAGGGGCAGCAAGAAACTTTGGGGGGGGTGATGGATAGATGTGTTCATTATCTTAAAAGTGATGACAATTTTACACACACACACACACACACACACACACGAAGTGTGATAAAAATATGGTAAATGTTTAAATTTTAAAAAATATATTACAGTAAAAGACATGTTGCCATTAATCCACCCTGAAAACACTCCCCCTCACTTTGAACACACTTGTCCCATCGTTCTTGCGACTTTCTGAAGCAGTTCTGGAAGTCCTTTTTCATGAGTGTCTTTAGTTGTGCTATCGATGTCCTGAATCGATGTAAAACGTTTACCTTTCATGGCCATTTTGACTTTGGAGAAAAGCCAAAGTCGCAGAGTGCCAGATCCTGTGAATAAGGTGGATGAGGACACACTGTGATGTTTTTATTTGACAGAAATTGCAGTACCAGAAGCGATGTGTGACAGGGAGCCTTTCCATTGTGATCACAAAATACAGTGAATGCTGCTGCCAAGCGCCATCCAACGGAAAGGCAGGGATTTTCAATACAGGAAGCGGCATGTCAAACCTTAGTAACAGTGTGTGACAAGTTTCAACTTGTTTGGTGTAGTCAGTCGGGTGTGAGATTCGGTTGAAAGAAGGTGTGTTTTCAAGTGTGCTATAAATCACCCTCCATGATGACAATGCTCCCTGTCACACATCTCTTCTGGTATACAGATTTACCAACAAAAAGTTCATTGGGAACCTGGTGGGAGCTGTTTTGGTGGAATAGGGGTGACAAAAACCATACTGAAGGGGACTGTGGAGAAAGTGGGAGGTAAGGAGTAGAAACAATGAACTCTTAAAATAACTGCTTTAAAGTAGAGGAGAGTTGGGCAGAGAGTGTGGAGTTAAGGAAGGGTTGGAGTTTTTTACACAGGGAAAGATTTGGGCATGTTTAATTGCTGATAGAAAGGAATCCAAATAGAACAGAATAGAGTCTACAAACAGACTGCCTATGTGGTCACTCAATTTATGACAAATGCACAGATGCAATTCTATGATAAAAGGAAGATCTCTTGAATAAATGCTGCTGAAGCACCTGGATATATGCATGTTGAAAAATATGAACCTTAATCCCTACCTCACACCACACACAAAAATTAGTCCAAGATAGATAATAAATTTAAATATGAAAGCTAAAACTGTGAAGAAATTGTAGGAGGATATCTTTGTGATGGGGGGTAGGCAAAAATTTATATTAAAAAACATGACACAAAAAGCACTAACCATGAAAGAGAAAAATCATATCATTTCATAAAAACTTCTGCTCATCAATACACCACTACAGGCAAAATTAATCCATGGTGATACAAATCAGATCAGGGTTGCTGAGTGACTGGGAAAGAGAATGAAGAAACTTCTTGGAGAGATGGAAATGCTCTGTGCCCTGAGAAGTGTGGGAGTTACATTAGTGTATGCAGTTTTCTTTTCTTGTCTTTTGAAAGATATTTTCTTTTTTCACCAAAATATATGTGACTATAACATTATGTAAATTTAAGGTGTACATGTTGATTTGATACATTTATATATTGTAATATGATTGCCATTGTATGAATAGTTAGCACCTCCATTACATCACATAATTATTTCTTGTTTGTGGTTGGAATAATTAAGGTCTAGATTCTTAGCAAATTTGATGATTATAATACAATATTGTTGCCTATATTCACTATACTGTGCATTAAATCTCCAGGAATATTTGTTTATCAGTTACAAGTTTGTAATGTATGCATTTTTTTTTCAAAACAAAGATTAAACTGTATACTGTGCATTTAATTATCTTCAATATAAAAAGATAGAAACGAAGGAAAAGAGACAATTAGGAAAGTGAAAAGGCAAGCCGTAGGCCAGGAGAAGATACTTGCAATACATAAATATGATAAAGCACCTAGAATACTATATAAAATGGAGCCACTCCCTTCAGGCTAAAATTTGAGCCCCTCAGCTCGGCATTCAAGGCCTCTGTGACCTACCCCATTTGCCTCTCCAGCCTGTTGGACCAGATATAAGCATATGGAGCCTGTGGGGAATCTAGAGGGGTGTGGAGCTGAACCCACACTCACCAGGCAGGCTTTGGGGCATGCCAGGGTGAGGCTATGAAAGGCCCAGAGTGCTATCTAAGGGGTGAGACAAATCAGACAAGGCTTGGATGCAGTGCTTGGAATGGAGGTGGGGTGGCTGCAGGGAATGGTCCATCAGGCCAACACAGCGATGTCCATGGCTGGGGGGTGGGGTCAGGCCAGTCATTGGAGACACACCTTACTTCCTGGGGTGGGAGGAGTGGGGCGGGGAGGTGCTAGCATGAGGAGGTCTGGGCCAAGGAACTGGATGTTCAGCCTGGACTTTTGTCCTGGTGGGGAAACTGAGGCAGAAGCCTAGACCTGTGGATTTAGGGAAGGTCTCAGGCTAAAGGACCCATTTCCCAGCTTTGTGTGTGGGGGGAGTGGAAGGGGCAAACATCATTTGCCTCGGTACCAGATCCTGTGGTGAGATCTGTATCAGAAGGGTCTTGGCAGGGGGGTCAGTGATACACCCAAAGGGAGTAATAGAAGTGGGTGCAGAAAGAGGTGGGGGTTGGGGCATGAAAGCCAAGAAGGGGTGCTGAGGCCCAGCTGTGACCTGCCTGCCCCCAAGCGTGGAGAGGCACAGGAAGGACAGGTGTTACCAGGGAGTAGCGAGAGCTGCAACCACACAATAAGAAGCTGGGACCCTGGAGGGACAGCCAATGGTAGAGCTACGACCAGGCTTGAAGAGAGCTGGGGTTAAACACCCCAACTTCTCCCTTCTCCTGCCCTGCTCGCTCCCATGAGCACCTCATATGCATTACACAGTCATCATTTGTTTTTAGTCCATTTTACGCAAAAGGAAAATGAAGGTCACCAGTGAAGAAACCTGCCCACAGCCACCACACAGTTGGTAAGTAGCTGAAGCACAGGACTGGGACCTTGACATTGGTGCTCAGGGCAAACCTGCAAGGCACAGAGGACACAGAAGATGTGGCAGCCTGGGATTGCAGGTGGAACGTGGTTAAAGCTAGCTCTGATGACCCGGAGCTTGCCTTCAAACAAGGTGGCTCCTTCAGGATGGTGACCTCAGCCCCATCTAAGCCAGTGTCCTGAGCGGCATCTGGCCCCTCTCTGGTGCCTCCCCTTGAGGCCATGGCTGGACACTAGCCCATCACGTGGCCTGTGCTGACAGATTGGGTGTCTCCGGTGCGCCAAAGGCTGCTGCTAAGTGGCTTCCTGGCAGGGAGTCAGGGGTCACCTCATCGCTGCTCTGCTCAAACAGTGCTGGCCTCTTTGGGGCGCCTCCCACATCTGTCTGCTATGATTGGGTGTGTTTAGCATCAACTCTGAGATCCAGCCCCTGCCTGGCAACTCTCAGGGTAGTGGCCTTGGGAACCAGTGGCCCCTGGGGCTGATGGACTGCTGGCTAGAGGGGCCCTGGACCCCAGCTTGAGCAAGAGCTGGCAAGTCTCACTACGCATATTCACAGCGTGCCCCATGTTCAGGGCCGCTCTGGGCTCCCTATGTTCCACCCTCTCATTCTGGCCGGTGGTGTCTAGGCCCCTGGCTTTGGGCCTTGGTTCTGGGCAAGCCCTTGATCTCAGAATTTTTCTTTTTCTTCTTGCTGTATGTCCCACCAAGGCCCATCTGGCGAGCCTGTGTTCGAACCACGTCCAAGACTATGGTACCGGTGACTGAGGCCACTGGTGCAGGGAGTGATCACAGGGGTCAGTTCCAGGGCCAGCGCTACCACGTCAGCTGAGTAACCCTGGGCAAGTCAATTCCCCTACCTGGAGCTCCACTGTCTTTCAAAAATGGCGGGGAGAGAGCAGAGTACGTAACAGGACTCCAGCAGCCCCTAAGATATCTGAGCCTGGGCATGTGCATCACCGCAAGGTTGCTCTGCCCTGCTTTTCCAGCAGTCCCTGGCTGGCCTGTGCTGAACGACCAGACACAGCCCTAGCCAGGAGGGAAGGCAAGTTTGGTACAGGGTGATGAATGCAACTGGAAGGTATGTCAGAACGCAGGGGGAGCACGGACAAGGCAGGAAGCAGGGAAGGCTTCTCGGAGTCACATTGGAGCTGGTCCATGAGCTGTGCAGGGATAGCTCAGGTAGAAAGGAGGCTGTTGAACAAGCATTCCAAACTGAGGGGCTAGCACATGGAAGAGGGAAAGTTATTGTGTGCTGGGGAAACAGATATGGCTTTCAATGGTCAGAGCAGAGGGTGAGTGGTGTGAGGTGGCAGGAAGTCCACTGGAAAATGGGGGCCTGAGGCCCAGGGAGCCAAGGGTAAGTAAAGCTCAGCAGGCAGTGCAGAACATTCTGGAAACCAGGAGGGGATGGCATCTAAGGACGGGACCGAGCAGCTTCTCTCCAGGTGTGGTCTGGATCATCTGAGGAGTTGTTAAAATGCAGACTCCAGGCCTGGAGCTCCACAGCTCTGGCTGGGTTGGTGGCAGAGAAATCTGAGGGAGCAGGGAGACAACCTGATGAGGACCTGTGGCAGTTTGGGAGCCATTTTCAGAAAGCAGCTGAAGCCCAGGGTGAACCAGGTGGGCAGGCCCTGGGGGAGCCCACCCCAAATGCGCCAGGCTTCGGGCTCAGGGTACAGGTGGGTACTCTGCATGTTTCCCAGAAGGCACAGGGCTCTTTACCTCTACCTCTGCTTCCCAGGGCAAGGAAGGGTAGGTCCTGAGCTTCTGTGGTCCCTGGTCAGGGCTCAGGCCCTGGATCCCTACTGCAGGAAGCCGGGTCCCATAGCCTGCAGGCGGAGTCCTGTCCAACTGACACTTGCTCTTTGTCTGCCTCTCAGCAAGGGAAGGTGCTTGAGTTGGTGTCCAGCTTTGTTGGTGTCCAAGCTGAGTCAGCAGCGCCAGCCTCCCATCTGGCCCCAGAGATGCCTCCAGAGTTCCAGGGCTCCACTAGAGAAGTCAGGATGGCCAAAGACTCAGGGACAAGGAGCTGGCACTGGGTTTGGTGAGGCCTTGGGAATAAACAGCTTTTCTACCAGTCACAGGCAGAGGCTCAGTGGGTACCCAGAGATGTGGGTGCGCTCTGTTGCGCCAAACCCCAGACCCAGCTGAGCCAGGATGCTAAACCCCATGCTGCTCCAGACAGCTGGGGGAGGGTGGGGAAGGCTTGGTGAGTTTGCACATGGAAGCGAGGCATTCCCCAGATCGCTCAGCCTCCAGATTTGAAATAATCCCAGCTCAGTGAGGGCTTGGGGCTGAGGAGGCCAGGAAGGAGGTTGGGGGCTCAGGGACAGAGCCCAGGGAAGGTCCTGGGGCTCTGAGAGGGGCTTGCATCCTGAGCCCAGGGATCAGCCGAGGCTTGGCCGGGGTTGAGCTCCCTGGGTGCCTGGCACTGGCTGAGGCTGGTGGGGGCTTGGCCTCTTCCAAAGGCCTCCTTGTTGGGCAGCGGGCGGGCGGGCCGGGGGCTGGGCGCGGTCACTCATATCTTCCCTGTTACTTCATTCATTTTGCTCCCACTGATCCCTTGTTTATCTCACTGGGAATGCAGCCGTGGTGGAAGCTGGGGTTAAGGGAAGGGCCAGAGCCTGGGCCACCTCCAGGAGGGCCCCGGTCCCACTCACCCGCCTCTCTCACCTGGGTTCCTGGGCTCAACACGCCCAGGGACAGCCGTCTCGACACCAGCCATGTAGGGTAGGGTTGGCTCTGAGAACCCCTGACGTGATGCCCAGAGGCCAGGTTCTGGACCTGGCCTGTCTGTCTCTGGGCCTTGTTTTCTGTCTGTGAGCTGGAGGTTGTTCTCAGTGACCTTTGAGAATGCTTATTGTCATCAACAATAAAGCTATCATTTCATAAACATTGCCCCCAGCCTACCCTCAG
Source organism: Hipposideros armiger (assembly GCF_001890085.2). NCBI lineage: Eukaryota > Metazoa > Chordata > Mammalia > Chiroptera > Hipposideridae > Hipposideros > Hipposideros armiger. The sequence continues at coordinate 1,454,886 of NW_017731457.1, read as the reverse complement.
CTGGCCCAGGGGTCCCTGCTCTCTCCTGAGGCTCACATATCTCCATGGGTTACCATGATCTCCTTTAGGCAGGGTACAGGGGTGTCCCCAGGTGGGGCTGGAGGTAGACCAGGCTGGAAAAAAACTCTCTAGGTGGGATGGGGGGATAGCAGCACAGGAAGTAGGGCTGCCCTGGCAGGGGTGTGAGGGCCAGTGTCCAAAAATGTCCTTTAGAAACTGGTTAGAAGGATATGCCAGGTCCCTTCCTGTTGCAGGGCTCCTAGCTGGGGATGGAGGGTTGGGGCATTTGTGGTTTCTGGGGGCTTGGGTTAAGCGGGTCCTAATCTCCATCACCAAGCAAACCTGTCTGGCCTTGAAGATCATCCCCTCAGGTCGGGGGTGGGGTGGGCATTTGGGCTTTGAGCAAGCTGGTCTGATCCCTCGTCCAAAGTCAATGATGTCCGAGGACACCTCAACTCCGCCAGAAAGGAGCTGCAAGGCCCCTGGTCAGATGTGAAAACTGAGGTTCAGAGAAGCTAATTGAGTCGTTCAGGGTAGACAGCTGTGGGTGGCAGGGCTGGGATCCAATTATAGCCGGTCTGACCCAGAAGCTTGTCCAGTATCTTGCTCAGAAGGGCGTGAATTCAGACCCGGTATTAGGGCCAGAACTCAGTGCCCTCTTGTCTTCTTTCCCCTGGTGACTTGGTTTTCCACTCTGTAGAGTGGGGTGGGTGAGTCCAACTCCAGGCCTGTTTCTGCCCTGGTCCTGGAGCCTTGAGGAGAAATGAGGTCATATTTGTCTAGGGGCTGGAGTGTCTTGGAAGGAGAAAGCTCAGTAAAGACAAGGGCCCATTGTCTCCCCTTCCCCGGCCCCCTGCCAGTTCCCACCCCAGTCACCAGACAAGGCCAACTCTGCCTGCAGGCTCCAGAGGCCACCACGTGCCAATAGGGGGTGACTCAGTGCCCCTCCTTCCCATTGATTGACAACATCAAAGCTTCATTGGGGTGCCACAGAGGGAAAGGCAGGAAAAGAAGGGAAGGCTCTAGGGGACCCGGCTTGGGGGTTTCACACTTGGGGCATTACAGTGGGCTTGAGAGAAGGGCCGGTAAAGAAGAACAGCAACTTGTGCACTTGCTTCCAGCAGCCTTGATGTGAAGCTCCTACAAGCATTAGCTCAGTGAATACTCACAGTACTCCTGAGGGAACGTAGATGTCATCACCCCCATTTCATAGATGCAGAACACTTACCCTAGGCCACACAGCTCATAACTGGTAGATATGGATGAAAGAGGTGGAATTTGAACTAGAGTCTGTGTGGGTCTAAAGAATTCTGCAGAAAGGCCCCAAGATGTGCAGATAGGGGCTGGACTGGGGGACAGAGAAAGGGCAGGTCAGATCCTGGAGCTCAGTGGATGGGGCCATCCCAACAGAGACGTGGAAGCCTCTCCACTGAGCCTATGGACCAGGTCTCGGTCCTTCTTTGCTGTAGAATGAAGAGTTTGGGGCAAATCAGTTCTTTCCCCGCTAAGAACTGGGAAGGCTTCTTGGCCTCCGGCACTGCAAAGGCAGGATAAAGGATGCTCGAGCAATTTCAATGCTTTGAAACACTGAATAGGGTCACACATGTGCAGGGTGGTTTCTGGCACGGAGACACCCCTCCTTCTGGCCTCCCTGCAGCTCTGAGGCCCATGGAGCTCTGTCAGCAATTAGCCAGGCAAGACAAATAACAGCTCAAGCTTAACATGCCCAAGAGTAAACTCTTGATTTCCTCCCCAACCTGCTCCTCCTGTGTCTTCCCAGTCTCAGGAAATGGCACCATCGTCCACCCAGTTGCTCAGGCCAGAAAACTGGGAGGCATCCTTGGATCTTCTCTCCCTCACCACTCACATCGATCCATTGCCAAGACTTGTCAATTCTACCTCCAAAATAAATCCCAAATGTACTTCCCTCTGTTCCCGCTGCCACCACAGTGTCCAAGGCACCACCGGCTCTCCCCTGGACAACAGGCTCCTGCCTGCCTTCCCTCTGCCCGCTCCAGCCCACTCCCCCACAGAGCTAGAGGAATTGGCTTAAAATGGAAATCAGATCCTACCTTTCTTCTGCTTAAACTGCCCCTCCCCCCAACGGCTTCCCATGGCATGTGGAGCAAAATTGACACCACTCAACGACTATGAAGTCTCTCTTGACCTGGTTACCTTACCTCCTTCCACTCTCCCAGCACTGTCTTCTGCTCTTTGCATCCGTGCATTTGCACATGCTGTTCTCTCTGCCTGGAAGCTTTTCCTTGCAGTTTTTCACCCAGCTGGTCCCTTCTTGTCTTTCAGGTCTCAGCTGGTATCTCACTTTCTTGGCCACCACAAACTGGGTCTCCTCCAGGCCATTCTCTTAAAGCCCCTTGTTTGTCTCCCTTATAAGGAATTTACCTTAATTTATAATTTTATGATTACTCTTTGTCTCTGTAACCAAGCTGCAAGATCTGTGAGGGCAGAGCCATGTCTGCCTTGCTCATCACTATGCTCCCTGTTGACACTCAAATCTCTGTTGAGTGAAGTAACCACTGAAATAATAGCAGCAGCTATTATAGTATATTGAGCATTTCCAATTCTCCCTCATTTTGCATATAATCATCTCAACCACCCAATGAGGTAAGTAGTATCAGTGCTCCCCATTTTCCAGATGTGGAAACCGAGGCTCAGAAGCTAGGATTAGTCACCCAGTATTGCACAGCCAGAATATGGCAGAGCCAGGTCCAGGACCCAAGTTAGTCAAATCAGAGGCCTGACCTTCCAACCACTATGCGGTCTGTGACACACTGTAATCAACGCTATTACTGTGTTCCATCAAGTCTTAGAGGTCATTGAATGAAAGATGCACCATTGTTTTATGGCTCATTAAGAAAGGTGAAAACCATGACAATTAAACTGACATGCCATCCCAATTTCAAAAATGTGAAAATGTGAAACCAGTGCTTTTGGGGAATTGATGAAATATGGTATTTTGGGAACAAAAACCATTCAATCTTTAGGACCAAAGGGACAAAGTAATAGACGGATTTCTCAGCAGTGCTGAGGATTGCTCTGTGGTCACCTGGGAACAAGAAGAAGTCCTGCTCTTGGTCTGGAGAGTTCAAGATGGAGCAAAGACAATTAAATGTGATGAGTGTGCTGGATGCTGTGGGGAGGGACCTCAGGACTTCCAGGGAGGAGGGGGAGTCTGGGGGAGACGCTAGGCCTGCCGGGGAGGTGGAGAGGGGGAGGGGCATGAACAAGCTTCACAGAGGAGGGGGCGGCTAAGGCAGATCCCAGGGGATGGGCAGAGGTAAGCAGGCCGAGAGGGGGTGTGAAGTGTGCCAAGCAGAGAGAAGAGCCCATACAAAGACCTGGAGCACACCTTCCCTATGGGAAATGGTGTATCGCTCGCTGTGATCATAGTGAAGAGAGAGAGCTGGCCAGAGATGTCATGGGGTGGGTGGTGATGGTCTTTTGGGGGCTGATGAAGGAGTTGAAGCTTCATCTTGCAGGGTTGCAGGGAAGGGAACCCATGAAGTCATAAGGCAGCCGAGTGACAAAGCCACCTTTGTAAGTTAGAAGGATGGAGTGAGGGGCGACAAGGAGCTTGAAGGCAGCGTGGAGGCCTGGGAACGTCTGGGGAGATGCTGTCAGGAATCCTCAATCACTTCAGGCTGGACGGTATGGACAGTCTGAGTGAGGGGTACGGGGCATAGGCTGGGCGGGGGAGCAACCTCCCCCAGGCCTGGGAACGTCCGGGTCGGCTGAGAGCCCGCCGGAGGCTGGTGAAAGGCCCACTTACCATGACGGATGGGGGCCCCGTCAGGCCGGGCCAATTAGGCAAGACGGAGTGCCAGGGTAATGCTATAAATATCTTGGCCGCTGACTGGCCCAGGAATGTAAATGGTGGTGTTGAACAAGCAGGAGAAAATGTTCAGTTCAGACAGGATGGGTTTTTTTTGTGTGTTTTAAAAACATGTTCTTCCCTCCACGAAGACTTCAAGTTGAGCAGCAAGGAGGCTGGGTGCCCAAGCATTGGCTGCTTGTCCAGTTGGGTGCCAGAGCAAAGGCTCGTGAAACCAAAGTTTTGGGGCAAGCTCCTGTAAAAACCAGTGCATCTGGAGCCCAGAAAAAGCCCGAACCCCACTTGTAGCCTTGTCCCTGGTCAGGGACAAGGGCTATCTAGGTGAGGGAGAGCACTAACCATCCAGTTTGGGGACACGTAGCCCAGCCAGGTGTTGGGGATACCACTGGCGAGTAGAAGTGTCACCCCAAAACTGGGCTGCTCCCCAGCGCTCTCTGTCCTGTTGTGGGTGTGGCTGGATAGGGGCTGGGACTGAAGGCTCAGCTGCTTCAAGGCCAGAAATAAGGAGGCCTGGCTTTATTTCCAGGTCATCAAAGAGTGAGGCCCAGAGGCCCTCAGAGGGGCATCTGGAGACATGGGTCCCACCTGCCTTCACTCCCTTTGTAAATTTCAGAGCAACATTGACCTACAAGATTAATCCTCCACCTCATCACTTCATTTATTTTGAACCACAAGGCTACAGGATGACAGGCAAGGGAAGCGAGGACTGGCTAAAAAGAGTGGGGGTGGGGGGGGCATTCGGTGTGCCCTGAAGCATTCATATACCTCCCTCTGCTCAGAGAGGCCACCTGTACAGGGGGCTTGGAGCAGCCCCAAATGCCAGAGTCAAACCCTGAGAGTGAAATACACACAGTCAGAGGGCACGAGGATACCCAACATGGGAGGGTTCCAGCTGGAGGCCCCGGGCTGGCAACTGGAATGGAGTGGCTACAGCCCAAGATGAGCCAGAAAAAAACTAGAAAACCTCAAGACAACAAAAAGGGTGATTGATGTTCAGGGTGCCTTGTGGTTCTGGGGCCCTGATCTGTGTGTCCAGGAGGAGGCACTCCGAATTAGAAAGGACACACCCTCCCTGAGGAAGGGAGAGGCAAACGGGGCACATATGTGAATGGTGGGATGTGGGCAGGAACAGAGTTGCACTGAGCAAGTTCTTGCCTCCTGACCCAAAGCAGCCCACCCCTAAGAACAAGGCAGAGGGGATGAGTCAAGGAGCTCACTAGACTATCTGAGGAGATTGTTGAGGAATTGACCCATTTGCCAAAAACTGTCTGCTGGCCTACTCTGTGCCGGGAGGCAGGGAGCTAGCCTGGAGATGGGACGAGGGCTCAGCCAAGCTCCAGACACAGCTTAGGGCAGAACTCAAGTTCTAGGAGGGAGTTCTGGGTCTGGGGAGCAAACTCAGGCAGACGTTGGGGGTTGGGCTGGACCAGCTGCAGAGGGGTAAAGGGTAGTGTGGGCTTGGTGGGCAGAAGCAAACCCAGAGAGCAGAGATGGAGGTCAGCACTGCTACCTGGAGACCCCTGAGAAGGTGGTGGAGCCTCCTCGGCCTGCACAGGTGGGTTTGGGAACCAGAGCTGAACCTGCAGGTGAAGAGGATGACAGGACCCTGTGTCCTTGCTGGGACACCCCACTCATCCTTCAGAGCCAGCAGACAGGGCTCAGAACAGGAGCAGATGTGTGGCACTTCTTGGGGTGGAGGGGGTTCAGGGTGGGGGTATAGCAGGACCTGGAGCAGAGCAGTGGATGAGATGGGTCCCAGGCTCCTCCTGGGCCAGTCTGGGTCAGCCTCAGGCCTCACTGACTGGTGGGGCCTGGAGGGCTCTCAGCTGCCATGCTCTGGTATGCAAGAGTCACCCAGAGTGGCCCAGGCTATGCAGATAGGGCTCTGGCCTGTGCCCAGCCACTGGCATCATCTTCCCAGTGGGTGAGCTCGTGCCTACACATGTGCAGACATCTCAGCAACTCTCCATCTCCAAGGGAGCACTTTTGTGGGGGACCAATGGGGTGAGTGAAGCCAAGAGAAGATATGCCTATGGCAATGCAAGGGTATGTGCATGCAAACCAGGGATCTAGTGCACAACTAAGGATATGAATGTGCCCTGGGGGTGTGGCCTGTGTGAGCATCCAAGGGCTGCCAGGGAATTCTGGGCAACGGCAACGTGGCAGCCGTGGGTTGGTGTCTCTTTCTCAGTCTTCAAATATAATTTACACTGCTGGTCACTGTGGCTTCGTCTCCCACAGGCACTCCTAGGGAAACACCCTCCTGCCCCTCCCCCCCACATCCTCCATCCTATAGGCAAAAAGGTTCATCTTTTTCTTTGTGATTTCTTCCATTGTTTGTAAATTTATGAACACCTCAGGAAGTTTAAGAAAAGTTAAAGAAGTTAGGGAAAACTTATAAGTGCTTTTCCAGAGGGTAAGAAAGACTGAAGTATTTCCTACTAGCTACTGTAGAATTTTATTATTTATTTATATAAGTTTTAACTCTGTCATCTGCGTAGAGATAATTTTAGCATTAAATATAAAGTGTTAGCTAATTTCCTCCCACCCCAAATTGCTAACTAGTCAATTCATTTTATAATACTTGCTATATCATGTGTTGCACTTTTATATATAATTGGTTCTTATATATAATTGCTCCTTTGTAACCGTTCCAATGGTGTGTATTTCTGATCTTACTCCAGTACCACACTGTTAAATTATTGTTCTTTTAGAACATGTTTTATTGAAGGCTTTATAGCATAGTAGCTAAGATTATGGCCTTTGAAGTCAAACTGATTGGGATTTATGTGGGAACTTTGCCATTTAATAAATGCGTGACCTTGAGCAAATTACCTCACAGTTCCTCATCTGTCAAATGGAGTATTAGGAGGCCTATAAAAGACAGCTCACTCGCAAGTTCAGAACAAACTGAGAGAGAGCTATAGGAATCAGCCAGAGATAAACATCACCCTTATTACTGTGGCTTTCTGTCCACTGCCTACACTGTATTCAATATTGTAGTGGAGGACCTGGCCATTGCAATAAGGCAAGAAAAAGAAATAAACAGTATGATGATTGGGAAAACAAGACAAGAAACAAAGGCCATCCTTGCCCTTTATTTCCGACTTAAATAGACTTGGACGCCAATCACAGGTAGTGCCAGATACCTCAGGTCTTTCCTCCACCCCTGAAGTTACTACAGCACAGCCGAAAATACAGGTGTCCTGGGGGAAGAGAAACAAGAGTAGAGAGAGGACAGGAATGTCCTCTAGCTGAAGTCCCTTCACATAGAAATATGAGGTAGAGGTGGTGGTAGAGACTCCCCAGGCACAACCTCACATAAGGCTGTAGTGGGCATGTGGTGAGATAATGACTGTGAGGCACTCAGTATGGGCCTGACACACAGTAGGCGCACAGGAAATTCTGCTCTTATTACACCATGTGCAGGGTCTTGCTCCATTTCATTTCTTTTCTTGTCCTAAATTTTTAAAAAATTATTGTCACCTGTATATTTTTCCAGAAGAAATATAGGATCATTTGGTGTTGTTCTAAGAAAAAAAAACTCCAACCCCTGACCTCCCCACCCACATTTTAATAGGTGCTACATCAACTTATACATGATGGGAGGGCTGGTTGGGGAGTTAATCTTGGTACAGTACGGGGTGGGGTGTGCAGCAGGGAAAGGAAGCATGGCCCGTGAGACCAAGAGAAATGGAAGCTAATGCTACAGAGGGGTTGAGGGTCCGGTGCATGATGAGGGTGACAGGGCTTGCTCGAAGTGGATGGAGAGGTTAGTGAGCTCAGGAGACTGTGAGGCCGGTGGTAGAGCCAGCACTGGAGGGCTGGAGTGGGTTGAGGGGTGGGGGTTGTGTGAGCAGGTTGTGGAGGAGGAGAGAAGCTCCAAGAGAGTCAGGTGGGCTCTCAGAGATGATGATGTGAGCATAGGAAGTGAAGGCCAAAGCCAGGGAAGGTATAATATGGGGGCTGACCATGGTCCCATGGTCAGGATCCTGGTCCAGGGTTCAGCTCTGCCACTAGCCACTGTGTGACCCTGGGCAAGCCGCCAACCCTCTCTGGACCTCAGAGCCCCTTTGTCAAATGAGGGCTCTTTCCATGCCACAGTGTTGCAAACCTCTTCCCTGACTGGGGTGTTTCCAGTTCCCCCAACCCACTCTTTCTCTCCCCAGGCAGCCTCAGGCCTGTTTCACTTTCCCATTTCACCTTCTTGTCTCTGCGAAGGGGAAATACTCAGGTGTCTTGACTCCCTCCCTCCCTGCCCACCACTGAGTCCATCAGGCCACTTTGGGAGAGCATCCCCTTCTCCCCAGCCCCATTTCCACCTCTGCTTTTTATTAATGTATTAGTTCAGCCAACCCTCACATCCCGTCCTCTGTACCTGGTCCGCTCTTAGTCCCTGGGAACACAAAGGGAAGTAAGCCAGGGACCCACCCACCTGGAGTTCACAGCAGGCCCTCTATGCTCATTCATTCTAAAAATGGTTCTGAGCTGACTGTGGTGTGCCTAGAACAGGAAAAACAGTGGTGGGCACCCAGACGGTCTCTGCTCGTGGGGGGCTTCCAAACGAGGTCAGAGAGCCAAGAAATCATGACTCATGTGATTTGTGCTCCTCTGGTCCTGTGGCAGCCCAGTGGGGGACCCCAGACCAACTCTGGGAGTGAGAAAAGGCTTCCTGGGGAAGGTGAGGTCTGCACAAAGCCGGGGGATGAACTGACGTTATGACTGGAGGGAGACAGGCAGAGAGAGTTCCGTTGGAGACAGTCAAGGCAAAGAGAGCTCCAGGAAGAGATTTGCCAAACCCAGGCTGAGAGGGAAGCATAGTACACTCGGGTGCATCCAGGATGGCTGGGGCAGAATTGGAACAAAAGACCACTGCGAGATCCGTGCAGGAGGCTGGAGCCAGAAAACACCGGGCCCTGTGGGCACGGAAAGGATTTCTTATGTTATCCTCTAGGTAGTGGAAAGTTCTTGTGGGTTTTAGGCAAGTGATGTGATAAGATTGGCATTTTTTAAAGATCAAGCTGGATTAGATGGGGGCAGGAGTGGGTGAGGTTAAGATGACTTGGAAAGCTAGCCCACTAAACCGGATGAAAAGTGATGGCAGCTTGGACTGGCATGCAGGGGGTGGGGGTGGAGGGCTGGAGGAGGGTGGTGGTGATGGGGTGGTGGGGTAGGATGGTGTGCAGGGGTTGGGGTGATGGTGTTTTGAGGGGTGATGAGATGTGGTGAGGTGGCAAGGAGGTGTAGATGAGGGTGGGTGGAGATAACAAGACAGTGCTGGAGTAGAGATGGGGGTGGCCATGGGGTAGAAGTAGAGAAGTGGACAAAGGTGAGAGATACTCATGAGGTAGTATTTCTGGGGCACGGTGATGGGTTGGACCTGGGACAGGGAGGAAGACGGAAGTGTGGAAAATGACCCAGGTTTGAGCAACAGGGATGGTGTGGTTTGCTGGACCTTGAACACTGCGGGGTGAGCAGTTTGGTGGCGAGAAAGAGGAGTCTAGGTTTGGACTACCGAGACTGTGGTGCCCAAGGGACAGCCAGGCAGAGATGACGACACGGCCAGTCTGGCCTGAGGAGGGCAGAGTGGGGTCCCAGAGGGGGGACCCTGGAAAGATTGGGTCTTGGGGAGTGGGTGGTCCAGCGTTGAATGCTGCTGAGATGGTGAGTAAGTTAAAGAAGGAAACAGTGCCCATTGGGCTGGCTCCATGGGGTCGCCACTGACCTCAGTGAATGCCATTTGGGCCGTTTGGGTGGTTGGGCTGGGGCAGTGGCTGACGGGATTGAGTTGAAGAGTGAAAGGGAGGTGAGGAGTGGAAACAACTGTGCAGACAGCTTTTTGGAGAGTTTGGCTGTGACAGGGAGATGAGAGATAGGGGGCAGCCAGAGGTGGAAATGGGGTTCAAGGAGGGTTTTTTTTTCTTTTGTCAATGGAATCTTTAAATACCAATGAAAAGGGACAGAAATAAAATGAGAAGTACTAGAAACAAAGGCGGTAGATGAGCTGAGATGTCATACAAGTCCATGGGCAAGGAAACCAGGCATGGGTTGGGTGCACCTTGGTTGAAGTGGCTTTTTTTACATTAGGTTGGGGAGAGGAGAGTGGGCAGACCACCAGAGGCTTGGCCATGTAAGATTGAGGACAGTCCCGTAACGCTAGCCTCAGGCTGAGGATGAAGGCTCAGAGCTTGGGCACAGTGATGGAGTCATGAAGCATTTCTGTGTAAGAGCTCAGTGTTGAAGGAAAGCCCAGAAGCGGCCTGGGGCTGGGTCAGAGGTCACTGTGGGCTGGGATCAGAGGTCATTGCAGGACTTGGGTGAGGTCTGAGTCTGGAGTTAGGGTCAAGATTTAATATGTGGTCAGAGAGGGCTTTGTCCAGAGTGGGGATCAGATGGTTAAAACAAGGTCAGAGCCCCGAACCCCTGGGGCCCACCCCAAGCTCAGAGTGCAGCCCCTGGAGTCACTGAGGTCAAAGGCACTCAAACTCCAGGTATCTGACCTGACCTGGATCCCATCCAAGAACCCTCCACCCGGAGGGGCAATGCCGGCCTAGACACTAGTCTGCCTTCACGCCAGAAGGGCCCCCAGCCCAGCGCACCCTCCCCACAACTGGGCACAAGCCGAGCCCGTCCCGCCCAGGCGAGGGTGAGAATTCCGGCCACACGTCGCTGTGATGTGGTCACGTTGGAAAAATGTTAATCAAATATTCTCCTCCGTGTTTCCTTTCTTTCCCAGGCTGGATTCCTAGAAGACAGGAATTTATGGTGTGAGAGCTCCAGCCCCCACAAACCCACAGCCAAGGTCAACAGCACGAGGCGGGCAGAGCTGCCAAGGAGGGGAGCAGCGACTTTGGAAGCTGGTCACACAGAAAATTAAAGTACATGCTTCTTAAAAAATCCCTTCTCTCTTACATTCCCCAACTGGGGGCTCAAACAGGTCCCCCAGACTAGCCCAGATGAGCCCCTTGTCTGGGAAGAATGCCCTGCTCAGAGAAAGGGCCTGTGACGCTGTCACAGGTTCCTTTGGGCCAGTGAAGGGTCTGAAAGTGGACCCATCGTGAGCAACCCCCATCTGGCTTCAGGGGGGTGACGGGTGGGCTGCCCATGGTACCTCCATTCTTCTGGCCAACCAAAGGCAGCTGTGATGGAAGGAGCTACCTGGGCCCTGTCTCAGAGCCCTCTGAGGTGGCAACCTGATTCCCCCAGTCTCCCCTTTGCCTTCTGGGGTCTGAGGTCTTGACAGCCCACACACAGTGAATGGACAGTGCACAGGCCCCGGCCGCTGGGTCTCTGGCAGCAGAGACTAAGCTTATTCCAGCCTCTTGGGATAGCTGAGGAGAACTGAGGAAGGGCCTGGAGACCACCTCAATTCAAACCCCAGTGATTCGGTGCTGGGAAGACAGCCCCTGCCCCAGCCTGAACCCCTGCAGGAGTAACTAAACATCCAAGTGTCACCCATGCGCCTGACCTTCGCTGAGCCCCATGGGGTACCGGGCACTGGGAAAAAAGAACAAAGCAGCCACCAAGTAGGATGGAGGGAGGATTGGCATACAAGTGGAGGGTGATCTTCACGTGAGGGGCTGCAGGTCTCCCCAGGAAAAGATGACCACCCCTGGGTGGGAGGAAGGACATTAGTCCATGAAAGCTTCCTGTAGGAGGTGCCTCGAAGGGTGGCTGGAGTTCATCAGGCGGACACGGAGCATGAGGGGGGCTCAGAGGGAACATTCCAGCTAAGTGTGCAGCATGTGCAAAGGCCCAGAATGTTTATACTTTGGTAAGACTTTTCATATAAATAAATTCTCAAATCCAAAAAAAAAAAAAGACCTCTGGCAAACCACATGTCTGGGTTTCTTGCTCAGAAAAGGAGGCCGTGCTCTGCCTTGGAGACAGGGGACCAGCAGAGAGTGTGACCTAACACAGCCCTCAGGCTCCTGCCCCTTCCACCACCCCCTCCCCCACCAACCTTGCCACACTGTTCACCCACAAGGGTCCACTTGTGCTGTTGTCCATGTCCTCCGCTCCCACCTCACACGGCCTGCTTCCTTCTTACCATCTCCTTCCCAGGCCCACTTACCACCTTCAGCCTATTCTCTGACGCTGTGCTGGGGTTCGGGGTTCTCCCCTTGGGGCCTCAGGGTCTTTCTCTTCCAGGGTCTCTGCTCCTTGAGTGCCTGGAGTAGAGGGAATCTGAACCTCTGGTTTACATTTTATTTTTTAAATCTTTTTTTGGCCCTCAAGTGCAGAGGTTTTATGTATGTGGTCCCTTTTGGTCCCTTTCCCCTCCCCGCACAGGCAACTGTTCTAATGCATGTCCCTTCCTTCATGTGTATTCTTATAAAACATGGACAACGGGTGACTGCTTACTGGGCACAGGTTTCCTCTTGGGAGGATGACATGTCTTGGAAAGAGAGGCAGTGGTTGCACAATGTCACGAATGCGCTAAATGCGGCTGATCAGACACTTTAAAATGGTTGACGGTTAATGTTACATTATGTGAATTTGACCTCAATTTTTAAAAATGTGTATCACTGGGGGGATTTTTATTTACATGAGTAGAATCGGGCTAGGCGCCATATTTCTTTCTTACGTTTCCCCCTCCGTGCTCTGCTTTTAACTTCTAACAATATAGTCTGATCTCCACCAGGCTTGTTGCTTTGAATGGTTGCATGGTGTCCCAGGGTGGGCATGGCCACATTTTGCACCCACACCCCAGTGCTGGCCACCCAGGGGGCCCTTCTCCCTGCCACCACAAACAACGCTGCCATGGAAGTTCCCTTGTGGGCCTGGGTGGGAGTGCCTTGAGGAGAAAGGTAGGAGAGCAGAGTCTTAAGGAATATGTCACTTAGTTTAACGGAGCACTGCTAGACGACGCGCCGGTGGGCCGCTCCTGCCCACATCCCTGCCAATATTTGGCATCACCCAGGTCTCTAGTGCCTGATAGTTTCATGGATGTTAAGCAATAGCTCACTATTGTTTTAATTTGCATTTCCCTGATTATAAGTGAGTTTGAATCTCTCTTCTGATGATCTCTAGTTCTTCTGTTTCCCCTGCAATTTGCCAGTTTATACCCTTAACCCATTTTTTCTGCTGGGGCTGCTATCTTTTTCTCCTTGCTTTGTAAGTATTCCTTATATATTCCAAATCGCAGTTCCTTGTTGCTTACAAATCACAAATATCATCCTCTCGTCTGTCACTTTGAACATGGGTCCTTCGTTGAACCTAAATCCCTAATTCCAGCTGGATATTTTTGAGGAACTTGATAAACTTCCTCTGAAATATATAGAAGAATATGGATTCGTGAATGGGTAGGTGAATGTGAAAAAAGAATCAAGAGGGAGGACTTGCCTTGCCCGATGTTAGCACATACTGCAAAGCCGCTGGCCGGGAAACGATATGGTATGAGGGCAAGAACAGACAAACGAGCGACAGAGCAGACAAAGTTAACACACCACAGGTCCACCGGCAAGGATGGACTGTTAACAGAGCTGAGGAAATGGGCTCACTTTATGGAGAAAAACTGGATCTCTACCTAATATCTCGTAAAAAGGTGACTCCAGATGGGTTAAAGTCAGACCCAAATGTGAAAAGAAAGACTGAATTTGCTCGAATAAACTGTTGGGGAATATCTTCATAACTTAGGAGTGGGGCAGGGCTTCTTGAAACAAAACCCCAAATGCACAAACCGTAATGTAAAAACGGCGGGCCTCTGGCCTTATCCACAGGAAATGGCTTTTCCTCCCGGACGCCAGCCTCAGCCCTGCCCTCTTAGTGACTCATGGGCGCTCTCGAGGCTGTCGGCCTGGCCCGCCCTTCCCGTCGGTGCACAGGAGGGAGCCGCGTGCAGTGCCAGCCTTATCTCGCCCTCGCCCAGGCCCTGCAGACATGAAGTCAGGGCTGGGGATGTGATGAGGGTGGGAGGCAGGAGGAAGACAGTGCAGGGGTCAGACAGAGGTCAGGGATTGCTGGCAAAACTGCTGCTGCCCTTTCAAGGTGGGCGTGGGAAGCAAAGCAGGCCCTTGAGCAGTTGGGGGTGGTGAAAGGCTCGTGTCATCGGGGGTGGCTGGGGTGAAGTGAACAGGGACACATGAGCCAGCCTAGTGGAGCAGAGGGACCCAGTTTAGGATCTCATATCTGGGACCCTATCCATACCCTCTGCTTCCCAGAATCCTCTCCGATTTCTCCAGTGGCTCTTTGGGACCAGCCCCTTCCAACCAAGACACACCAGACTGAGACGCTGTGGAGAGAACGAGGGAGGGTGTGTCTGCCTCTCCACGTGTGTGTCTGGGCTCCCCCTGGGTGTCTTCTGTAGCACCCTGGGTATCTGGGCCTCACCCCTTTGGTCATCCGACAAAGGGTCACCCAGCACAAGCACCAGCCCTGCTGTCGAGGCACTCCCAGTCCAGGGTTGGATGAGCCCCCTTCAGCAGCAGGATAAGTGTGTATCTTTATGTCTGGGTTCTGGGGCTTGGTGGTTCCTCTGGGTGCCTAATACCCAGGTGTGTGTGTGGGGGGGGGCGGGGGTTGTCCATGTGTACCTGTGACCATGTGTGTGCAAATGTCCACCTGTCTGTCCCTCTTGCTTTGTCCCTGAATCAATGCCGGCTATGTCAACTGCTCTTTTTCCAGAAGATCCTTGATAACTAGGACAAGATAGTGTGTCCTCCAGCCTACCTCTGGGCATCCTGACCAGTGGGAGTCAGCGGTCTATGAGTTGGTCAACAAACATTTCTTCAGAAGTGTGTAGGTTGGCCCTGAGGGCTTATAGCCTGGCCACCCTCCATATGCCAGCTCATAGGGACTGAGAAGTAGTCATTTGCAAAGTAGTCTTTGCAGCTGGAGAGGGCCTCAGAGATCTCCCCTTTCCACGGGTCTCTGAAAGACTGTGGGTCTCTGTCCAGGATGAATGTGGGGGCAGGAGGACCAACTGCATAGTCCATACCTCCCTCCACTCGTCCCCCCAGCAGAGAACCCAACTGTGCATCTAGAAAAAACATTAGCCAGCCTCCCCAACTATAGATATACAGAACTAGATGAGGATGATTAATTGATAGATAGATAGACATAGATTTGTATATACATACATATACTAAAATACTGCCTCTAATTTTTGAAATTTTAATCACAGTATTATATTATTTATACAGAGAAATGCACAAATCATATGTGAACTTTCATCAAATCAAATGTGAATTTTCACAATCTGAACACATTTGTGCTGACAACACCCAGATCAACATATAGAACTCAGCCAGGCCCCCCAAAAGCTCCCTGACACCCCTTCCAGTCACTGCTCTCCCACCCATGATAACCGCTCTTCTGACTCCTCTCGCCATGGACTGATTTCGCCCATTTCTGAATTTGATGTAAGTAGAATCCTGGAGTACGTAGCCTTTTGCGTCTGAGAGTCTTCAAAGCTGCTGCATGCAGGTGACAGTGTGCTTGTTTGCTTGTTTGTTTGACACAGGCAACACCTGTGCCTCCTCCATGCTGACCCCACCCCCACCTGAGTTCTCAGGAACACACCACGGGAAAAGGGAGCCTTTTCGAGAGAACGAACACCAGGCCTGCTGTCCTCCCAGAGATTGGGATGGTCTCAGGGGCTTCTGCTGAGCTCCTAGACCGGTGTCCCTGATGCTGGGCAGCAGGGAGTGAGAGACCAGAGGAATGGGCCCTCGGCCTCCCCGGGCCTTTCCAGAAACATGCAGTGGGAAAAGCAACACCTGAGCCGGGGCTGGGGGCAGACAGCCGTCTTCCTGGTGGGAAGGAGAACCTCCTGGGCAGGGCCTCTTGGAGGCGGCCCTGAGGCCGTGGGCAAGCGGCGCTGAGTGGAGTGTGGATGGAGGCGCAGCCCAGGTGCAGCAGGGGACGCGAACTTCCCACTGCCTCTCTAAGGAAAAACGCCTTTGTGGACCACTCAGCCCGTGTGTGCTACCTCCCCAAGCCCTGGGTCTGTGTCAGGCACAGGGGTCACAGGGTCCAGACGCCACCGTCCACAGATCCTTACTCTCCTCCTTTGAGGCCCAGACTGAGTAATGCTTGCTCTGTGAAGCTACCTCGACTCTGTCCAGACCCCCCCTGGACCTCGCATTCCCTTCCACTGTACCACTGGTGTGGTGTTCTGCACATAGGAGGTGATGCCCCAAGTGCCATTCTACGATGTGAATCTGATCACGTGGCAGCTCTTCTGTTTTGGACCTCCTGTGGGTCCCATTTACCTCTGTGAAATCGTTCAAGCTCCCCTGTCTAGCATTTCATATCCGGCAGGATCCAGCCCCATTGGTCTTCCCCACCTGGTTTCTATCTACTCTCCACGCTCAAGCACCCCACCCAAAGTCTAGCCTGCTTTTTCTTGCTTTGTGCTTTCTGAATTATGGTTACCCTAATTGCAATGGCCCCTGTGATCCTTTCAGCTAGGAAACTTCTTGTCTTTGAAGACTCTGCTGGAAAGTCCGTCCCCCCCCCCCCCCCACACACACACACACACGCGCGCTCCAGGAAGCCTTCTCTGACTGCCAAGGCAGGCTCAGTGCCCTCTGGAATCCCACAACCTAATGCTCTCCTCAGAACACCCCATTCCTCCATTGTAATACCCTCTTCACTAGACTTTGGGCCCCGGAAGGAGAGGCTGGCACTGAGGAGGGGCACAGTGAGGACATGTGGTGAGTGAGTGCCTGAGATCATCCCCAGGGAGGCATCCAGCAGCCCATTGGTCACGTGGGTCTGGGGCTTGGGAAAGAAACCTGGCTGGGGTTGAGCCTCCCTCCACATTGGGGGGCCAATGGGATCAGGGCTGTGGCCCAGCGAGTGTGGCACAACAGACAGATGTGAGGCTGTCACTAGCATCAGCCCGTGTGGCCTGGACTGGCACAGGACCCTAGATGGGTCTAGTCATGGGAAGATGTCTGGGCCATAATGTGGACTGCCTTCCCAGGGATGAGCCAGCCTGTCCTCCAAGCTGGCCAGGCAGCCGGGCAGTGTGACCCTTTGAGTCAGAAGCCAGTCTTGGACAGCACCTCTGATTTGAACCTCCTCTGACTCCCCCAGCTGTCCCCAGGATCCCAGAGCCCCATAACGAGGCTCTCTGCCTTCCCCAGCTCATTCTCCACAAGGGAGTCAGAGGGTACCTGTTCACATGCAGATCAGACTATAACACTCCCTGTCTCAAACCTTCCATGGCTCCCCGGTACCTCAGGGCAAAATCCTGGCCTGATTCCCATGGTCTGCTGACTTCTCTAGCCTCATTACTCAACATTCATACCTCATCCTCAGTACTCACTACATCAGAGTGAACCATGGGCACGTCTCCAAAATATTTACCCCTGAGCCTTTACCTCTGCCTGGAGCACACCCTCCATGCACCCATCCGACCCCAGGTACTCTATATAAACAATCCCATTCTCTCCAGAGAGGACTCACTGCTCTGCCTCAGTCCCCTTGCTGCACCCCTCGCCATCTGTCCTGCAACATGAGATTCTTTAGGACACTCCTCTGTCCTCGTCTATCATCCCCTCTAGGCTGTGGACTCAGGCCGAGGTTCTGCTTGGTGCATCTCCATGCCTGGGGCCTGGCATGCAGTACAGTTGTCCCTCCTTATCCACAAGGTATGTTCCAAGACCCTCAGTGGATGCCTGAAACTGTGGATAGTACAGAACCCTATGTATACTGTTTTTTCCTATATGTACATATGATAAAGTTTAATTTATAAATTAGGCACAGTAAGAGATTAACAACAATAACTAATAATAAAATAGAACAATTATACTACTATGCTGTAATAAAAGTTATATGAATATTCTCTCTCTCTCTCTCTCTCTCTCTCTCTCTCTCTCTCTCTCTCTCTCTCTCTCTCTGATAACTAGCTTGATAACTGAAACCGCTACTAAGTGACTAACGAATGGGGAGCATCTATAGTGCGGAAGCACTGGACAAAGGAATGATTGACGTCCTGGGCAGGATGGAGAAGGACAGTGTGAGATGTCATCACACACTCAAAATGGTGTGCAATTAAAAACTTGTGGATTGGGCCGGCCGAGTGGCGCGATGGTTGAGAACTCGCTTGGGATGCCAGAGGGCCCTGGTTCGGATCCCACATGTGAGGGCCAGTGACACTGCCCTCCACAGCTAAGATGCTGAACAACAGCTCAACCTGGAGCTGGGCTGCCATGAGTTGCCGGCGACGGCGTGGGCTGCAGCCTCTGTGGCAGTGGGTTGCCATGGGCTACCGTGTGTGGCCAGCAGCCAGCGTGAGCGGCCAGCAGCCGCAGTGAGCGGCCGTCCAGAGGCCGGCGACTGATCTGCCTCGCCAGAGAAGAGCGCAATGATGGTGCCAACTTGGGCCAGTGAAGCAACGTCCTCCACAACTAGATTGAAGAACAAAACGACAGCAACTTGTCTGTTCCCCGTTCCCCAATTCCCCAGCACTGTTCCCATCCCCCAATTCCCCAATAAAAATCTTTAAAAAAAAAACAAACAAACAAAAAAACAAACTTGTGGATTATTTATTCTGGAATTTTCCATTGAATATTTTTGGACCACGGTTGACCGCAAGTAACTGAAACCACAGAAAGCAAAGCTGAGGATAAGGGGGTAGTGCTGTAAATGTTTGTTGAATGCACCCATTTTATAGACAAGAGAAGCAAGGCCCAGAAGAACAGTGACGGTGGCTGTGATCCACTGTGGAGTGCAGACACAGGTCTTTGAGTTCCTAATAGGGTGTAGGCTAGTTTCTGGCCTCTGGGATCTGCCTGTTCCCCACCTTACCCCAAGTAAGTTCCTTTCAGGGAGCAGCAGCCTTTACCACCTCTCAGGAGCCAGGAAGGGGGGTGGCCTACTGGAGCAGTCTTTGGAGACCTTTAGGGACACTTCCTGAGAACCAGGTCACTCAGGACATCTGCTCTGCAGAGCCAAGAGTTCCTGGGCAGGCCCTAGGCTCGCCTCTGGGCCCCCCTCTGCCTCCCAACCTGGGTGGGAGTCAGGGTGGGGTGGGCAGCACCAGGAAGGCATGACAGGAGCAGGGAGGCAGTGGGGAGAGGCAGGCTTGATTTATGAGGCAAGCAGTGATGGGACCACTTGGCAAGGTGGGCACTCACGACAGACCCTTGGAGATAAGAGCCCAGAAGTATGTGAGCAATGTAAACAGTGGGAGGTGGACACCCCAGCTCCCCCGTACCAGCCGGAGACACCAAGAACAGGGCAGGACAAGGCAGCCATCTTGGATGGAAGGCGGTATCAGGGCCTTCCAGGGCCGGACCTAGCTCTCCCCACCGGCCAGCCCAGACCTCTCATTCTACCCCACATTGCCACCCCCTCACCACTGCTCAGACCATCCCTCCCACAGAGGTCCTACTTCATCACTGAACCCTGCCCAACTCGTCGTCTTCTCTCAAGGCAAACCTGCTCCAGAAGTTTCCCTGCATTCCTCAGACTCTCCTTCATCGCTGCCCCCAGGTCAGTGGCTCATCACGGCCTTTCTCAAGCTCAGCCTTCCCGACCTTTTGCACTTCCCTGAGTGTGTCCCCCACTTCCTACCACCTTGGGGACTTAGCACACATGATGCCTGGCAAACTCCTACTCAACCTTTGAAATCATCTCATAGGTCCCCTCCTTCAGAGTCATTCGTGCCTCTCTAAGGGACACCCTCAGCTCCCACAACCCCCACCCCATGCCAGCCTTCTCAGTCACAGTACTCAGCACTCTTGTCAGGCTGCTTCCCCTTTGACGGGGGCTCTCAAGAGCAGAGGCCTCATCTATGTCCTCTCTAGGTCCCTGACTTCCACTTTGGGCTATTGAGAACTCAGAATCTCCCAAGTCAAAGCCAGAGTTTCCACCAACGAAAGGATCAGGCCTCCAGCATAATTCCTACCAAACCCAGTCCTGGGCCCAAGAACAAATAGTTCTGGCCATTGCCCTTCGTCATGATCACAGTGGTCACGTGGAGGGTGTGACCAGGCTCACTTAAAAAGGAGAAAACTGAGGCTAAAGGCTGGGATGATGTATCTATCAACACCATACTCAAACAGTGGTAGAGCCCAAGCTAGTTGACTTCAATGACCCTATGTCTAGGGTACATTGAAGATGTGCTCAATTTCAGTACAGGCCAGGAGACATACCAGATGGTATCCGGGCAAGATACAGGACAGGGGAAATGTCGGCGTGTACAAGGGCAGGGGCTGCACTGGCTGCCTGCTCAGTGCTAAGGACACATGTGGGCAAAGTCACACTAGTGGGGCAGGGGTAAGAACCAGCTGGGTGCCCAGGGCAGGGAACAGAAGAACCAGAGTGTCAGCTGTGTGCACAAAGCCGGCGTCTGCTAAGTGCCTGCGCGGGCGGGAACACAGCTGTATGCTCATGGCACAGCCATCCAGCGGTGCATCCAGCACAGACTCCCCGGGCTGTGTGCACAGTCCAGGGACTCATGTCTGCAAACAGACTGTGCGTGCCGCCGCAGAGCCCCCGCCCCGGCAGACAGCCGCGACCCCTCCTCACTGCCCTCCCACAGGAATGTATGATTTTGGATGGAGACTGTGTCATCCAAGAAACATTCCATGTTTTCCTTGGTGCGTGCTCTGGGAACGTGGCGAGAATGGCTGTCCACACTTCTGTCCACATACTTGGGCAGCTGCTGGAACACGCAGCCGCCCAGGCCAGCCATGTCCTCAGGCCAGAGGTGCCTGGTCCCTGGGAAGCGACGACCTGCCTCCTACCTGCCTCAGACACCAGCTGGGAATATTTTTGGAGTTGGAATCTTGGGAGTTGGGGGAGGGGTAGTTTCAGAACTTGGAGGTCAACTGGCCCCCACCCAGCCGGGGTCCTGCTGGCCAAGCACTGTCTTTGAGTCTGGGAGACAGAGACATGGATACCAGTTCCCATACTGGCTCTACCTGTGTGACTTTGGGCAAGCCACACTTTTCTCTGAGCCTCAATCTTATCCTCCGTACAATGGGCTCCCCCAAGGCCTTCCCAACTCTGAGGGGTCTGCAATTAGAAGCTTTGGGTCTTGGCCTGGTGAGCTCATACCAACAGGATAGAAAGGATCCACCAGTACCTCTACACCCACACCCCACAACGGCAGGGACACCCCAGCCTTTGTTCCTGCTGGCGTCTTGTCACCAAAAGCTTCCTTCTGCTCCCTGCTTTGAGCACAGCAGCCAGCCACAGGGCTCGCCCTCAGAAGCCCCCTCTGACCACTTGCCCAGTTTCCCCTTCCTCCAGGGCCCTCTAGTCTCACCTGTCCCTGCCCTTGTGCTATGAGGGACTGAGAGAGGTGGGGGCAGTGGGGGATGCTGTCTGTATTCTCCCTTCTTTAGTGGGGAACCCCGCCCAGCCCTCAGGTGGCTCTGAAACATTGCTGGGGTGCATACACTTTATGGGGCCACCAGAACAGGAGAGTGTCAGTGGCCCAGCAGTTCTGCTGCAGCCAGTCCTTCCCTTCCTTGTCCCCCACCTTCCCTGAGAAAGCCCTTCTACCTAGACAGCGGGTCTGGGGTCTCCGGGCTCATGCAGGATATTGGTTGACACCAAGCACCCTGCCAGCCAGTCCTGAACGTGCTGGTGATGAACCCTTGCCCCCAGCCCGAGGCCCTTCGCCTGTTCTACAGGAGTTAACAGCAACACTCCAGCCCCTTCTGTTTTTTATTTGGACATGGTGGACAGGGCTTAAGGGTTTTCATGTTTCCTTAAACATTTCTGGGCTGAAGCTGGGGACATGGGGTGAGGACAGATGACTCCAGGGCAAGGAGTCAGGCACCACCTGCCCTGTGTGGTAGGCCACATCTGAGCAGCAGACCTGGGGTTGTCCTGGCCCACAGGCTCATGGGGTGCCCAGGTCCAAAGTGTGGTAGAGCCCAAACAGTGCCTTTTACAGACGAGGAAGCTGAGGCCCACTGAGGGGATGAGCTATCCCAGGGCCCACAAGACACAGAGCCCAGACGGGAGCCCAGGGAACCTGCGTTGGGCCTTTGGCTGAGCAGCTTCTGAGGTGGCAGCTGTAAGGAGGGCCCTCTTCGGGGGCTCATAGTCCCTGGTTGGAAAAGGCCTCTCTGTGTGAGCTGGACCTGTCCCTCCTCTGAGCCTCAGGCCCCTGCCATGGGAGCACAGGCATGTGGCTGTGTGAGGCATGTCGAGGCTACGCCCTCTGACTAGTGTTCTAATTTGAGGGATTCTGGGACTGTAAATATACCAGATAATGACCTCTCAGGGCCTGGTGCCCCAGCCCCCAGGCTCCAGTCCTCAGCTGGGACCCCTAGAGCTGAGAGCCAGGCCAGAGTGGGCAGGGCCTTGGTCAGTCCTTGGATCCCTTGACCTGCCGGGCCCATCCTCCCTGTCTGCCCCCTGCCCAGCCAGCGTTTGCCTTGGCCTGTCTCTCACCCAGCCCTGTGGAGGCCCAAGCGCCTGGAGTCGGTCATATCCGGCCCAGCCGTCTAAATAGGCCTGAGGGCCTAAAGCTTGCTGGGCCCAAGGGGAGCCCAAAATAACATCTGAGTCAGCGTTCCTACAGACACCCCCACGAGCCTGGGCCCATAGGGAGGGGCCTAGAGGCAGCCCAGACAGAGGACCAGGCCAGGTCAGGCAGCCACCTGCTCTAGTGTTGGGCCCAGTCCAGAAGGCAGCAAGAACATTAGGGTCAAGAGAGGGAGGCTGGGGAGCAGAGGGAAGACGGGGCCCTGCCCTAGGGGTCCTGAGGGAGACAGAGGTGTCTGCAGATGGTGGCACTGCAGTGTAGTCAGTGTCATAGCAGAGGGAGAAGTCGGGGGCTGGGGGAGCGGGAGGAAGCCCGTAACCCAGCCTGGGGTCAGAGAAGGCTCCCAAAAGCGAGCCGGTCTGGAAGGATGGGTTGGACCTGGACGAGACAGGAATGGGGAAAACACTCCTGACAGGAGAGTAAAATCAGAGCCCAGGGCACGCAGGCCTCATACAAGAGCAAAGCTGGTACCCCCACCCCTCAGTGGGCAGAGGCAGACAGCCCACGGCAGCTCCTGTCCTGGTCCTCTAACCTGAATCCACCCCTCACACCATGACCCGGGGCTCGGCCTGAGATCAGGGACCAGAGCTAGGCTCTGTCATCTAGGGTTTAGTCTGGGGGGTCAGGGCTTGGCCTGGGCTGGGGAAGAGGGTGCTTCAGGCTGTGGGACCCAGGCTGATTTGGGCAGGGAGCAGGAAGCATGTGGCTTCACCTCCTTCCCGAAGGTGGTCCCTGCATGGAGCTGGCCCAGGTGGCGCTGTGTCCTCACGTCCCCTGGTGAGCGGCTCATGTCAGCCATTTTGTTTCACGGTCTGTGGCTGCTGTGAGCTCATCCTGCCCTTCATCTCCAGGCTGGGTCAGGAGGTGGATAACTGAGTCCCCGCAGGCCTGTGGCCTAATCCCCCAGCTTTCCTGAGAACAGATCTGCTGTTCTTGGCCAAGGGCCTCCACTGAGCCTGGCACGGCCCCGGCTTGGCCCTCACCAGCGAGTGAGGGCTTGGCCAGGGCCCAGCCAGGGCGGTGGACATGATGAAAGCACAGAACATGGGGCCCGGGCAAGCAGAAGGGGCCCAGCCGGGCTCTGGTCAGCGGCTCTGTGGCAGGGCTGGGACTTACCTTCTGGGCTTGTCACATCCAGTGGAGGCCACAGCGGCCTTCTCCCAGCTTACCTGTTCCAGAAAACGTTCAGACCCCTGCCCCTTTATGCCTCTGAAACAAATTAGGGCTTTCCCGGGGAGAAAGAACCAGAAGATGGAGAGCAAAACCCTGGTCCTCCCTACCACCCTCCCTCCATAATAGGCTTTCATTGCATCTCTACCATGTCCCCAGCTCAGTGCCAAGCTCTGCGTAGGGGGCACAGAGATAAATTTTGTACAGAGCCCCGAGGCTGGGCTACACACCTCCAAACTGCCCCCGTTTTTTGGCATAGCCCTGAGCCCATGATCTGAGTGGGCTACAGAAAGAGCTCAGCTGACATTCGTTAGGTAGCTGCCCTACTCGTATGACCGACACGTGCAACGTGCTCCTTGACGCCTCCCCACAACCTGCTCTAATGGAGTGGGAAACTGAAGCTCAGGGAAGGTAATTTGCTCAAGGTCAAATAGCTCAAAGTGGGACCGTGGACACTTGAACCTGAGATGTGTGAGCCTGGAACCTCAGCTTTTAACTAATCTGTTGTAGGGGAGAGGGTGGAAACAAAGAGAGAGAGAGAAACTGCAAATGTTTGTGTCTGTGTGTATTGTGTGTGTGTGTGTGTGTGTCTGTGTGTGTGTCTGTGTACGTGTATCTGTGCTTGTATACATCTGGGGAAGTATAGGGAGCCCTGAGGCTGGCTCAGAGGCAGTGCAGCAGACAGGAACGTGGGTCTGTCACAGAACGGTGCCCAAGCAGTCAGTCCCATTTTAGAAACCACAGAGCCGCCTGGTCTACTTTATTAGGAAGTCAGGTTTTCACACCCTTTTGTTTACAGGCCTCATTTGTGAACCCCTTTCCTGAAAGTTATCTGGAGAGAAACAGTTCAACTATGGAGCCCAGTTACCCACCAAGTTCTATTTTTTTGTTTGTTTTTTAAAGATTTTATTGGGGAATTGGGGGAGGGGAATAGCATTGGGGCATCAGGGAAGGGGAACAGACAAGATGCTGTCCTTTCGTTCTTCAGTCTAGTTGTGGAGGACATTGCTTCACTGGCCCATGTTGATATTATCATTGTGCTCTTCCCGGGTGAGGCAGTCGCTCACCGGCCATTGGGTGGCCATTCACGGTGGCTCACTTCAGCTCACGAAAGCTCACGCCACTGCTGGCCAGCCCCACTGCAGCCTACGTGGTCTCTGGTGACTCAAGGCAGCCCGGCTCCAGGTTGAGCTGTTGTTTACCATCTTAGCTATAGAGGGCACAGCATCACCGGCCCTCATGTGGGATCCCAACCAGGGCCCTGCTGCTCAGAGCTGGCATCTGAAGCCAACTCTTAACCAATGTGCCACTCAGCCAGCCCTTGTTTTTTTGTTTTTTGTTTTTTTCAATTGTATGATAATCCCACCCCAGGGACTAGGGCTGGAGGTGGGCGAGTGAGCAATAGCAGGTTCAGCAGATGGCAACGACCATCACATGAGACCCCTAATTCATTCATTCTATATATTAAATATTGGAGTCAAGGAAATCATGCAGAACTAGGGACATACCAAAGTAGGTCTCATTCACCATTATATTCTCTGTGCCCAGTGCTGAAATATACCACTACTGAAATACAGTAGGTGCCCAATCAATATTTGCTAAATGAATTAATAAGTGCCTTTGTTGAATAGATGCTACCTGATCTTCCAAACCATCTCTGTTAATTAATAGCTGAGTCCCCTTGAATGCATCAGTTAAACTCTACTTTGGATGAATCCTAATGAGGGACTTAGACTACCTCAGAGGCATTACAGGCGCAATGTGCAGGGCACGATGCCCACCCCTGCTCCCAGGCAGAAACTACCAAGTGCCTGCTGAATCTGGATATCCTCAGAATCCTTTCTAACACCACTATAGGCAGCCATTGCCAATCAACTATAGTTGGTGATGAAAACATTTTGCCATCCTGGGATGGGATGAGCTCCTCCAGTCTGTAAATCTATGAATAAGTGCAGAGAAAAGACTGGGGAGGCCCACAGGTGGGGTGGGTTTAGGGAAGAGTAAGGAAGGATCAGGTAAGGAGGCTTCTTAGAGATTCCTTGTCCCAGTCTGGGGACCCTCATAGCTGTATGAATAGGTGAGCTTGTCCCACACTAGGTGTGAAAAGAAGTACATATGGAGAGGAGATAGAGACCCCCTCTTGCTTCCTGAAACATGACAGAGATTGGAACCAGCATTCAGGCTGAAAACCACAAGCAGCTCAGAGCTTTTATTAATTCCAGGACTGGGAGGAAAGGCTGGGGCTAATGAAAAAGGCAGTGCAGCTGTGACTCTGGAGGGAAGAAATTCCCACCAAGCTTAGGGATGGGTTGGGTGGGCAGGCTGAGGCTTGACTCTGCTGAGATTTAAAATGCTCTTGTATCAAAGTAGATCAGAAACCTAAAAATGAAAAGTAAAACTATTAAGCTTCTAGAAGAATATCTTCATGACCTTTTAGTAGGCAAAGATGTCTTCAACAGGACAGGAAAAAAACGCTAACTATTAAAGAGAAGATTGATAAATTTGACTTCACTATTTCATTAAAATCAAGGATTTCTGTTTAACAAAAGACAACATTAAAAGAAAGGTAAGCCACAGAGCAATAGGTCTTCCTAATACATAAAACTAACCATAGAATTGTATCAGCATATATAAAGAACAGCTACAAATCAATAGGAAAATATCAAACAACCCAATTTTCAAAAATGGACAAAAGAGGGGGTGACTGGTTAGCTCAGTTGATTAGAGCGTGGTGCTGATAACACCAAGGTTGCCGGTTCGATCCCCGCATGGGCCACTGTGAGCTGTGCCCTCCCTAAAAGAGTCAGCTATGCCATTGTAGCATGAAAGCAATGTGTAACCAATGACCATCGCTGTTCCCCAATAAAAAACTTTTTTTTAAATGGACAAAAGACTCGAATAGATATTTCACAAATGAAGATACCCAAATGCACAAAATGCATATGAAAAGGTGGTCACGGTCACTACTCATCAGGGAAATGAAAGTCAAAACACAATGAGATACCCCTATATACCCACTAGAATGGCTAAAATTTAAAGACTGACAATTCTAAGTGTCAGCAGGTTCTGGAGCAAATGGAACTCTCATGCAATGCTGGTGGAAATGTAAAATAGTAGAACCACCTTAAAAATTACCTGGAGGGGGCGGCCGGTTAGCTCAGGTGGTTAGAGCCCAGGCTTGTAACACCAAGGTTGCCGGTTCAATTCCCACATGGACCACTGAGTTGCGCTTTCCATAACTAAATTGAGACAACTACTTGACTTGGAGCTAATGGGTCTTGGAAAAACACACTGTTCCACCCCCACTCCACCCCCACAAAAAAACTACATGGAAGTTCCTCAAAAACTTAAATGCACACTTACCATAAAACCCAGCAATTCCATTCCTGGCTCTATACCCATGAGAAATTAGAACATATGTTCTCAAAAAGATAAAAATATTCCTAGCACCGTTATTCAGAATAGCAAAAAAGAAAAGGAAACAACCTAAATGTACATTAACATTAGAATAGGTAAATAAATTGTGGTATATTTCTAAGATGAGTTACTACATAGTAATGAAAAAGACTAAACACAACACACAACATGAATAAATTTCACAGGCACAATATGAGTAAAAGAAATCAGACACAAAAGAGTATATACATTGGGATTCCATTTTCATGATGTTTGTATTAGTTTCCTGGGGCTGTTGTAACAAAATCATCACAAACTTGGTATTAAAACAAAAGAAATTTATTCTCTCACAGTTCTGGGAGCCAGAGTCCAAAATCAAGGTGTTGGAAGGGTTATGCTCCTTCTGAGGGCTCTAGAAAAGAACCCTTGGGCCGGGCGAGTGGCATGTTGGTTAAGAGTTGGCTTGGGACACCAGCTCTGAGAAGCAGGGCCCCGGTTCGGATCCCACATGATGGCCAGTGACACTGCGCCCTCTACAGCTAAGATGGTGAACAACAGCTCGACCTGGAGCTGGGCAGCCGTGAGTCGCTGGTGACGGCATAGGCTGCAGTCCCTGCTGCAATGGGCTGCCGTAAGCTACTGTGAGTGGCCAGCAGCCGGCGTGAGCCGCCGTGAGCTGCCGTGAGCGGCGGGCAACCGATCTGCCTCGCCTGGGAAGAGCGCAATGATGATACCAACATGGGCCAGCGAAGCGACGTCCTCCACAGCTAAACTGAAGAACACAAGGACAGCAACTTGTCTGTTCCCCTTTCCCGATTCCCCAATGCTGTTCCCCTCCTCCAATTCCCCAATAAAAAATCTTTAAAAAAGAACCTTTCCATGCCTTTTTTGGTGGTTGATGGCCATTGTTGGTGTTCCTTGGCTTATCTGTGATTCACTCTAATCTCTGCCTCCATCTTCACATGACCATCTGCCCCCTGTGTGTCTCTGTATCTGTCTTCCCCTTTTTATAAGGACACCAGTTATGGGTTGTAGAATCCACTTTAATCCAATATAACCTCATCTTAATTTGATTATATCTTCAAAAACTCTATTTCCATATAAGGCCACATTCACAGGCACTAGGGATTAGGACTGGAACATATATTATGGAGGACACAATTTAACCCATAATGGAGTTCAAGAACGAGCAAAACTAATCTGTGGTAGGAGACATCAGCTGAGTGGTTATCCCTAGTGTGTACTGACTGGGAAGGGGGCACAGAGGGGCTTGCTGGGCTGGAAATGTTCTTTGTGCTGATGTGGGTGGTGGGGACATGGGCTTATAGATTTATAAAAACCCTCAAGATGCACACCTAAGGTTTGTGCGTTTTACTGTGTGTATGTTATTCTCACTTTAAAATGCTCTTATGGAGCTGAGTTAGCTGTTGGGTAAGCAGCTATCATCATGCAAATCAATATGACAGCGCACACACACACGCCACATAGCCACAGACAGACTGACATGGAGACACACACACACAGACCCAATCGCCCTCAGTGATACCTCCAGCGCAGGCCTCAGTCTCCTCCTCTGTGATCAGCAGGGAGTGGAAGGAGGGCCATCCAACCTGCCTGGCGATTTCAAGTGTGGAGCGTGAGGCAGAGGAGGGATGCATCTCTCCCAGAGCTGAAAGCTAAAACCTATGCTGGGAACATGGAGACCACCCCGCTTGTGGCATTTCCTCCTTTGGGGCCTGGAACAAGAGTTCAGGCAGCTGGGTCTGCTTAGGATAAACAACGTAATGCAAACCTGGGGGCCGGAGAGCCTAAGGCCTTGTAGGAGTAGATCCCTGAGAGGCAGAGAAAAGTGCCAGAAGGAACACAGGAGAAAGAGAGACACACACAGAAAGTGACAGAGAGACACACACACACACAGGGACAGTGACGCAGAATGAGAGAGATGGAAAGAAGGGGACAGAGAGCAGGGGACATCCATCCATTCATTTTTCTCCTACCCCCCAGGTATGTGTTCTGTGCTAGGCTATGGTGGTGCTGGGGCTGCAGAGGGGCCAAGACACAGCACCAGTCCCCAAAAGCTCCTGGAAATAGGAAACAGAGATTCCAGCTACCCAAACGGAGGGGCCAGGCTTAGGCAGGTCTGCTTCCTCCTCTTTCAACAAGGCCTCTAGATGTCAAATCATTAAAACTACAGAATAAAAAGATATGATTTATACAGGGAAATAACAGCACCTCTGCATTTGTTTGGAGATTAAACTAGTTATTGTCATGGAAACTTCTGGCATGGTGATCAGGTGGCAGGAGCACAGTACAGGCTAGAATCCAAAGCCACATCTCACCTCCTCTGAGAAGCCTTCCCGGACAGATCCCACCTGGCACCTCTTCTGTTTGATGCCCTTGGTTTGCGATTAGCACTGTCAGATTTTTTTTCTATGCCAGTGAACTCTCACACACACAGTTCTGGGGGACCAGCGGTCTCACTAGTTTGGGCTGATGGGTAGAGTGGCCAACTCAGTGTGAATCAAAGAATATTTTGAAAGAAATGAATGAGAACAATCATATACCCATCTGGATACTCAGACCATCTGGTAACACAATGTGACCAGGAAAGACCCCTCAGAGAAGTCGGCGCAGGGGAGGGGTCTTCTCTCCTATACAGGACATTCTGCATATTGTTTCAGGAAGTGCACACCTCCTCAGGCTCACCCCTGAAGCTCAGGCAAGAATAGGGGGTCTGCTTTCAGGAGAGGATGCAATGAGTACATTGATGGCCAGGAAAAGAAGCAGAGTGTCAGGAGGGCTTAGTTACAGAACATCCCCTCGCTGTACTTAGGGTCTGGGAGGAAGGAAGCAACCCTCTCCCGGGCCCCCACAAGCCCTTTGTTATAGGCTAATTTGTGTCCCCCCAAAATTCATAGCATGAGGCTGTAACCCTCAGTTCCTCAGAATGTGAGTGTATTTGGAGATAGGGTCTTTAAAGAGGTAATTAAGTTAAAATAAGGCCCTTAGGGTGGACCCTAATCCAATATGACTGGTGTCCTTTTATTATAGAAAAAGATTTTAAAAGACACACACAGAGGAAAGACCACATGAGGACACAGGGAGAATGTGCCATCCGCAAACCAAGGAGAGAGGAGAAACCAGGAGAAACCAGCTCTGCCCAAACCTTGATCTCAGATTTCCAGCCTCCAGAACTATGAGACAATAAATTCCTGTATTTAAGTGACCACATCTGTGGAACTTCGTTATGGTAGCCTGAGAAAGCCAGTACACCCTCCGGGAACCTCTGGTAGCTCCGCCTTTCTTCCAGGAGCAGAAACTGTGGTTGGGGACACAGGCGACCTTCACGCAGAGGAGTCTGGTGGTCAAGGTTAAACCAGTGGTTCTCAGGCTTGAATGTGTATCAGCATCACCTGGTAGGCTTGCTAAAGCACAGGACACACTGGTCCTACCTCAGAGCTTCTGAGTCAAAAGATCTGGTGTAGGGCCTGAGAACCTTCATTTCTAAGGAGTTTGTCCTCATATGGAGCTGATACTGCCGGTCCAGGGACCACACATTGAGAACCAATGATTATGATGCTCGTTAAACTCTGAGAACCACTGTCCTGACAGCCTGAGTCCCCCGTGAGAGGGCCACCTGCAGAGATGGGTCATCTAGCCCAGAGTTTTCCAAACCCTGCTATGCATTGGAAGGTCCTGGAGTACTGTAAAAATACCAGCACTGGGGCCCTGCCCCAGAGATCCCAGTGGGCCTGAGAAACCCCCAGGGGACTAATGCACAGCCAGGGGAAAGAATCACTGCTCCAGTCTGTACCCACACAGAAGGGGCTCCAAGCCCAGAGAGGGGAGAAGTTGCCCAGAGTCACACAGTGATTAGGGCAGGTCAAGGAACTGACAACCCTGACTTCCCAGCAGAGTGGTGGTTTTCACGATTTTTCAAGGCCCAGAAGCCTTTCTTCAAATGAAGTGTTGCTCAGAACCCTAGTATATAAACCACACAAAACCAGGTCTCCTTTGGTAGTAGCTGGGTGAGGCCTGGAGCACTGCCCATCCAGCAACCCCACCTCTATCCTTGGGTTTCTGAGTAACATGCCCTGAAATCACTGATCTCCCCTAAGACTTCTTCTCAGGGGGCCCCTGGAGGAGTCTAGAGGGTTTTAGGGCTAGGAGCAGGCACACACTCCCCTCCAGAACAATGGTGACCCAAACATGGGGGCCAACACCCCGGTTCTTATCAGCTTGGCAGGAGCACAATGTGTGGCCAGGCAGAAGGAGGTCAGACGTGTGTAGCAAAGGGGTCTCCCTGCCCCCCTTCATTTGTTCACTCATATATTCACTCAGCCACACTGTGAGAGCCAACTCAAGAACAGGCCTCCTTTCCATGAGCAGGACGACAGCCCCCAGTGTAGAGGACAAGAACAATTTGTAAACAGCCACTGCAGCAGTGTCTTTCAGACTTTCTGACTGTGACATGCAGAAAAACAAAATCATCATAATCCAGTACTCACATGCAGATACATGTAACTCAGACAAAAGATTCAAGCCACAAGGTTGATTTGGTCACATGTATCACACTTGCATCTATTCTGTTCTATTCTATTCCCTCATTTAAAAATACCGTTCCTCACCCACTAAATCAATTTCACACCCCACTAATGGGTCACAGCCTGCAATTTGAAAAGTGCTGGTAGCACGTGAAAGACCGAGCAGGAAGGGCCAGCATCCTCCCATAGTCAGTTACTGGCAGACGTTAAGCAGGGCGGGGATAGCTGGGAGCTGTGCTTTTGGGAGCTCCCCTGGCAGGCAGGCAGGCAGGCAGCCTGTGGGTGGGCTGAAGGGCAAAGGCCAGCCTCCATCAGGGCTGCCTTCAGCTTTCCTGCTTTTGCAAACACCACCCAGAACACATCTTCCTTTGAGAGAAGGAAACAGGACTCAGCTCTGGCATTGTCTCCTCCAGGAAGCCTTCCTGATTGCCTCCCCCTTTTTGCAGGATTGCAGATGCTTGTGTCCTTTCTGTCCCCCCGTCCCAAGGCCTGCTGCCCAGCCAGGAAAGGCAGCTCAGGAATGGGGAGAGCAGAATGAATGAGGGAGTAGATAACCCAGGTCCAGCGGGAGCCCCCAGCCCAGCCTGGACTGCCTCCCACCCTGTATCCTGGCAGCTGCCCTGCCCGCCCTGTGTCACCCGCCCGGCGCCACGGGGATCAGGCCAACTGAGGGTTCCGGGCATGGGTGGAGGGGGTCTGTCCAGGGCATGGAGTGGCCAAACGTGGCGTAGGGATGGAGACCGACAGAACGCTGAAGGAAGAGAGCTCCCCGCCCAACAGTGTTCCTGGTTCAGGCTCTTGGAAGGGCTCCTGGGCACGGCAGGCTGGGGGAGGCAAGGCGATAAGGGAGTGCAGGAGGGAGCACTTCTGTGAGTGAGGCAGAGGGAGCATGGAGGCTGGGGGTGGAGCGTGCACAGCTCTGCCCACCAGTTCCCACAGCCAGCACGGGAACCCTTGGGGTGCACAGCCCAGGGAAGACAAGGCCCTGCTCTCCAGATGTTGAGTGTACCCCAAAGCTGGGGCCATCGCCCCGTCAGAAAGCTGTGTGGCTGACGGAGTGAGGTACCCAGAAGCCTTTGCTCCAGGCCACAATGCCTTGGGGTGACCTTGGGTCAGTTGTGTGTTTCCAAAAGACTCCAACTCCTCACCTGGGTAGCAGGATGGTTTATTAAGTAACGAATACCTGTGTGTCCATCCTGTATCCTGACCCTCCTGCAGCTCACCAGGCTGCAAGCCAAAGCAGTTTGAAGCCTTTTTTCTTTGAGTGAATATCCCAGAGGGGCAGGAGGCCCTGAGGGAAGATGTCCTGCCTTTGGGATGGGAGAGTCTCCTGTGGGTCCCATGAGCCAATCACTCCTTGCAAGCATTCCCGGAGACAGCCGGGGCTCCAGGCTCCCCAGCCTCAGCAGTCTAGGGTGCACAAAAGCACAGTCTCCAACAAGGGGGTCAGGGCCCTTCTGTCTCCAGGCCCCACACTCTCGAGACAGATTTTGGTTGGGTGGAGGGTGGAGGCAGAGACCCAGTAACAGGGATGGAATTTACTGCTGCCTGCCCATGTGACAGGGGCTCAGAGTTAAGATTAAATAGATCTGAAGGAGATACTGAGAGTGCTCTTTCTGGCGGCCAGAGTTTGTAGACAGGGTTCCTAACCCTGTGTTTATAAACTGGGATAATAATATCTGCGATCGCAAATAGAGATGTGCTTTGTAAACTGTCAAGTGTCAAATGAGAGGCATGTTCTGGACTCCTCATCCCAAATCCCTTGGGGAGGGGTGTACAGAGCACCCGGCTCACAATGTTCCCCCCAGACCACAGTGGACAGCCCATGAGACGATGTGGGAACTGCACGGGGCAGAATGACCCGTCTGGGACACCCCTCCTCCACTTCCCTCCTCCCCACACCCCCCGCCCCCACTCCCCAACCCAGGCTCGCACCGCCAAGGACCCAGACTGATAAATGACTCAGACACACAAACACCCCAGCCTGGGCAGAGGCAGGCATTGTGCAGAGGTCACCGGATCAGAGACATGCATGGCTCAGGAGCTGGGGCAAGGCAGGAGGGCAGGGGTGGTCGTACTCAGTCCTACTCGAGGAGGGGCTTCTTTCCCTCCTCCACCAGCCTCAATCATCTGCTTCAGTTGCCTGGGGTGGTGTCATGAACCCCATCCACCTTTGAGCACTTGCTGTATACCAGACTCTTACAGAAATGAGCCTTCAACCTTGAAGGCTTGTGAAAAACCCTGTCTCCATAAAAGGAAACCAGGGCTTCCCTGGGTCAATTACTGTTGATGCCACCATTACCTGGTATGAGTAGGTGATCTGCACATTCTCACATGCTAATCAGTATTAATCTCTGTCACAACGAAGACCAGTGGCTCCCTCTGCACCCCCCAGTCTGCTCCCGGCACCCCAGCCTGAGGGAGGCAGAAGCAGCCTGTGCTGGGATCCCAGACCCCTCCCCAACTTTCAAGCCACCCTCTGAGCACAGCCTGTCCTTCCCTCTGGCTGGGCTGATCCTGTGTGATGAAGTGAGACTCAAGTGGCCCAGGCCTGCAGCATCCCATCTATGTTCAGCTGCAGACCCTTTACCTCCAATGAAGTCTGACATCTGTCCTCACGGCAGGTCCCTTCCTTTTCTGACTTCTTGCCATCAGAGGGGTCCTCGGCGGCCTCTGGGGAGCCACGAGCCACAAAAGGCCTTTCTCATTTTAGAGCCGAGGTGTTGGCTCTGGGCCGATGCTGCCTGGTACCCTTCAGTGGGCGGTGCCCTCTCTGGCTCGGTCACCAGCGTGAGGGCGGGGCCTCTCCCCTGGGGCTGCCTGTCATGGGTGCGCCCTGGCCTTTGCCTTCTGGCCGTCAAAGAGGTCCCTCCTTCCCTGGTTCTCTCCCTCATCCTCATGCCCCATCTTACCCATAAACTTTGAGCAGCAGAAGCCACCATTTCATGTTCCCTCTTCGCTTGTCCTAACTAATTCAGGCTCATCCTTACCAGTCCCTTCATGGCCTCAACCTGTGCTGTTCACTTCAATGACCGCTGGCCAGTGGCTTCTGAACATTGGAAATGCAACTAGTCCAAATCGAGATGTGCTCTAAGTGTAACTGACACACCAGTTTTAAGACTTAGTACAAAAAAAGAATGAAAAGTATCTCATTAATAATTTTCATATCAATGATGTGTTCAGATGATATTATTTTAGATGTATTGGGTTAAACATAGCTTATTATTAAAGTTAATTTTACTTATTTTTCTTTTATTTTATATGGCTACTAAAAATTGTTTATCAGAGGAGGAGAAGGTTTTGTCTTTAATGTCTGCAGCTGGGTCTCATGGATGAGGGCGGGTGGGTCGGGGAAGGTGTGAAGGGGTCCTTCACTCTGCCTTGCTGCTGATTCTCTCCTGGAGTGTCTACGCTTGAACCCACACTAGCCAACCAGCATTGGTTTCTGTTCCAAACCTCACTTGGGTACATATAAGAAACTCGTGCTCCTCCTATTAGTGTAAACTTGATTTCGTGGGACGGGCTGGAGGGACCTGCACTCACACAGAGGCATAAATGACTGACAGCAGAGAATTCTGCACTGGAAGGGAGCACAACAGCGTCTTAGATTTGGCTGACATCACGCTCTTCCCAGGCTAGCCTGGGTCTCTCTCTCTCTGGTCCAAGGTTCCATGCAGACAGAGCACCTTGCACTCAGTGGAGAAAAGGACCATGTGTAGTATAGACAAGGGAGAAATCAGAAACCACACTCCCAGGATTCTGGATGTCTGCCCCCACCTTCTTGAGAGCACATCTCTGCTTATTTGATACTCTTAGATGACGAGGGAGACAGAAATGGGTCCATCCTTTAACTGGCCCCAGTGATGGCCAGGGCGGTGGAGGATAAGATGAAGCACCAAGTTCAACCTATGGGGTCTGGCACCAAGGACCCTTGAGAGAGATCTAGGGGACAAGGATGCTGAGGGCACAGACCTGGAAGGATGGAAGCTGAGGCCAGGGACCCTCGGCAACAAAGGTCCAGTGCACATCCCTCTCGGACAAGTCTGCAGCCTGGGCAGCAGCGGGACTGGGCAGAAGGGAGGACGGCCAGGAGGAAAGAGAGTGACGGAGCAGTTGAACTGAGTAGTACAAGGTCTTGAAGGCCATTTTCAGAAGTCTGGACTTTATCCAGAAGGCAACTGAGGGTTTCTGAGCAAAGCAATGACATGCTTAGAGCTATGTGGAGGCTGGTGGCTCTGTCCTTCCTCAACGGGTGCACTTGCGGCGGGGTTGGGGGTGCTTACGACAGAGATGGTCTGTCAGTGACGCACCTGGATGCCCAGCAGGTGAGGCTTGTCAATGGTAATGGTGAAGCCAGCCTCACCTAGCATTCGGTGAGCCCTCTGTGGGAAGTTCTACATTTATGACCTGATTTAATCAGTACAGCTATGCAGGGAGATGGCACAGAGCAGCTGAGGACTGTTGGGTTTCTTGAATGTATGAGTGAATGAATGAATGAACGAATGTTGGTTGGTTGATAACTGTATTAAATGCATTGGGTTAAATTGCACTTGACAATCAGTTTAATGCTTTGGATTCTGAACTCAGGCCCCCTTTTGAGGAGCCTCGTTGTATATGCGTTAATGGAGCTCCCGCAATGAGCATGGGATGCTAAGAAGAAGGGGGGACATAGGCAGGGGCTGGGACTCAGGGCCCTCGTCCCGCAGAGAGAGGCCTGGCCCAGCAGCCTCGAGTCTATCCCTGGAAGCACCCCTCCACACCTCTCCTGGATCCCCCCGAAGCAAGCCCTCTCCCGCTGGCTCCAGCCTCTTTCTCTGTCCTGGAATTAATAAAGACTCTGAGCAGACTGCGGTTTGCAAGTCTGAAAGCCGGTTCCTGCCCACGTCATTGCCCTGAGAAGAGTGGGGCCCAGCTCCTCCCAGCACCCTATCCTTCCCCCTTCCCTGGAAGGGGCAGACACACAGATGCACCCCCTGCTGTCCCCTCCCCACCAGCAGGCACATCCCAAGCACTGAGTCTCAGACCTTGACCCTGAGCAGCTCCTACCCCCTCAACAAGGGCTGGCTTGGGCTCATGATCTCCATCAGCTACCCCAAAAGCACCCCCAAATAACGTACCCTAGAAGTAAGAGCTGCACACTTGCTGTGCAAGCACAGCTTCCAGATAATTCTCCTGACATGCCCACCCCTTTGAAACTCCTGGAGCGCCTGCCCCTGAGAGCATGAAGAGGAAGGGATGGTCCAGGGGCTCAAGGTGGCCTGGGAGAGAGCCAAACCTAACAGTTACTCTACACACAGAAGTGGTGCTTGAGAACCAGTGGTGGTAATAGTGGCACTGGTACTAGTGCTAGCACCAGGTGAGTACAGAGCATTTTGGATCTGGCAGGCACAGTACAGAAATATATGACCACATTTTATTTATCTTTGCAATAACCCTCCTAGGCAGGAATATTTATCACCACTTGACAGATGAGGAAGCTGAAGCCCTCTGAAGAAGTGACCCCACTAGAATGTGCTAGAGCCAGAACTGAGTCCTAGGTGAGTCCAGTGCCTGACTTTGGCATCTCTACTCCTGGCCGCCCCTGTTAGCCCTTCAGACCGCCACGGTGCTCCTGGCTAGAGGAGAGGCCATTTAACTCCTTCCCTCAAAGCTGTGGCTGTATCCTCCCCTCATTTTCCATCTGGGTGCAGGGGAAAGCTCTCAGAATGTGGGGCCTCTACTTCTCCCCTCCCAGGCTGTGATGAGGGCAAGTACCAGTTCTCCGCTCCTACTCTCTGGCTCCCAAATGTCTTCCCTTGAGCAGGGAGGTATGACCCTCTCCTCCCCCACCCCACTCCCCTAAAATCCCCAGGGTCCTCATCCTGTCTAGTTAGGCGGGAACAGACAGAGTCCTTCTGGAAATGTTGGTCCCAGCTGTTTCAGCGCAGGGTCGCCCCCTCCTGGCCACTGGAGGAATGTCGGTCCTGGCTGTGCTGGGGCAGGGAGAGAACCAGCAGTCTGGGGACTCCCATGTCTGCTCTAGGTGCAAGCAATGCTCATTCAGCGTTGGCGCAGATGAGGGCCGAGTGATAAAGGAGCGCTGGGCCACCTATCAGTCTTGGTGGGCTCCCCAGCCCTCTGTTATCAGGCTGGACCTGGGCTTTCAGCCTGAACTTTGCCAGACACTGTGGCATGCACAGGCCTGCGTGTGAGATTGACCTTGGTCCATGCAAATGGAACCCCTGTGGTATGTCAGGGTCTCCCACATGTCCCCCAGATGCCCCAGGGAGCAACACCAACGTGATCTTAACTCCAGGCCAGTCCCCTGGTGCAGCCCCTTGGCCTCTGTAGACATGGATCCAGACCTGCCCAACGCCCCCCTCTCAGCTTTAAGCAAGAGGCTGTGACCTTATTCCCTGTAGAATGGAGCTATGTAGAGCGTCAGGGCCCCCCTTCCAGCTCCCAGATGGCCCAGGGGACAACAACAATATGATTTTACCTTCTAGGCCATTCTGTCTGCAGCCCCTCAAACTCTGCGGACTTTGATTGGCCCTGGGCCCCGGGCCCCAGACCTGCCCACCACCCCACTTCCCCAGCTTTGGGCAGGGCTTCTCTCTGGCTAGGTCTGGGGGTGTTGGGGAAGTCTGGAGGGCCAGGGTGGGGGCAGAGGCTCGGGACAGCTGGCCTGTGTCCCCACACTGGGCCCGGGGCCCAGCTAGAGGGGCGGGGTCCTGGCTACTCAGGCCTTGGCTGGGGCTGGATTTTTGGCCGGGCTGCAGGGCCCTCCCTCCTGCTTCCTCTCCCGAGGGCTGTCCTGGCAGAGGCCCCCCTCACACTTTCTGGCGGGAACAGGGCCAGCAGTGAGAGAACAGCCACAGAGGGAAAGCAGGAGAGAGATGGGGAAAACTCTGTGTGTATGTGTGTATGTGTGTGTGTGTGTGTGTCCACGCGCGTGCGTGTGTGTGCGCACGCGCGCGAGTGTGTGTGTTTTAAGGAAAAAAGCACACAGTCCAGTCCAGTCAGACCCAGCCTGGGAGGCTTGTGAGCTGGGCCTTTCGTAATTGCCCCCCTCCCTTTGGCCCCCTCCCCCAGGCCTCCCCCTTCTCTGGCCCTCCCTCTCTCCCTCCCTCCTTCCCTCGCAGCCGAGGAGGCAGCAATTACGCTTTGGGGATAAAACGAGGCGTGGAGAGCAGGCTGGGGCATTTCTCCCCGAGATGGCGGGTCCGACAGCTGCAGCCCTGCGGCCCGGAGTCCTCCTGCTCCTGCTGTCCATCGTCCAGCCCTCACAGCCTGGAGGTAGGCCTCACCCTGTTCCCGGAGCTGCCTGCAGCCCTTGGGCCTCCTGGCCAGGTGTCTGGGCTGATGGATGAGAGAGCACCCTTCACCCCCGGCGTCCTCCAGGGGTTCCCAGGCAGGATCCCCGTAGCCACTGGATCCTTGGAACTGCCCCTCCAGGGAGCCAGCCTGTGCTGAGGTGGAACCTGTCACACAGACATCCCACCATTTGGGATAGTCCCAACAATGTCCAGGCTCTGCTGCCCTGAGAGGGCTGAGGGGCTCCTGCTCTGTGGGGAAGTTGGGAGCATGCTGGAGACAGGCCGGTTCCGCTGGGTCTGCAGGCACTGGCAGTTTGCACACCTGTGGATCCAGCGGTGTGCACACATACCCTGCGGGCAGGGGACCTGGGCTGGAGACCAGCCACAGTGAGCTGTGTGACATCAGCAGGTTCTTTGTCCCCTGGGAAGTCAGAAACCTCCCCTACCCCCACCACTCTGAGGAAAGTCAGGGTTAGTTGATTATGGGGTTGCCAGTTGCAAAGCTGCTGCTGTGATCTGTCCCTGGTGAGAGGGGCTGGGACTTCTGAGCATGTGTGTGTGTATGTGTGTGTGTATGAACGTGCGTGCACATGCATACATGAATGAATGTTTTGCATGCTATTACACAGGTGTGCATGGGTGTGTACGCCCAAATATGTCACCAAATAGTGGAGGTTTCTGGGAGGGGACAAATGTCTGTTCACAGGTTCATCCCTGAACAGGTGTATGTGTGTGTATTTGTGGGTTTTGGGGGGGAAGTTTTAGGGTATGGGAAAGTCCCTCTTAGCACCTACAAAAGTCTGCCAGCCAACAGGCATGTACACATGGGAGATCTGGTGTCCAGGTGTGTCACTGGGTGTGGACTGTCACTGTGCATGTGACCGTGCGTGTGAGTGTGTGTGTAGCATGCAACACAAGGGAGGACAGGGAAACTGGGGAAGGTGTCCCTCTCCTGACAGAGTGAGTGTGTCCCATGGCAGAGGCTGGAGTGAACCTTGGGGCAATCCTGGACCATCTGGGGTATGTCCTTCCACAGGCCCCAAGAGTCCCCCCATGGGCCTGCTACACACCTTGGGGGGCCCTGGGAGTGACCTGCCGGGGGCCCGTGAAGGTGCTCTGGCCATGGGAAGAGAGGTGCAGGCTTACAAGCCATTTGTGGGGTGGCCTGGGTGGGGTCTGATTCCTGTGAGAGCCCTCCTTGTCATGAGAACCAGACCTTCTGTAGAGGTTAGCATGGGGGGGCACAGGGTGGAGCAGGGCCAGGCAGGAGGGCTGGAGCAGGGCACGGGACAGGAGCAGCAGCTGTTTCCGTGAGATTGCCTGCCTGGGCAGGACTGCTGGGAGCAGAGGCTTCCTGCGCAGAGGTCAGCTCCTGGGCTTGGAAAAGGCTGAGGGACGATGAGCACACCATCAGGTGGGGGGAGCGAGGCAACCCAGAGGGCCGGCCACCCCACTGCCTGAGAGCAGCATCTCTGGACCTGCCTGAACCTCCCCACCACAAGGCATGGCCCCTGAACACAAGCCTTTCCAGAGTTTCCACCTAGAGCATGGCAATTAATCCACCCTCACAGGAACCCAGAGAGTTGAGAATTACTATCTTCACTTTATAAATGGGAAACTGAGGCTCAGACAGGCTAAGGCAGCCCCAGAAGGTTAGTACCAGCCAGCTCTTTGCCCTGGACCAAAGGATGGGAGGGTGGGGGCCGGGTCCAGGCAATATTTAGGGAGGCGCAGGCTGAGTCCTCTATGGTGAGCACGCCCTAGGGAAGAATGCACCGTCTCCTTGTCCCCTCAGTGACACCATGAAATGCTCAGCTGGCCTTATTCTTTCTTTGCAAACATATATCTCAGCTCTGTGCCAGGTGGTAAAGTATTTGGGTCCAAATAAGGGGTGTTTGAATTGATGAGGTCCTCTCAGGTTTGTGCCCAGAGCCTACTAAAGCCTTGAGAGGTCGGGGAGTGGGAGGGACTGCAGACACACACTCTCACACACACACGTACCACACTGAGCCACTGCCTGGCTGTCCTGGGGGAGCCCAGCTGCCCCCCACCCCAAGAGAATGCCACCTCCATAGTTCCCCAGCTCCAAAAAGCCATGTTGCCAGTGGAGGCAAAAAAGGGGCTCCCTAGGAAAACCCTGTGATGAAAAGGGTTGTCTAGACCCAGCTAGGATGAGTCAAAAGCAGCTTTGAAGACCAACTGTCCCAGACCACCATGCCATTTAAAAAGGGAGAAGAAGACTAAATTGGGCATAATTCTCTCCCCATCCCCTAGAAACATTATGGGGGGTGTTTGTTTGTTTGTTTGTTTGTTTTTTCTGATTTTGGAACTGAAGATTCCCTGTTTTGGAACAGGGTTTTTCACCCCTGGCTGCATATTGGAGTTACCCAGGGAACTTTAAACAATTCTGATGCTGGGGTCTCACCCAAGAATTTCTGCTTTATTTGGTCTGCGGAGGAACCCAGATATGGAGGTTTTGTCAAAGTTTCCCAGGTGACTCCAGGGCCGAGGACATTTAGTTCAGGGGTTGATCTGGTTTTCTAGGTCAGCTGGGCCAAGGCAGGATGGCAAACGTGCCCAGGGCAGGGAGGGGATGGAGGCACTCCCTGGAGGACAGATTGTTTTTGAAAAGCCCTTGGCAGCCTCTCTCCATGCAAACAACAAACAGCTTCATGTGGTCTTATCTGCTCCCCAGGCCAGCCCTTAGGACTTGGGCTTGGCACAGCCCCCTGCCAAGGCCTGCTGGCCCACCGCTTGCTCCCAAACAGCCTTTTCCCAGATCTTTGAACTTGGAGCCCAGGACCCAGGCAGAAGGCCCTGTGTGTGACTGGGTTCCTCTATGGGTCCCAAACCAGGCTCTTGGCTCCCCTGGCTTTAAAATGGGGAGAGAAATTTCTGCCCTACTTATCTCCTACAGCTGGTGGGAGGCTAAAGCAATGAAACGCCTGCCAAAAATGCATCAAATAAGAGGACTGCGAGAATGTGAATTTTTAAAATGATGTATCTTATTCAGAATTTGCTAACTTTGGCTGATTGACCCTTGTAATTAGTGCACATTCATAAGGTTTCATTTTCCTCTAGCTACTCATGCCATGTTTCGTCTAGTGGTGAGCAGCACGAAGTGATGGAGGGCGCAGACAGGACCAGGGGAGGGGGCGCCCAGAGGAGCTGCAGGAAGGCTTCACAGCAGAAGTGACATTTGAGCTAGACTTTTAAAGGAAGGGGGTGATTTTCCTATCACTGGAAGCATGCAAGCAGGAGCACCAGGGGATGTTCGCAGGCGTTTCAGCCTCGGCCAGAAGACTGTGATGATCCCTGAGAGTCTAGGATCATGATTCTAAGATGCAAGAGACAAGTTCACCCTGTACTTGCCTGCGAAACAAGCCAAACCCATATAAAACAAGACAAGCTTGCTCCAGGACAGCTGCTTTGGGCCAGCTAAGCAGTGAGAACCACAGGCTCAGAAAAGGCAGGAGGGAGAATCTGAGCTCAGTCTGTGTGGAAGGGTAGGGCTTAGAGAGAGGAGAAGACATTTCTGGCAGGAGGAATTGCTTAGACCAAGGGGTAGAGATGACCATTGGAACATGAGAGGAGGCTGCTGCCTTTTTGAAGGCCCTTGACTGGCAACTGCCTTATTATAGTCTCACCTCTTCTGCACTTGAAGAGAGGATGCAGGACAGGGATCCTTTACACCCCCAAACCTTTTCCATATCCTTAGTGCAAAATGGGGGTCAAAATCTATAGCTCCTCAGGCTGTCATGGTTCGGGCACAGAGTTTGGCACACGCTGTTGGGATTTGAGTCATGAGGGTGGAGAGTGGGGAAAGGGGAGAGCTGGGGGGGAGGTGGGCAGTGGGAGAAAGAAAGCAGACGAGGAGCTGGCAGGCCCGGGAAGGGTCTGGCCACAAGTAGGTGTGAAACAGCAGAACCCCAGGAGAGAAAGTGGGGGTTCAGCCAGTCCCAAGGGCTAGACCAGCCTGAAGTGGGAGACCCCTCCACTGGTTGGGGATAGAGAAGAGATCAGACCCAGATCCACAGTCAACATCCTTCCCTTCCCTCCACCTAATTCACCCATCATTTATTAAACACCCATTGTATACCTGGCCCCTAGCCATGTGCTATGCAGCCAAGTAGAGACAAAGAGTCACCATCTTTTTTTTTTTTTTTTGAGCAATTCCTGTGTGCCAGGTCCAGCGCAGGCTAAATCTCTTACTTGAACCCTTTGACAACTCGCAGGAACTTTGCAAGGCAACGGTGATCAACCCCACATTGCTGAAAAAGAAACAGGTTCAGAGGGGTTAAGTGACTTTCCCAAGGTCACACAGTTTGTAAGAAGTAGTAGAGGCAGATGGGTCTGTCCTGAATCCTTTGCTCTCTCCACTCCCCACACTGCTCCTGCAGTCTGCTCTGGAGCTGGAGAGGAGGCCAGAATAGAGAAAGGCCTGGAGTGCACCCGGGAAAGGCACATAAGAGGCAGTGCTCAGAGCTGGAAGCCAGAGC
The DNA here is from genome assembly GCF_001890085.2 of Hipposideros armiger. Lineage (NCBI taxonomy): Eukaryota > Metazoa > Chordata > Mammalia > Chiroptera > Hipposideridae > Hipposideros > Hipposideros armiger. The sequence goes on along the minus strand of NW_017731457.1, from coordinate 1,411,669 downwards.
CAGGGACGGCATCAAAGGCTCAAGGCAGGCCATGTGTGCTCTTGGCAGTGGATGACAAGGCCAAAGTACTCATTCCCAGAAGGCCCACCCTCCTGGGGCCACTGCTTTGAGCCCCTGAGCCTCCGGCCAGATTGCTTGCACACTCCAGGCCTGGACTCCAGTTCCCGGGGGGCCACAGGCCCTGGAGGAGGAGGAGTGGCGCCGGGACATTGGCACAGCGTCGCCATGACAGCTCGGCATCCCCTACCCTGCTGGACTGTGGCTGAGGTTGACAGGGCTCTGGGGCTGGCAGGTGCAGCTGTGCAGCATTTCCAGGGCACAGAGGCCAGACGTCTGTCCATGAAGCCTCTGGACACACTGCAGAGCGGCCGACACTGTCTATCAACCCCACCCATGCCCTTTTCAGCAGGGTGGTGCTGAGGCCTGGGCTGGGGCATTGGCAAGGTGGCTTGTCAAGGTTGGGACCATTCTGTGGCAGTAGCATTAGGACCTGGTCTGCACCAGGATCATCTGTTGCCATGACCGTGCTCAGGCTGGGTTTGGGGCTTAGCATCACAGCATTCCCCAGTGAGAGCTTCAGTAGTCCGTGGGGACTGAACTCGTGATCTTGGCTGGGCAGACAGCCCCTGGCCTGGCCAGTGAATTAGCTTTTCCTTAGGAAACTATTCACTTTGCTCATTCATGGTGTCCCCCTCTGGGGCCCGGTGCCTCCTAAGACAGCACTCTGTCAGACAGCCAGAACCCCACCCAACCACTGCTGCCCAGTGGCTGAGGACGCTGACCTCACACCATCCTATCAGTGTGGGAATGGTTGCATTTTTGCTGGCAGCAACCGCATTTCCTTACTGCTCACTCACAGCCTAGACTGCCCTCCTACAACCCTGGTCCCTGCCCATGCCGCTCAGGGCTAGAGAGAGTTGGCTGCACGGCAAAAGGTGCTCAGACCCAGCCTCATGCCCAGCCTTCTCCAGGGAGAGTTTTAATGCAGGTTCCATCTCTCCCCAGCTGCGTGGCCCCAGGCACATCTCTTAACTTCTCTGAGCTGGATTTCACATCTGTTAAAATGAAGATAGTAATCCCTGCCCTTCCCACCTCACAGGGCCATTTTGAGGAGAATGAATGAGAAAATGCTTTGTAAACATAAATTGCTTGGTTGACATAAATTACTTTGTGGACATGCAACATTATAAACATTATCATCATCATTATTGTTACCATGCTTTTATTAGTTCTAACTAATGGAGGAATCTACCCACTTCCTTGTAGGGGTCCCAGGGGCTGTTCCTGGAGTAATTCCTGGAGTAGTTCCTGGAGTAGTTCCCGGAGGAGTTCCTGGGGTTCCTGGAGTAGTTCCCGGAGGAGTTCCCGGAGGAGCCTACTACCCAGGTAATGTACATGAAACTTCCGCACACCCAGGTAAGGCAGACAGTGAGTGCATTTGTGACAGACATACATTTTGACACTGCAGAAGGGGAGAACGTTGGCACACCTACCGCAGAGGACCCACAAGTCACTCCTACTTAAAAAAGCAGTTTATGTGACATTGTTTTACAACTATTGGGAGCATAATCTTCTGAGAGATGAAACACAAAACTTGTGAAGCTATAGGAAAGTGGGTGCCTTTACGCATTCCTGCCATTCACAGTCTTCGAACCATTAACCCCACTCACAGAAATCCATTTCAAGGAAATAATTGAAAAGAAGAGAAAAAGAATGATCTGCAACAAGGTTTATAGGAGTGGTGTTTGCAAAAATGCAAAACAAGAAACCCACCTGACTGGAAGGTGTGATTATGTAAATTCTGACATACTACAAAATTACTGAAAAATATGAATATGTTATCTGTTGTGCAATATGGTGAAATGTTTTTATCAAGTAAAAGCAATATAAAAGCAATGACTATGTGCAGATGGAGACTGGAAGCCCTCTCCAAAAGAAAATGGGCAGAATATTGGGGCAATGGCATAAGGGGGCTATATTTTCTTTTAATTTAGAAAAAAAAAGCAGAAAAAAAATAATGCTTTAAAGTATATTGAAAAATCAGAAGTAATATTTTCTGTACTTAAAAAGCATTTGAGTGTTCAGAACTGACATGGAAATTAGGACAGCTACCAGCACACTCTCAGGCACAAAATGACACAGAGCTTTTGGCCCGATGAGACTGAGGAGGAAACTGAGGCTCACAGAAGTTAAGGCTTGCCTGAGTTCATGTAGCCAGGCAGTGATGGATTTGACCAAGGGTTGATGATGGGTGGCTTTCTGGCAAGGACACTGATCTGACAGGGGCACTGATGTTTCTCTCTCAATCTCCTCTCCTCTCTTTTCCTCTCCTCTCCCCTCCCTTCCCCTTCCCTCTTCTCTCTCTCTCTCTCTCTCTCTCTCTCTCTCTCTCTCTCTCTCACACACACACACACACACACACACACACACACACACACACAGGGACTGGTCTGGGAGGCCTGGGAGGAGGAGGTGATCTCAGAAGCCAAATCTGGTTTCTCATTGATGGGGTTTAGTGTCACTTGAGCCTACGCATGTCCTCAAACCTCAGAACTCCAGAAGGCCAAGGCATCAAGGGCCCCCTTGTTTTATAGATGGCATGTCTGGTGGGGAGAGACTTGTCTGAGAACTGGAACCCACTGACCTCCTGAGCCCCTCCTCCAGGCTTTTCCCCTAGTGGCCCTTGCCTTCTTTCACATTCCTCCACAACATCCTTGCAGTGCTAGCTGAGAGGGTAGCATCACCCTTTTCAGAGGCTGAGAAACTGAGTCTGAGAGAGTATAAGCCACAGATCACGGCTGGAGCTGGGCTTCCTACCAGACATCCAGACGCTAGGCTCCCAACAGCTCCCTGTCCAACAGGGAGGACTGCCCCTGACAGCCCTTTTAGGACTTGAAGAGTAAGACCCCACAATGCCCTTGCTTTGTCCTGGGGGGATAAATAGTAAGACAGGTGGGCTGGGGCTCCTCATTCACTGCCATCTCTTTCCCCTGCAGCACTGGCTCCTGGAGGCAAACCACCCAAACCAGGTAAGACTTGAGGTCTTAGGGCACTGAGAGCAGGCCACGGGGCAGGAGTGGGAAGGGCCAACAGAGCTGTTCACCTAGCAAGGGAGCCCATGAGCAAGAGGGAGGTGGTGGGCAGTGCCAGCCCCCCAGGTATGAGCAGGCTGGAGCCAGGTCCCAGGACTCCAAGGATGGGAGGCTGGAGGCAGCGTGATATCCTATCCTCCCTGTGTGAGGAGTGGCCAGCCTCTACCTTGCAAGTGCCTGTGTGCCCAGCTGCCCTGTCCCCTCTGCACAGGGTCTCAGAAACAGCCCTAGTACTCAGGGCAAAAGTAGGGATTGATGTTTCAGTGACCACCAAGCCTGTGAATGTCACTCTGGGGCTCAGACACAGATGGTGGGTTCCAGGCTCCACCTGAATGATGCCCTGACCCCAGACCAAGCCCTCTCTAACCCTAGGCCAAGACTCTCAATATCCCTAACCTTGATGACAATCTGAGCCTTTATCCTGACACCAGGCCAACCCCTACATTTGACCCCAAGTTGGACCCTGACCCTGGCCCCAGATGAGCACACTTTTTGATCCCAGGCCCCTCCTAGCTGTGTCCAGACCATGGAGTTTTCCAGGAAGGAGATGTGGCTAGATCTGTCCTGGCCTTGCCAGATTTGCCGCCAGAGTCCACTACTAGCTCCAAAGAACATACCCCACCCAAGAAAGAGGGAGGGTGTGTCCCTCCATGAAGCAGGTAGAGGAAATGGCATCTCTGTCCAGATTTATGACCCCGTCGGCGTGAGATGCTCCGCATGTGGCCTTGGCACCCCCACCCTGCTCCGTGTCTCCCTGGCTCTGAAGCCCAAGGCACTAGGACAGTTTGGATGTCCAACAGCTCTTACGAAATCCCACTGTTTGATGATCCAAGTGCAGATGAGTCTGCAAGACCCAGATTTCCCTTCCCTGAAAGCCCATCTGGGTTGTGAAACTCCAGGGCTGGGGCCAGACCAGAGAGAGGAAGGCGGGCAGACAGCTTGGGAAGGGGGTTCCTGGGGCCTGGGGCTCCTACAAGACCGGAGCCCTTGGAATTCACTGCTTACCTTGCCAGACCTGCACCTGCCTTCTTGGAAGGGTGAGCGACCTTCACAGGGTCTTTAATGGTGGAAAGAATGCAGGGAAGAACTAGATAAGCCAAGCTGTGGAAGTAGGACCATGCTTAGCTGAGAAGACTCAAATCGTGGAGGTTGTAACTACAAAGCTAGAGCAGGGATTGGCTGATCCCATTGGCAGCAGGGGGCACATGGCAGGTTGTGATTAAACGTGGGAAGGAAGACTGAGAAAGCAGCAATCATGGATGGTTGCTAAAGTGAAGCTTTTGTTAATGAACGATTTAATTTAGACTTCCACAAGAATTTCCAGCTCAGGGTGAAGGAGTAGACCAAAAGAAAAGTCAGGGCATCTCCTTCTGATGAAAAGGGCTGGATCCCACGACCTGCCTGAGGTCATCTTTCAGCCTCAGGATTCTGGGCTACAAAGGCCTGTACAGAGCCACAGACTTCCCCCTCCCCCCAGGCAGCTCCCCACATCCGGGCCATGGGGATGTCGGGGCCTGCCCAGGCAAGATGGCGTGGGGCACAGGCAGTGTGTGTCGTGCTTAGGAACAATTAATCCCTTGGCGAGTAGAGGGTGGGTGGCCTGGCAGCTGCTCCATGTGGGCCTCGGCAGGATGGCCCTGCCTGGACTCTCAGTAGGGGACCAGGCAGCTGGAAGCCAGCAACACCCACACCCCCAGCACCAGCTGGAAGCCAGCTGCCCACGCAAGAGGACAGGAAGGAGCAAGGCACACACGCTGGGCACCCTGGCATATAGCACACACTAGGTGCTTTCTGCTCATGCTCTCGCTGGTCCTGGGAAGGTCAGAGACACAATGGCCATTTTGTAGGTAGAAAAACTGAGTCTCAGAGAGGTGAAGTGACTTGCTCCTGTATGCAAAGAGTCAGCAGGGACAGCAGAACTTGAATGCAGAGCTCTCTGATCCCAGGAAGAGAGAGGGTTGGGCTGACCAGCCCCCTGGGCTCCCAGCTATGGTCAGCATCTCACCCCATCTCTCCTCCTTTCCAGGGGCTGGACTTCTTGGGGCATTTGGGCCAGGTGAGTTCACAGGGAGGTCAGCAAGAGGGGTGGGTCTGGTCATGCTGGAGGGCAGCTTGGGACCAGACAGCTAGGGGGGAGTGTGGAAAAAGGGCAGATGTCGCAGAGGGGTTGCCTGCCCCCCTCCCAGCCTCTTCTTACTTCCTGTTCGGCCCCCCATCTTCTCTGCTGTGGTCAGGAAAGGTTCTAACATGTCCCCTGCCCTGTTGAAGCTCAGGCCTGGCTTGAGGGAAGCCTCTGACAGAGCTGGGGCAGGGCAGGGCCTGTAGTGCCGGGAAGTGACCCCGGCACGCCCTGGGCGGGGCCTGACCCACATCATGTCTGCCAAGAAGGGAGACTGGCCAGAGTTAGAGACCCATCTTATATAGAGGCTGGCTGAGTTGTAGACAGGGCCAACTCATACAAGTAGGAAATCAGTAAGGGGCAGGGAGATCACACCCAGTGAAAGCCAGGTGGGCTCTCCAGGGCTCAGCAGTCCTCCCCAGCGAGGACTGCCCTGGGCTCAGGACTCTAGCAGCCAGGACTGGCTCTTGCAGGAGAGATTCTCACATAATTGGAAACAAACCCGGCACGCTTGTGAACTCCAACCTGATTGCCCATCAGTCCTGGCCAAAGCCATGGAATGTCTCCTGGAGGGGGAGAAGGAGCGATTGGGCCCAGATGTGGGAAGGAGAGAGCCAGAGAGACCCATTTGACTTCTTATAAACATTTTAGCATCCGTTTGTAAGTGAGGAGGCTCCTGGATTGCAGGCAGGCTAGATGGTCAGATGGACAGATGGTGGGGGACAGAAGGGTCTCCAGATACAGGGGAGGGGGAATGGGCTGAGTCAGGAGACACCTGCAAGGAAGCAGAAGAGAGGCCTGGCATGCCAGCAGGGCAAGACCTGGCTTGAGTGACGTCTTGCTGGCAGCCCCTACTCAGCTCCAGCCCTCACAGAAAGCCCTGCTGGGTCCCCCATTATCTGGCAGAACTTTTAGGAAAAGCAAGGCCTGACCCCGGCATGTTCTGGGGAGTCAGTGCAATCACATCGACATGGCACATAGCAGCTGGTCACTAAATGGCGGCTGCCATTTTATCAGGATCAGTCCCTGTGTACCAAAGTCTTGAGTCCAGCTTAGGGGCCTAAGTGGCTGCACAGTGACCACAGCACTACCTGGTTCCTGCCCGCCCTGCATGAGACCCTTCCTACCCAGGGCCCACGAATGATGCCCACACACCAGTCTCTCCTCTCCTCACCTGACTGTGTCTCCTTCTCCCTGCAGGTGCTGGAGGGCTCGCAGGAGGCCTTGGCGCAGGTTAATATTGACAATATTGATACCCAAGCAAAATGCCCATATGGGAACCAGGGCCTCTTCCTGATGTGGAAGGCAGTAAGAGTACAGGGATATGGGCCAGGCCTGTCCTGGGCACTGGTGTGGATGTGATGCTGAGACCACCTGCCCCAAGAAGCTGTCCAGGACACAAGGGAGTCACCACTGGGTACTGGGCACTGTTATAACATAGTGCTGAGAACTAGATGGAAGAGGTTGCAGGGGCCAGTGGAGCCCAGAGGAGTTGCATAACTCAGCAGGGCTTCAGGAAGGCTTCCTGGAGGAGGGGGATTTAGAAGTTTGACCTTAAAAGATCCCTGTAAGTTTGTCTGGCACATATTGCTAACACCAAACCTGGTCTTGGGAAAAGTGGCTGCTGCTTGGCGTGGAAGTCCTACAGACTTCCTGGGTGGGGCTGAGTGGACTCAGGACCTTGTCCTGTCTTCCCCTCCGCAGGGCTCGGGGCCTTTCCTGCAGGCACCTTCCCGGGTGCTGCAGTGCCTGGTGGAGTGGCTGGCGCTGCTGCAGCCTATAAAGCTGCCAAGGCTGGTGAGTGTGACTCTTTGGAACATGCCATAAGACCCTCTGGCTTCCATGGGCTATCCACTTGGCAAACAACGTTTCATGGGAGGCAGGTTGGTGGGATCCTCATCTCCAATATACTGTGGCTCGGGAGGTAACCCTCTTGGCCCAAGTCTCCAAGTGAGGTGGTTCAGGACCAGACCTCAACGCTGGGCCCTCCAAGTGCACCCAGGGCCTTCCTGCCTCCTTCTGCTCTTTGCATGACTCCTCACCTCTCCTACTCCTGGCTCTGTAGGTGCTGGGCTTGGCGGTGTCGGTGGCATCGCTGGTGCTGGTGGCTTAGGAGTGTCTACAGGTATGGTGGTTACCCCTGAGTTGCTCAACGGAAGGCTGCAATCCTGGGTGACACCCACTCTGATGCAACCCCTTCCATGCCAGGTGCGGTGGTACCTCAGCCTGGAGCGGGAGTTGGAGTTGGAGCTGGAGTGAAGCCTGGGAAAGTGCCAGGTTAGTATGGAATCCCTAGGGCTGCACAGTGCAGTCAAGGAGGGGCTGAGGCCCCCACCACTGGGCAGAAAGGGCAGGACCTGGCTACAGTGGAGCAGGGAAGACAGCCAGGCCCAAAGCGTGGTGCTGAGTTCGAAAAGGGGGAGACAGGCCCCAGCCTACCTTCCAGGCCCTTCTTCCAGGCCCTTCAAGCAGGAAAAAACCTCAGAGACAGGCTCTGTGGCAGGCATTCAGTGACAGAGGGGGATACTGAGGTTCAGAAAGGAGAGTCAGTGCAGAGGACCCTTGGTGGTCACAGCAGAGCCAGCATGGCCCGAGGTGCACTGACTCCCCATCTGGTGTTCATTCCTCTGCACCAAGCCCTTAAGGAAGTGACTTCAGGTTAAACAAAAGCCTGTCTGAGTCCACACAGCAGGGACGGAACATCTGGAAGCTGTTAGCCCAGAGGTGGGCTGGGCCGGCCATGTAAACAGGCTCCAGGAGACAAGATAAATCCATGCACAGAAGGGTTTGCAGATGACTTCCGAAACTCGTGGGAAGAGGGCTGTGGCCACCCCAACATGTGTCCTGGTCGGTCGGGCACTGGGGTGGCTGGTTTATGAGCCCTGTAGCTGTGGAGGGAAAGGCCAGGGAGGGGCTCCTGGGGGCTAGGCTGCTACTTACGACGACTCCTTTTTTTGGCCACAGGTGTGGGGCTACCAGGTGTATACCCAGGTGGAGTGCTCCCAGGTACAGGTAAGGACACGGAAGAGAAGGGGACCCCATAGCAAGGAGAGCAGACCCTGGCTCCTCCCCTCCCTGAGGCCCTGTGTCCTTCAACGTCAAAGCTCAGGCTAAAGGACACAAGGCCCCTGTCACCTTTCTCCATGAAGGCCACCCCCCCCCCCCACCAGGCCCAAACCCAGATCATCATCACAGCCTGGGGTGGGCCCCAAAGGACACACCAAGTCCCCGGTGTGGCCAACTGTTTCTCAAAAGCCATGAGTCACCAGGGAGCCCGCCCAGAGCATCCGCCCTGCAGGAGACCCTCAGAGCTGCCCTCTCTCCGTCCTCCCTCCACCAGGCCCTGGCCACCCCACCCAACACGTGACCTCCCGAATTCCCCCAAAAGCCCAGACTCGGGTTGCTCTGTGCAATTTGCTGACAGTGTCCCTCCCCCTGTCCCTCCAGCCGTGATGGCCCAGCCCCAAGGGAAACAGGAGAGGTGGGAGTGACAGACACTGGCACGTGCAGAGTCCCTGGCCACAGCAGATGGCTGTGTGTGTTCAGTTGTGAGAAAGCATATCAACCGAGGGCCTGAAAGGGCATGGGCTTCCCACGTCACACTGGGTTTTACTGTCTGCCTTCTCTGCTGAGGGTGGGCAGGGCGGCTGGACATTCATTCCAGCTTAGAGACAAGGCCAACTGAGGCAGAAGCTCATGTGGTGAGGAAATGGGATTAAAACTCAGAGCTTCGGAGTCAGACAGGGAAGCAAAGTCATACCAAACAGCTCCTACCCCACATGAGCTGTGTCCGTGGATGACTGTCAATGCAAAGGAGATCAACTGTGTGACCTGAGGTGGGGTGTGGGTGCCAGGCTGGGCCTGCAAGGCCTGTCTTCTGGCCCTCACTGCCAGTCCTTACTTTGCCCCTTCAGGAGCTCGGTTACCAGGTGTGGGGGTGCTCCCTGGGGTTCCCACTGGAACAGGAGTCAAGCCCAAGGTCCCAGGTATGTGGCTGGGGAACCATGGTGGGAATCTGCACCCAACTTCAGGCCCCTCTGGCCTGGAGTTGGGGGTGGGAGTGGGGGTGGGGTTGGGGACCCTGGGCTCAGGGCCCTCTGGGTGGGCATCCCTTATTGGTGGGCCCCAGCCCTGGTATAACTGCCTGAGATGACCAGCACACCTCTCAGAAATCCCTGAGCACGTGTGAGGGCAACATGAGCTGGGAGGTCTGGGCAAAACTGGCCACTGCTCTGGCCAGCCAAACCCTCAGTGCTGCCTGGTGCCAGCCACTGGTGCCTCAGTGCCCTATGCCCATGGTGGCAGGGCTGCAGTGATGGCCCCTTGTCATTACAGGTGGAGGCGGAGCTTTTGCTGGAATCCCAGGTAAGGCAAGCCTGGGACCCTGCCATGGGTGGGCAGGCCAGCAGGGTAGCCAGCTAGGCCAGGGCAAGAGCCCTGGAAGGGGCTGGGCATTCAGACTCCCATCGGGCCTGTCCAGTTTCCCACATGCCTACTGCTCCTGGCTTTGGACTGGCTCCAGCACAAAGTGGCATCAATCACAGCCCTACTTTCCCAGCCCCATCCCTTATGTGTAGTAGACCACATGCGCCCAGAAAACCTACCAGTCTATGCAAATGCTGCAAGGACTGCAGACCCAACTGTGACTCAAGCTCTAAGAGGGAGAGAAACCTGCAAAGAGGGAGTGGCCCAGTGCTGGGAGGGCTCAGTTGACTGGTGACAGCAAAACAAGAAGGTCCCCCAGGCAGGATGTTAATAGATGCAGTGGAGGCTCGTTCTACCTGAGCAGAAAGTGGAGAGTGAGGTTGGGAGCTTAGCAGGAGCTGCTGGCTTAAGTTGCTAGGACCTGATTTTGCTCTCTTTGTTCCCATAGGAGTTGGACCCTTTGGGGGTCAGCAGCCTGGAGTTCCTTTGGGGTACCCTATCAAGGCACCCAAGTTGCCAGGTAAGTCAGAAGGAGGATGCAAAAGACACCACTCGCTGGGTCTCACTGCTGAGAAGCCAGCTTGTTGGGGGTACTTGTTTGGCCACGAGTGTCTCTGGTGGTGGTGGTGGGGTTTATCAGGAAACCTGGGTATTGACCCCCACTTCTAGTTGCCAGCAAAGGAAAGCATGGGGAAGCCACCCTCAGGTGTTGGCCTCACTCACATGCACACACATGCACACACAGGCACATGCATGCACAGGCACAGAGATCCACAGCCCTGATTGGAACAATTGGTACTGATGGTAAGAAACACCGTTCATTGGGAAACCACTGTTCGTTGGAAAGACGAGATGTTTCCTGTTGGAGAGGGGAGTGAGGAAGATACTCAGACTCCAGGGCCCTGGCAGGGCCTCTATTGGTAGGGGGATGGGTGCCCCATCAGGCCCTGGGGCAGGAGTGCCCTCTCTCTCTTCCACCCAGAGCCTCTGCTCTCCTGAGAGCCTGTGTGAGTCACTCATGACCGTTGGGCAGATGTGGGGGGTGTCTCAGGCCTCCGTACTTGTGTGAATAGGTCTGTCCACCCAGGTAGTGAGAGCCCAGAAAGGCATGGGGCTGCCATGGGGCAGTACCTCAGCCTACTCTACCCTCTCCTCAGGTGGCTACGGACTGCCCTACAGCACTGGGAAACTGCCCTACGGTGAGTAAGGCCCTCCTAGATTGGTCAGCCTCCGGCTTTTTCCAGACATAGCGTGCTGGCAAGGGAGCTGCAGCCCCAGACCTGGGCTAGGAAAGCATCTAGCCGGGGATGGGGTGGAATCTCGGAAAGGAATTCCCTAAGGAAGGAATCTGGAACTTGGATTCAGACAGCTTGGTTATCAATCCTGGTCCTCACGCTTATCACCAGGCATTGGGAAAACCAGCTTCTTCTCTGAGCCTCGGCGTCCTAGTGTGTCAAATGGAAGAAATCACCCCCACATGTTTGAATTGGTTTTAACTCTGGCTAGGGATGACAGGGTAGAGACTCTGGGCAGCCCATGCCCTGAAGGACAGGGCAGGGGGACAGCCACGGTGAGATCTACATAGATGCCCACTGAGCCTCTCTGTTTCACAGGCTATGGGCCTGGAGGAGTGGCTGGTGCCGGGGCCAAGGCTGGGTACCCAACGGGGACAGGTAAGGAAAGCCTCACCCTACTGTATCACCCACGTTCCAGAGCCCTAGGGCTGGCTAGGTTCTCTCCACCCTGCATTCAAGCCCCAGTCTGAGCCTGGAGAAGGATCCTGGGTGGGGCAACTCTATCAGCCTCTGCTGGCTATGAAGCCCCCCACCCATACCCACGTGTGAATAGGGTGGTTCTCTTGGGGCTGGAAGAAGAGGGCTCTGGAGATGCAGGGGCACAGTTTTTAATCTCTTCACTTTCCCCTGCCCCCAGGGGTTGGCCCCCAGGCTGCAGCAGCAGCAGCAGCTAAAGCAGCAAAGTATGGTGAGTACCTCTGGAGCCCCTACCTGTTAGCTTCCAGCCCCGCAACCTTTCCATCCCTGTTATTATTGAGAGCCTGCTTCACAAATAATTCACCAAAGCAGCCCTTCCCCACCTACCCCCATTTATCCAACTTATTCAATACCACCCATTCCTCCAACCATCCATCCATCATCACTTCATTCACTCCTCCATTCTTCCATTCATTCATTCTTCCCTCCATCCATCCATCCATCCACCTATCCATCCATCCACCCACCATCCACTCACTCATCTAAATGTCCATCCCTCCCTCCCTCCATCCATCCATCCATTTCAGAGACCAGGGACAGATAAGAGCTCTGTTGGAGACGATAGGCACTGAGGTGATTGTCAAGAAGAGGGAGATATTATTTCTACCTGGGGAAGAAAATCAGGAAGACTTCTCAGAGAAAATGACATTTGATTCAGGCCTTAGAAGATAGATGGAGTTTGCCATGTGGTTAAAACAGGGAAGAGCCCAGGCAGAGGGAATAGATACTTTGATGGTTAGAATGATCATTTTAGATGGAACCTATATAAACATTTAAACAATTTAATAGTTTAGTATCAATTTAGTGTGTACTATAAAAAAATTTAACTAGCTCCTCAAGCCCATAATTCCTTGGCTAGCAGACATGGCATGCCCTTCCCTGTGCCCATTTGGTGATCAGAGTTGGCATCTGTCCCTTTGCCCCAGGTAGTCCCAGTTCAGAGTCATCACTGGGGCTGAAGTCCTTGCCTTCATCCTCAGTGATGGGGAACACTTCCTGCAGCCATGGTGGGACAGAAGACATCTGCCCACCAGCCAAGGGGGCAAGAATGTGGAGGGAAGCACTGAGCTGGAGGCCTACCCCAAGGAGGCCCCATAGGCCCTCCCTCCAGACCCCCAAGGGTGGAATGTGGGAGCAGGACAGCGGGGCGGCAAGGGGCTGCCAGAGCCAGGCAGCCAGGCACTTGGATTACAAACTTGGCGGAGTCTTCGGAACACAGGGAGAGGAAGCCTTGAACATTCCTACAGGGGCCCCTCTGGCCCGGGGAGCGGCCGCTTGTGGTTTCTCAGTATGTGGCAGTGATTAGAATGGGATTTGTCTGAAAACATACAAGTCCCTTAATGAGCGTGTTGAAATGGACACTTTAGGGGTGAGTCAAGGAACAATGGGGTGGGGGCCTTCTCAGGGAGGCGCAGCCAGAGACGCCTGGGCCTCGTTCCCGGAGATTGTGCTAGTTAAAATGCCAGCATCCAAGTGACCTTCCTTCCTGGCCTCAGGAGGAGCCCTGGGAGCCACATCTGCACTGTCTCCAACCCTGCAGGTGCTGGAGGACCTGGAGTTCTCCCTGGTGTTGGTGTTGGAGGTGCTGGCATTCCTGGTGGGGCCGGTGCAATTCCTGGGATCGGAGGCATTGCAGGTAGTGTCTGTTCCAGCAGTGGGTGGGGGTGCCCTCGAGGGGGCCACCAGGGAAGGACCTCACCCTCTGTTGCTGTCTCTCCAGGGGTTGGGACTCCAGCTGCTGCTGCAAAGGCGGCTGCTAAGGCAGCTAAATATGGTGAGTGACCCCAGAGGAGGCAGGTCCAGGGCCTCAGCCTGCCCTCAGACCCCTGGGGCCTGCACAGACCTCGGTGTGGCCTTGGAGACCCCAGTCCTCTAAGGCTAGATGCACCTTGCCTTTGTCCATCTGCGGCAGCCTCCCTTCCACTTTCCCAAACATGCCTTGTGCATGTCTCCTTGCCTTTGACCATTCTGGCCACTCTGTCTGGTCATCTCTGTTGTTCTCCAGTGATTGGCCTAGCAGTGGCTCCCACTCTACTCCCAGGGCCAACTTACAGCTGCTGCGCCAACTACCTGAGTGCCCAGTGGAAAGCTCTGACTTTGCTTTAGACGTAGACCATGTTCTTCCCACCCATAAACCCAAACTCTTAGAGCTCCATGCTCCCTCAGCCCTTCTGATCTCTCGGATGAGTTGAACCCATTCAGAGGCAATGCCAGACCCCCTGGGATCCTGTACTCAGGATCTGCCACTCCCACATCTCCCCAGAGCCATGCCCTAGGAGTCCCTCTGAGGTTCCCACAGGATCCAGGCCAGGAGAACAATCCTTTCCTTCCATAGGAGCTGCTGGAGGCTTGGTGCCTGGTGCCCCAGGAGTTGGAGTCCCTGGTGTTGGAGTTCCAGGTGTTGGAGTCCCTGGTGTTGGGATCCCAGGCGTTGGGGTCCCTGGTATTGGAGTCCCAGGTGTTGGAGTCCCTGGTGTTGGAATCCCAGGTGTTGGGGTCCCAGGTGTTGGGGTTCCAGGTGAGCTGGTGTGTGTAGGTGTAAAAGAAAAATATTGAAACTCTTACCAAGACTTTTAGATTCTCCCTAATACCTAACTCATCAATTCTCTTCTTCCATGCTACTGGCTATGACTCATTTTCTCTCCCTTGGGCTATAACAACCTCCTAACTAGTTACTGTCAGCATTATCTTCTCCAATTCATATTTTGGCTGTCAATGTGCTCCTGGGGGAAGAAACTGTATCTTTTTTATCTCTGTGTTACCAACCCTTAGCTGAATAGATGTTCAGTTAATGATGGACAGATGAGTGGGTGGGTGGATGGATGGATGGATGGATGGATGGATGAATGGATAGATGATAGATGGATAAATAGATGGACAACTGGATATGTGGGTAATGGCCATGTGGATGAGTAGAGAAGTTGATTGGTAAGAGGATGAACAGATATAAGGATGGATGGATATATGGATGAATAAATACATGGGTAAATGGTGGATAGAGAGATGAATGGGTGGATGGAAAGACAGATAGAAAGGCAGGTGAAGGACTAAATAAGTGGTTAGAATGATGGATGGATGGATGGATGGATGGATGGATGGATGGATGGATGGATGGATGGATAAGCACATGATTGGATGAGCAGATGAATAGATAATAGATAGGTGGGCAGAAGACAAATGAAAAATGGATGATTGGATAGATAGTTAGATGAATGGGTAGATGAGTGGATAAACGGATGGACAGATGGGTTCACAGATAGAGAGAGAAGAAAGTGGTTGAGTGGGTGATTAGAAGTCTAAGGATAGACAGACAAATGGGCAAACATATGGGTAGGTAAGTGGGATGATGAATGGGTGGTTAAGCAGACAGATGAACAAATGGAGGTGTGAATGGGTGAATGGATGAATAGACCTCCATTGGATTGACTTAATAGAAACAAGATGGACTGAACAGATGAGTGGACAGGGGGATATATATTGAGCATCTCTCCTCCATTCTTTGCTGATTATTTGTGTCCCCCTTGGCCTCTACAGGGGCTGTGTCACCAGCTGCAGCTGCTAAAGCAGCTGCCAAAGCAGCCAAATATGGTGAGTGTGCTGACAGCTCTGCCCCACCTTGTTCTGGCCAGAGAAGGGGAGTGACTTGCCCCAGGTTACACAGCAAGTCACTCTCTTAGCTGGAACTTGGGTCTGTTGGATCCCAAGATGATGTCTCCCCTAGCTGTCTCCTACCATGAGGCCATGGGTGCATCCCAGTATGGTATTCCCAGTGGGGATAGTGTTCCTGCCCCTCCCTGCCCCAGCCAGGGTCCTCTCAGGGTAGCCCAAGTCTGGCTGGGGAAATGGGACCTGCCCATAGTCTCCATATAACAATCAAAGGGGCCCTACCCCAATCAGAGAAGAGGGGGGTTAGGGGAGCACTGGAGGAGGGAGTCAGCAAAGGCTTCCTGGAGGAGGCTGGTGGGGGTCCAGGCATTCTATGGTTTCCTGTTCTTCAAGGATCAGACTTGAGGGAGGCTTGCACCCTCTTTCCAGTCCACCAGCATCACCCAGGGCCCTCCCAGCTCCTCTGAGATGCTTTTCCACCTGATTCTCCTCCCTCTGCAGGGGCCGGAGCCGGAGTGGGAGTTGGAGGCATTCCCACTTATGGGGTTGGTGCTGGGGGCTTTCCTGGCTACGGTGGTCTTGTGCCTGGAGTCGGAGGTATCCCTGGAGCCGTCCCTGGAGCCATCCCTGGAGCTGGCATTTCCCGTAAGCCCTCATTCCAACTAGGGGAACCAGGAGAAGGCATGGGAGCTTCTGTTCTGTAGCGATCTAGGAGGAGTGGGGGAGTGTCAACTGGGCTTCACTGTGCTCAGGGAGGAGTTGGGGGAGAGTGCAGGGAGAGCCTGCAATGTCTTTTGGGGACAGGAGAGCAGTCAGCACATCCCCACTGAGATCCAGCAAGGTTTCTGAAGGTCTCTTCATTTCTTGTTTCCTCATAGCTGCAGCTCAGGCAGCAGCTGCCAAGGCAGCCAAGTATGGTAAGTACTCCTGCCCTCTACCTGCCCCATGCCCAGAGCAGTGCTCTCCCCTCCTCCCCACTCCAGCCCTACTCTGCCCTAGGGCCCAAACTCTAAGCTCAGAGCAATTCTCCAGCATGAGGACAGAGCAAGCTCACACTCAGGCCTCCAGGGCTGAAATGCTCCCTGGCCCATCTTCCAAAGCCACATTGAAGTTTTCCGCCCTTTTCAATTGCCCACCATTAGGATTATTGGCCCTTGGTTATCATCACCCTACCCCAAACCAGCGAGTCAAAGGTGCCCATGCAGCCATTCTGTTCCCTACCCCATCTCCACCCTCTGCTCCCTCAAGAAGAGGGCACTTCGAGGGGCAGAGCTGGGTGCTCTTTACTTCTCTAGGTGCTGGAGGAGCAGGAGCCCTAGGAGGGCTGCTGCCGGGTGCCGGAGGCTTAGTACCAGGTGTGCCGGGCACTGGAGGGGTGCCAGGTGAGCTATCCCCAACCCAGAGACGGGTTTGGTGTGTGTCATGGAAGGGGCCCTGGAGCTGACCCAGGCCAAGTGCACCCTTTTACAGATGGCAAAACAGCCCAGAGATGGGGAGGAGGGAAAGCAATGTCCTGTAGTTTGGAAAAGAGATCCTTAATGGGATTCCAGTTTGCTGAACTAACCTGGCAAGTCCCTCCCTCAAGGACACTCAGCGTATCAGCTGCCTGGGCAGTGGAGCTCTGCTCTGCCAGGGCTGGGTGGCCTCATTTACTCCAGGGGCCTTTCTGGTCCTGATGAGGTGGGAGGGCCTGTTTCACCCTTTGGTTCCCCTGGACTCTTTCTCCTCCACCAGTCAGAGGCAAGAAGGTTAAGAGTTACAATGAAATTAAAGTACAATCGTCCTTGATTGTATTTCTCTTCTCTTCTGCCTTCCTTATTCTTTCTGGGAGAAAAATACCCCTTTTGACTTTCCCCAAGAAATGAGCTGTTGCCTCTAATAGTTTTGGATAAAGGCACAATTAGGATTTTTTTAAATTAACATCACCTTTAGAAGAAAGCTCTACAAGTCTTTTAGAAGCTTGGAGAGAATCTAGGCCTCTGCCAATCACAGCTTTGGGCTCCTCCCTGACCATAGCCTTAGCCAGTCTGTCGCAGTCTCAGGACTGCTTCTATCGGAGGGGATGTGCCCTGGACGGCTAGTAGGCCATCCTCAGAGCTGTCCTGGAATCCAGGCAGCCTGCCTCGGGCTGGGCTCTGCACGCTTCCCTCTGTCTCCAAGGTGAGGAGGTAGCAAGGAGAGGGTCTTCTGGGAGAGGGGACAGTTCCTTAGAGGTGGAGTCTGGGAGGTCTTTCTATAGTGGGAGGTGGAGGAGAGCGAGGAGAGGTGCAGAGGACCCCTCCCTGATCCCCACTCTTCACCTCTCCAGGAGCAGGTACTCCAGCAGCTGCAGCCGCTGCGGCAGCGGCCAAAGCTGCCCAATTTGGTAAGTGTCCCCACCCAATTCTGCTCCCAAGGCTCATCCTA